>NC_085930.1:54806363-55109393 GCF_028885625.2 Pongo pygmaeus | reverse complement strand
GGTCTTGCTGTTGTACTTCTTCCTCTAATGTTTTTCATTAGAGTCTTAACTCCTACTGCACCAATACAGTGCTTTAAAAATGGCTGTGAAGGCCTTATTTGAAGTGTGTGTTCAAGGGAGGACATAGCTATTCCTCCTGGCTAACCTTGTGGTGAAGAGGGAAAGCAGGAGGCAGGGTTGACTGAGGACAGGTCGTGAAAAACAGGTGAAAGATCTTACACTTTAGTTGTTAGGTAATGGAGGTCACTGAAAAGTCTGAGCTATAGAGAAGCCATTTGTGCTTTAGGAAGATAAAACTGGAGGCAATGTGTAGACTGGTATATTAGGAAAACACGAACTAACTGTCTATCTTCCACTATACCCTCAACACTCAACATGCTCTGGCCATCATAGTGCATGGAAGCTGAACCCCTGTACCCCCATTGTTGTCTGGCTTCCTGGCTTGAGAACAGCAGAGTTTCTGTTCCATGTTGAGGAGGGGAGAGACAGTGCAGCCAGTGGGATGGCAGGAGAGCAGCCCATACTCCGTGACAAGACCCCTGCTGTGACGCCAAGCCTGCAAAAAACTAACTGGACTTGCTAAAAGCTTAGCATGAGGGTATTTATTTTTTTCAGGGTCAAGGAAGAGCACACTAAGTTCATGCCTGAATCACTGTGGAGCAAAACAGAGTGATCAGAAGAGAATCAAGAGAGCCAGCCCTTAGAGATCAGCCAAACTCTTGGGGAGGCCTAGGGTTTCCCTTCTCCAAACTGGAGGATGAGGTAATTCTACCCACATCTTTGTGGCTGGGGACTTCCTAGTTCTTATTTGGGTTACACATATTTTAGGAGTCCAGGTGGAATTTCTTTTCCTTTTTGAAAACTGAAGCATAATTTATGCATAGTAAAATGCACAAATTTTAAGTGCACAGCTACATAATATGTTCCCACATTTTTTACAATTGTTTTATATATATATATATATATGATAAGCTGTAGAACATTCCATCACCCCAGAAAGTTCTCTCCTGTCACTACAATGTGCTCAACCACTAGTTTTGCCTGTTTTTACATTTCATATAAGTGGAAGTATGATGTAGGTGCTGTTTTATTTCATCTGCTTAGCATAATATTTTTGATATTCATCCATGTTATCAGATTTATTAGTAGTTTGTTCTTTTTTATTGCTGTGTAGTATTCCAGTGTAATAACATGCTATGTTTGTTTCTTCAGTCTCCTGCTGATAGCATTTGGATTGATACTAGTTTTTGGCTATTAATAAATCTGCTATCAACCAGTCATTTCTCATGGCTATATATCTAGGAGTGGAAATTTTGGGACAAGGGCAAAGTGTATGTTGAACTTTATTAGAAACTACCACTTTCCAATGTGGTTGTATCGTTTTACACTCCATCAGCAATTCATAGAAGTTCTAGTTGCTCCATTCTCTCCAACACTTGATATTATCAGTCTTTTATATTTTAGCTACTTAATTTTAACCATTCTTGTGGGTATACAGTATATCTTCCGGTGGTTTTAATTTGCATTTCCCTGAAGAGTAATAATTTGTAGCATATTTTCATGTGTTTATTGACCATTTGGATTTTTTTAAATGAAATCCCTATTCAAGTCTTTTGCACCCCACCTTTTCCATATTGAAAAAGTTCTTTATATATTCTGGATGTGAGTTCTTTGTCAGATTACACACACACACACACACACACACACACACACACATATATATATATTTCAGATTATATATTATATATATATAATATTTTCTCTCAGTCTGTAGCTTACCTAATATTTTCTCTCAGTCTGCAGCTTACCTTTTTAATTTCATAATGAGTGTTTTTTGATGAACAGAAATTTCTAATTATGATGATGTCCATTTCTTTCTTTCATGGTTATTGCCTCTGATATGTTTTGCCTGCCTTAGGGTTCAGGAACATATTTCCTATATTTTCTCTTAGATACTTTATGGTTTTAGCTTTTACATTTAAATGTATGACCCATCTCAGATTTATTTCTGTATGGTGTATATGGTGTGAGGTAGGGACTGGGGGATTCAAGTTTCTTTTGTCTTTCCTTACGGATAGCTAGTTGCTGCAACATTACTTACTGGAAAAAAACAACAATAATCCTTTCTTTCACACTGAATTTTTCCAATGCCTTTGTTGAAAATATTTATTTTATACAAAAATTTATTTTCAACAAAGGCATATGCACTTAGTATTATCAAGTGCCTTTCCCCCCCAAAGCCTGATAAGCCAAGAGAAAGGGGAAACAGTCAGTACATTTCAGGTATCATTCCAAGGAAGTCTAGATTCACAGAAAGGCATGTGGAAGCATATGTTATATGGTTGTTACATTTGTCTTTCCTTGCCCTTAAGAACAATATTCCTATTGTGTACAGATGCATCTTGACTTATGATGGGTTATGTCCCAATAAACCCATCATAAGTCAAAAATATCATAAATCAAATATGCATTTAATGCCCTCAATAAGCCCATTGTAAAGTCAAAAAATTGTAAGTTAAACCACTGTAAGTCCAGATGTTCCTGAACTTAAAATGAGGTTATGTCCTGATAAACTCATCCCATAAATCAAAAATATAAGTCAAAAATGCATTTAATACTCTGATAAGCCCATCTTAAGTTGAAAAAGCTCAAGTTGAACCACTGTAAGTTGGCGACTATCTTCTTCTTCTTCTTCTTCTTCCTCTTCTTCTTCTTTTCTTCTCTTCTTCTTCTTCTTCTCTTCTTCTTCTTCTTCTTTGACACATTTATTCAGCATCATGATTGGACTATTATACTTAGCAATCAACAGCATGGGTGTAACAATAAATGGATTAATTAAGAAATGTACATTAAAACCTTTTGTTGGAATGCTTTCTACTTTCCACAGAACAGAAACTAGAATAACCTGCTATACAATTAGTCACAAATACACTCCTTGAGTTTTTTTTTGCCCATGCACATGAGTATTGTCTAAAATATGCCTTCTTTGTAGCAGCTAGGCCCTGCCACCACTATGCTTGGCTAAGTTCACGAATCTATTGTAACCTGTAAGCTCCCTGTCACTTCTCTGGCTCTCCTCTCCTGCTAAGCTGTGTTTCCTGGCAGGAATTGAAGTCTTCTGCCATTGCCATAGCTACTGCTGTTGCTGGAACTGCCATAGCCACCTTGGTTTTGTGGTTTGGCAAAGTATTGGTCTCCACCACCATAGGGGCCAGAGATTCTGCCTCCAAAGTTCCCTCCCTTCATGAGTCCAAATTTTAAGATTGATTGTTGTTTTTTCAGAAATCACTGTAGCTTCCACCCCCTCCCAAATTGCTTCCACTCTCACCACCAAAGTCACTTATGCCTACTCCATTGTTATAGCTGTCATGGCTGCCACCCCCATCATAGCCACTGCCCTGGTTTCCAGAATCCTGTCCACCATTTCCATAGCCTCTGCTTCCTCCAGAGCAACCAGGGCTGCCTCCTTCATAACCACTATTGAGAGGTGACAGCTTGCTGGCAGTCCTCACAGCCCTTGCTCGCTCTCGGCACCTCCTCTGCCTGGGCTACCATTTTGGTGGCACTTGAGGAGCCCTTCAGCCCACCGCTGCACTGTGGGAGCCCCTTTCTGGGCTGGCCAAGGCTGGAGCCCACTCCCTCAGCTTGCAGGGAGGTGCGGAGGGAGAGGCGTGAGCGGGAACTGGGTTGTGTGCCACGCTTGTGGGCCAGCTGGAGTTCTGGGTGGGCTTGAGCTTGGCAGGCCCCGCACTTGGAGCAGCTGGCCGGCCCTGCCGGCCCAGGCAATGAGGGACTTAGCACCTGGGCCAGCGGCTGTGGAGGGTATACTGGGTCCCCCAGCAGTGCCAGCCCACCGGCGCTGTGCTCGATTTCTTGCTGGGCCTTAGCTGCCTTCCCGCCGGGCAGGCCTTGGGACTGCAGCCTGCCATGCCTGAGCCTTCCCCCACCTCCGTTGGTTCCTGTGCAGCCCGAGCCTCCCCGATGAGTGCCACCCCCTGCTCCATGGCGCCCAGTCCCTTCGACCACCCAAGGGCTGAGGAGTGCGAGTGCACGGCGCGGGACTGGCAGGCAGCTCCACCTGCAGCCCCAGTGCAGGATCCACTAGGTGAAGCTAGCTGGGCTCCTGAGTCTGGGGAGGACGTGGAGAGTCTGTATATCTAGCTCAGGGATTGTAAACACACCAATCGGCACTCTGTATCTAGCTCAAGGTTTGTAAACACACCAATCAACACCCTGTGTTTAGCTCAGGGTTCGTGAATGCACCAATTGACACTCTGTAGCTAGCTGCTCTGGTGGGGCCTTGGAGAACCTTTATGTCTAACTCAGGGATTGTAAATACACCAATCGGCACTCTGTATCTAGCTCAAGGTTTGTAAACACACCAATCAGCACCCTGTGTTTAGCTCAAGGTTTGTGAGTGCACCAATGGACACTCTGTATCTAGCTGCTCTGGTAGGGCCTTGGAGAACCTTTATGTCTAGCTCAGGGATTGTAAATACACCAATCGGCACTCTGTACCTAGCTCAAGGTTTGTAAACACACCAATCAGCACCCTGTGTTTAGCTCAAGGTTTGTGAGTGCACCAATCAATACTCTGTATCTAGCTGCTCTGGTGGGGCCTTGGAGAACCTGTGTGTCGAAACTCTGTATCTAACTAATCTGATGGGGACATGGAGAACCTTTGTATCTAGCTCAGGGATTGTAAACGCACCAATCAGTGCCCTGTCAAAACAGGCCACTTGGCTCTACCAATCAGCAGGATGTGGGTGGGGCCAGATAAGAGAATAAAAGCAGGCTGCCCAAGCCAGCATTGGCAACCCACTGGGGTCCCCTTCCACACTATGGAAGCTTTGTTCTTTCGCTCTTTGCAATAAATCTTGCTACTGCTCACTCTTTGGGTCCACGCTGCTTTTATGAGCTGTAACACTCACCGCGCAGATCTGCAGCTTCACTCCTGAACCCAGCGAGACCACGAGCCCACCAGGAGGAATGAACAACTCCAGACGTGCTGCCTTAAGAGCTATAACACTCACCGCAAAGGTCTGCAGCTTCACTCCTGAGTCAGCGAGACTACGAACCCACCAGAAGGAAGAAACTCCGAACACATCCGAACATCAGAAGGAACAAACTGCAGACGTGCCACCTTAAGAGCTGTAACACTCACCGCGAGGGTCCGCGGCTTCATTCTTGAAGTCAGTGAGACCAAGAACCCACAAATTCCGGACACACTATCACTACCAAATCCATTATAGCCATCCTTATTGCCACCATATCCACCATCACCACAGCTGCCGCCAAAGGCACCACAACACTGAAGTTTCCTCCATGACCAAAGTTGTCATTCCCACCAAAACCACCTCCACGACCACCACCAAAGTTTCCAGAACCACTGCCGCCTCTTTGGCTGAACGAAAAACTAGCCATCTTTTGCTACTACAGGGCTTTCTTTACTTCACAGTGGTGGCCATTCAAGGTATGGTATTTCTGAATGACAGTCTTATCTACGGAGCTGTGATTACAAAAACAAAGTCCCTCTTTTTGCCAAAGTTTACAAAAGCAGCTCCCCTCTTTTTGCCACTGTCTCGGCCAGTCATGATTTCAATCACTTCAATTCTTCCCATACTCTTCAAAATAATCTCTTAGGTGATGTTCTTCAGTGTCTTCTTTAATGCCATCAACAAGTATCTTTTTCAGAGTTAAGTGGGCACATAGTCTCTGAGAATCTTCTCTTGAGACAGCTGTCTTTGGTTCCACAACTCTTCCATCCTCCTTGTGTGGCCTTGCATTCATGGCTGCATCCACCTCCTCCACAAGGGCATATGTAACAAACCCAAAGCCCCTGGAGTGCTTGGTGTTGGGATATCTTATTACCACACAATTGGTGTGTGGTAATTGTCCCCATTGCTCAGAACGGCTCTTCAGAGTCTTGTCGGTTGTTTCAAAGCTCAACTCTCAGATGAGCATCTGCAGCTGTTTGGGTTCTTTAGGAGACTCTGACTTAGACATGACAGCAGTGGGAAGAGAGACTTTATGCTTGCTCGGCGGTTCCAGGCTGAATGAATTTACGGATTGCTGAAGCCAAAACCATCAGGCTCTCAGATTTCCATCCTTTCCCCAATTCCCGTAGATGTATCTGTCCTCTTCTACTTTTCCTATGTCGTCTATTAAAATGGACTCTTACTGAGTCTAAAGGATATGAAAAAAAAATAGAATGAACTCTTAGAAAAGACTCTGCAAATCTTTTGCAAAACGGTACACGTAAAAAAATCTTATGGGTATCTACATTTTGACGGAGTAAGTGCTTTAAGATGAAGAAATAGAATGGTGAAATTTTATGGATGAGGTGAGCAAATACACTTTGGGAAGTAAGGTGGTTTATAGCATCTATGCATCACATCAGCTGGATGATCACCTCTCAGTTTACCTGTAAAACTGGTGTTTCTTTGATTTAAAAACTTGTTTGGATTTGTTAAACCAGAAGAGTCTATTCTACTTCCATACTTCTCTAGGAACCTGCCTGTATCCATTTCAACAGCCTAAAGTTGGCAAGGATGGCAGTTCAGAAGTTGCTGCACAAGGCAGGAGGAAGTTTTATAATATGGGAAAAATAATGTTGGAGTAAATAATTCTAGAGAAGTGTTGAGAACTTAACAAAAATGTATCTGAACATAGCTATTTATATTTACTTACATTTTCTCTAGATTATAAACTCTTTTTAAATATACAGTTTGTCTAGGAGCAGGGGCTCATGCCTATAATCCCAGCACTTTAGGGGGTCAGAGTGGCAGGGTCGCTTGAGGGCAGGAGTTTGAGACCAGGCTGGGCAACTCAGTGAGACCCTGTCTCTACAAAAAACAAACAAAAAAAGTAAGCCGGTCATGGTGGTGCATACCTGTAAGTCCCAGCTCTGCAGGAGGCTGAGGCGAGAGGATCGTTTGAGCCCAAGAGTTCAAGGTTACAGTGAGCTATGATCACACCACTGACTGCAGCCTGGGCAACACAGTGAGACCCTGTCTCAAATACGTATACACAGTCTGCATTAAATTTTCTTTAATGATTATCTTTAATTGAGCTGATAGTTATTTCTTAAAAAGTATAATGTACATATGAATTTACATCTCTTGGCTAACCACATACTAATTATTGGGGTCATGGTATTCTAGCCACTTGGAGTTTCTTGGCCATCCTCGACTTCTCTGGCTATAGAAAATTCCTAAAAGTACAGGAAAAACTTTTTTATTGTAAAAAGTAACAAAAATTGTAGCCAAGACAGGGCAAATTTAAAAAACTCATTCCGGCCACAGAGGGCTCTGGCTTTCCACTGGGGCTGGTTGTCAGTAACAGCCAGGGAGTGAGGCCATAAGGAGATCCCCAAAAGGTGAGTTCTGAGCCTCCGTGAGTTAGAGGTTAGTACTTTGCAGTGAATTAGGGATGGAGATGCTTTAGGCGAAAGGAAGGCTGGGATTGGAATGTGAGGGGATTATTTAACCCATATGTGCTTCTACGGTCCTGGACTTGGCTAACTTCAATGAGGCTTACGCAGATGCACTGAGAATGAAGATGGAAGATGGGATGAACATAACTAAAGCCAACAAGGCTGGGGGTGTGCCTGCCCTAGGGCTCCCCTCTGGGTGCCAGGACATAGAGGGTGAGGGGTGGGAGTGAAACGGGAAAAGTTCCTTTGTTCCCCTCACAGGGCGAGTGACGGGGGAGTGGCTCACTTCTTCAGTGCCCAGCTGCTCAAACCTCTAGGGGGAGCATGCGGAAGGGTAGGGTGTGGGGCTCCGACCCCACAGCAGCATCTAGGGGTGAATGCTTACAGCTCCTGAAGCCCCAGTGGGTGTGTGTTACAGAGTGCTCTTTTAGCTTTGCTGTCTGTAGGTGGCTTGTGTCAATCAGCTCTATTAGACCCTCTGCCTTATCATAAGGACAGAGGGCATTCTGTATCCTGGGGTTTTTGCCTTGGTGTACCAGAAGAACCAGATCACATGTGTGCTTGGAGAATGAGTGTAAGGATTTTTATTGAGTGGTAGCTCTCAGCGAGGTAGATGGTAAGGCCAGAAGGGGGCTGGAGTGGGAAGGTGGTTTTCCCCTGCAATCGGGCTTCTGGGCAGCTGGGCTCTTCTCCGACCACCCCAGCCAAACTCTGCATTGTTCCACCAGTCGATGGCCTGCCGAAGTCTGTCAGTGCCTGTGGGTGTGCTCTTGTGCTGGTGTGTTCCTTTCCAGAATCTGCCGGTCCCTGTCGGTGTGCTCTTACGCGGGTGTGTTCCTCTCAATTTCCAGCCGCTTGTGTCCTCAGCCATTGGTGTGTTCCTCTTGATGTCCAGCTGCTTGTGTGTGTGCCCACTAGGATCTTGGAGTTTTTATAGGCACAAGATAGGGGCATGGCAGCCCAGGGTGGTCGTGGGAAATGCAATATTTGGGCATGAAAACAGAAATGCCCATCCTCACCAAGGTCTGTGGGCACAGGTCTGGGGCTGGACCCCCAGCCAGGGACTACGCCTTTCCCTTCCCAGCACTTTCCCGCCCCACTTGCCCCACTCTGTATCAGGAGCATAGTTTGTAGGGCTGTAGGAACAACGAGCTACCCAACATCTTTTCAGAGTAAAATTTTCAGCCACCCACAACTTTTCTCTCTTCAAAGTGAGTGTAGCAGCAATCATTTCCCTCCCTTTTCTCTTCAGGACAAAGGAACCAGTGGTCTCAATAACCCCAGTGGCTTTTGGGTCCTCTCAGAACAATGTAGAGAAGCTTGTGTGGGCTCAGGAGTCATTCAAACCTTTGCTCAGTAGCCTGGATTGTGAGTTGAGCTGCGTTTTTGCCCTTTAGGGGAGAAAGAAGTTGTCGTAGAGGCCTACCCACCCTGAATACTCATCAAATGAACCAGCAATACTGGAGTTGCCTCAGTTTTTATGACTAATAGTAAATTACAGGGTGGAGTAATGTTATACAATCGATGTTGCTGTGCCTGTCAATATAGAGAAAATTCTGCCCTGCCAAAAATATACACTGGGATCATAGGCTCTCCCAGTGTGACTTAGTATCAGTTTACGTCCTAGGAAAAATGAGCCCTAAGACTCATACATAATCATAGAACCAAACTCTCAAAGGCTTCTTGATAAATGTTAATTTATGAGTTTGGTTTTAGCATGGATTAATTATGCTGCTAGGTTCAACTTAGCAGTCCTCTGGTAAGTTGGGCTGGGAACCACCCACACCAGAGTCAGCTGGGATGCCTGTTCAGTGCAGATTCCTGAGTCCCATTCCTAGATTCATTAAATTACAATCTATTGAGGGGGGGCTCTAGAGTCTGCATTTCAAAAAGAGCTCCCAGGTGATTCTCATATGCATTACATTTAGAAGCCTAGCAACATACAATGTTGGTGTCCTAAGTTTATAGAGGCAGGAGGGAGGTGAAAAGGTGGAAATCTGGAAGAGTAGTCCACTGCTAGGTGGAAAACATTTTTACAAAGAGAAAACACGTGAAAAGAGCTGAAGAAAGAGCCAAAGCAGATGTTGGCAACATGTGCTATTCATATTGAAGTGGGTGCGGGTGGATTCTGGCTTTCTGTTGCAGCACATCTAGTATATACTACATGGAGGCCTGTAACGTGTCAGTCCTGCAAAGTTTTGTCCTAGCCCAATGGCCTACCCCCAATCCTAGCTGAGGATGCTGTGCCTAGGCAGGTGGAGCTCTTTAATCAACAGGGACAGGTGGTTGGCTATAGCTTCACCACTTCATGGGAGTGTCATTATCTTCTATGTCATTTCCACTTGGATCCTTCTAGTGTTCCTTTTCCCCTGCACTGACACAGCCACCTGGGAGAGAAGGGAAGGGAGAGTTAAACTTTAAAACTTCTATTTATTTGTATCTATTGATATTTAGAAACACTGGATTCTTACAGAGGAACTTTTAAAGACTGAAATAATGTAAGGTTGTAAGCAACCCAAACCTTACATTAAACTAAACAAATGAGGTCTTGGCATAATACTTCTAAGATGCTGGCAATTTACAACTTAAAAGCTCATTGCATAGAAACTGAAGGGGAATATTGCCAGGAATTATGCAAACATACTGGCAGTGATGACTTCGCAACGTCTTTCAAATTCACCCTTCCTTGCTGTTTTCATAGCTATCACTCCCTTAAAGCTTTCATCACCCTCTTATTGGCTTATTGTTGACACTCCCTGGTTGGGTCCTACCCTTCTAGTTTCTCCTGAAAACCAAGCCCTTTCTCATATACTGAAAAAATATCGCTTCCTAACTTGGGTACTTCCTGTCATCTATCAAATTCATTTACAATTTTAAGAATAGCCTCCAAGTACTCACAGGTCTTCCTGAACCAGATTCTCTCTCAGAGTTTCTCTCTAGCTGGGTCCTCTTAGATCCTCTTGCACCTCTTTCTCATTCTCATTCTTTCTCCTGTCTCCTTGTTCATACAATGCCCCTTGACAAGGATGTCATTCCTTCTGTTCTCCATTAATCTATGTGCAATACTGCTTTCAAAAACCACACCACCCAGAGCCTTCTGTCGTTTCCTCTAGTTCTTGGTTTGTACTACATATTCCTGTTATCTCAGTTATTACACATATATTTTCTGTTTATCTTCTTGCTGATCTGATTATAATCTCTTCCATGGCAGAAACTGTTGTCTTGACTGTTAGCCATCACATCTCCTAGATTATGAAACACAGCAGCTGCCCAGCAAATATGTGAAGAAATTCATAGATCTCACCACTTTCTCACTGGGAGAAAAGGGCAACCAGCCAACATGGACTTCTGGAGTCCTTGAAGGGCATTGGATAAACATGTCTTGGTCAAGTTTTAGGCCAGGCGCAGTGGCTCATGCCTGTAATCCCAGCACTTTGGGAGGCTGAGGTGGGTGGATCATGAGGTCAGGAGTTCAAGACCTGCCTGGCCAACATAGTGAAATCCCATCTCTACTAAAAATACAAAAATTAGCCGAGCACAGTGGTGCCTGCCTGTAGTCTCAGCTACTCAGGAGGCTGAAGCAGGAGAATTGCTTGAACCTGTGAGGTGGAGATTGTAGTGAGCCGAGATCACGCCACTGCACTCCAGCTTGGGCAACAGAGTGAGACTTTGTCAAAAATAAACAAACAAACAAACAAATAAATAAATAAATAAATAAAAGAAAAGAATCCAAAGTGAAGAAAATACAACAGGACAGCCAGGAGTTCAAGGTTATATTCCCTGATGATCACAGGGCTCCAGTTTCTCTGCATTGCTGGCCAAGGGTTGGCCCACATGCTTGGACAGTTTGATCAGTAACTTAACAAGTCTGTTTGTATAAGTGAGTTGGTTGGCAGTCTCTATACATGGCCTGAATTAAGCCTTAGGCCTGGTAGTTTGATCCCAGCCAGCACAGTTATGGACCTGCTGTGTTGCACAGTTCTAGGAGCATTATTCATACTGTATTCTAAAATGGAGCTCAAGTTCGTGGGATGCTTTTACTAAGAGTATTTTATTATTTTTCAGTAAAAAAAGGTATGTAAAAAAGAAGGCTTTTGTGGAATGGCTTTAACTTCACCCCAATTTTCAAAAGAGGGCTTGCTGGAGGTAGAGTACCACAGCAGTTAATAGCATGGGCTTTGGAGTGAGGGACAGTTGAGTTCAATAATCTGCATAGCTGTGTAAACCTGAGCAGGTGACTTCACCTTTCTGAGCATCTGTTTCCTTGTCTGTAAAATGAAGATAATAATAACTACCTCACAGGGTTGTGAGAATTAAATGGAAAATATATGTAGAAAATTTAACTCTGTGTCTGGTATATGTGTAGTTAGTGTTCCTAAATGGAAACATCATATTTTTGTTTCCAGACATCTTATAAACTATAGCAACCATCCTTACATTTTTTGTCTTCAGCTGCATTGTGAAGGGTCTAGAAATATAAAGGGAGATGAAGAAAGTAAAACAGGATAGAAGGATGCATTTTGATTTTGGGGTTAATTTTTCAATATTTGAAGTAGAAGAGATAAAAGTCTCATCACTATAACCAAGCCAGGTTGGATACCTAAGTAGTTTTTCTTCTTTCCTTTCATAATGTAAAATGTGGCACTTAGTAGAGATGTTGGGTGGATAATATTGGGTGGTCTCTTGGTTACAGGGTCTACTTCCGACTGACCCCTTCACCTTCTCCTGTATATTGTCATCCTTTCACAGTCCCTGCCTTGGTCTTCTCATTTCCCAAGTCAGAAAGATGGGTGTTATCCTCCACTCTTCCTTCATGCTCAGCCCTCTCATCCAGGAATTCCCAGCGCTTGTCAGTTACATTGACTTCCTTCACTTCTGTCCAACTGGCCTGCACTACCGTGGCTCAGGCCGTGGTTATTTCACCGCTGAAGAACAGCAATAGCTTCCCCTGGCCTCCTCCTTCAACCATGCTCCTCTTTCTACACACAATATCCAAATATTTCTTCTAGAAAGCAAAGCCGATCATATAGTTTCCTTAATAAAAGTCCTTCAATAGTTTTCCATTATCCTTAGAGTGTACTTCTCACTCTTTAGCACAGCCCTCTCTGACCTGGCTCCTGTCAAGTTCTCCTAAGGTGCCC
Organism: Pongo pygmaeus; assembly: GCF_028885625.2. NCBI lineage: Eukaryota > Metazoa > Chordata > Mammalia > Primates > Hominidae > Pongo > Pongo pygmaeus. The sequence continues at coordinate 55,096,817 of NC_085930.1, read as the reverse complement.
TATTCCTCTTGCTTCTTTGCTTAGGATGGAAACACTTCCTTTTGCTTCCGTTTGCCAGCCTGATTTCTATTGGTCCTTCATGTCTGTTATGGTTTGAACTGTGTCCCTACCTAAATTCATATGTTGAAGTTCTAACCCGCAGTACCTCACAGTGTGACTGTATTTGTATGCCCAGATTTGGCAGTGACGGGGAGCTCTTCTTCATCACATTCATAATTTTTCATTAGTTATGCCTAAGACCAGTGCTGTTCCTATTTCTGATACTATTCCTCTACCTTATCTGACCTACAAGCCTATGTGAGGAGGTGAGGCTGTCAGATTTCTCCTGAAATACATGAGACAGAGCAGAGCCTGGAGAGAGAGGGTGGGATCAGCAGTTACGAAGTCTAGGACAAGTAGTTAGACCAGATTTTTACACAACAGGTTCTTCATGACTGAACCTGTGAGCCGGGACATTCATCATCTATATGACATATCGAGGTTACTTCCTGGTTCTGTAGTCATTTGTGGGGTGATAGTACAATCATAGTACAGTCTTCTCTTTGGATCAGTAATTAGTATACACATGATTTGAAAAATATTTTTATTAAGCACATTAATATCTGAGAATTAAAAAATAAGATAGTACATTTTCCATGGGACAGACAGGAAATTTAATTAGTATAAACAATTTCCTTGGTGAGCAAGAAAGCCCAACCAGAGACTGAGATAATTTCAGGGAAGGTTTCTTTTCTTTATTATTCCCTTTGTTGAAGAACCCTGCTCTTGTTTTTTTAAAACCATTTTTTGAAGTACAGCATATACATAGTGTACAAATCATACTTCAATAAATGCTTTTAGTTTTAAAAATATTTCTCTGATTGTAAAAATAACACATATGCATTGTAGAAATGTAGCTGCCCAATGGGTTCACCTTGCCCGCTGTCTAGACAGAGCCCTATCAAGACAGGGAAATCGTAATGGAGAAAGAGTAATTCACATAGAGTCAAGCTGTGTAAGAGACCAGGATTTTATTATTACTCAAACCAGTCGCCCTGAGCATTTGGGGATCAGAGGTTTTTTTTTTTTTTTTGAGACAGACTTTCACTTTTGTTGCCCAGGCTGGAGTGCAATGGCGCTATCTCTACTCACCACAACCTCCGCCTCCTGGGTTCAAGCAATTCTTCTTCCTCAGCCTCCAGCATGTGCCACCACGCCCGGCTAATTTTTCTATTTTCAGTAGAGACGGGGTTTCTCCATGTTGGTCAGGCTGGTCTCGAGCTCCCGACCTCAGGTGATCTGCCTGCCTCGGCCTCCCAAAGTGCTGGAATTACAGGCATGAGCCACCACACCCTGCAATAAAGTTTCCCCAGGTGAGTCCTACACACATTAAACTTTGGTAAGTATTGTCTTTTGTTTTTTGAGACGGAGTCTCGCTCTGTTGCCAAGCTGGAGTGCAGTGGCATGATCTCCGCTCACTGCAACCTCTGCCTCCCGGGTTCAAACAATTCTCTTGCCTCAGCCTCCCAAGTAGCTGGGACTACAGGCACCCGCCACCACCATGCCTGGCTAATTCTTGTATTTTTAATAGAGATGGATTTTCACCATGTTGGCCAGGATGGTCTTGATCTCTTGACCTTGTGATCCGCCCATCTTGGCCTCCCAAAGTGCTGAGATTACAGGCGTGAGTCACCGCGCCTGGCCGAGATCAGAGTTTTTAAGGATAATTTGGTGGGTAGAGGCTTGGGAAGTGGGGAGTGCTGATTGGTCAGGTTGGAGATGGAATCATAGGGGGTTGAAGTGAATTTTTCTTGCTGTTTTCTGTTTCTGGGTGGGATGGCAGCACTGGTTGAGCCAGATTGCCAGTCTGGTGAGTGTCACCTGATTAGTCGAGTGCAGGGTGTCCAAAATATCTCAAGTACTGATCTTAGGTTTTACAATAATGATATTATCCCTAGGAACAATTTGGGGAGGTTCAGACTCTCAGAGCCAGAGACTACATGACCCCTAAACTGTAATTTCTAATCTTGTAGTTACTTTGTTAGTCCTACAAAGACAGACTGGTCTCCAGACCAGGAGAGGGTCTTTTCAGAAAGGGCTATTATCAATTTTGTTTCAGAGTCAAGCCATGAACTGAATTCCTTCCATTAATTTGGTCTATGCTTAAGAATGAACAAGGACAACTTAAAGGTTAGAAGTGAGGTAGAGTCGGTTAGGTCTGATTTCTTTCACTGTCATAATTTTCTCAGTTATAATTCTGTAAAGGCAGTTTCAGAAGTATTCAAACATATGAAAAGAAAATCACTATTACTAATAATCCCACTTGTAATTTCACCACTGAGAGATACCTTTTAAGATTCTGGTGAGGAATTTTGCAACCTTTTTTTAAAGGCTATATTTAAGTATACACATTATAAAATTGTGATTGCACAGTTCCTTTATTATTGCACACACCTTTTCTTATTTTTATTGTGAATATTATCACATATTCTTCCTCAATGTGACATTTAACAGTTGCATAAAATTTTGTCAAGTGATCTTACTCTAATATGGAAACATAGGGCCACAGTAGAGAGAAGTACTCAGTTGAGGAAAATGGGGTTAGAAGTAGAAAGTGTATTTGCCAATTAATTTCAGTAGATGGGGTGATGATTATAAATATGAAATTATGCAAGCAAGTCATCTAAGAACCTATATAAATACTGAAAAATAAACATGTGGCTGGATAATATTTCAGGCATTTACCTGCATTTTTATTCTTCTTAAACTTCTCCCTGGCCTTTCCCTCATTAAAGCTAGTGGTCAGTCTGTCCTCGTTGTCACAGGAAGGAGATGTTGCACGTTAGAAAGCAGAAGTCTCCAAGACTTTCCGCTTTCCGTTTTTAAGACATGTAATTCTAGAATGGAGAGAGTGTAGAGAAGATGTCTGCATGTAACGGAAGTAAGACTTGAGAATATTGTCCCAGCTAAGTGGAAGGAAATAAAGGCACAGAGAACTCTGAGGCCTGGAGCAAAGGAGGGTGGTAGTAAAACTCCAAAGGTGAAGTAGCTTCCAGCTGTGTCCAGGAAGATGATTCCTCAGCTGTCCCAAAGGTGTTAATAGTCCCCACTGACTTCACATAGGAGAGTTGCTGTGACCAAATTCAGCACGGCTACTGGCTTACTGAGGGCACTCAATATGCATCCCCCCAGGGCTTCTCCTCTTTCGCAGTGAAGCTCCTTAACCTTGAAAGACTTATTTATGGAGATAGGCATTTTATAATCGCTGTCTCCTTCTAGGAGTTGCTTTGAGGCTGCCTGTCACCAGGTATGGGTCTAAAAGCAGCTAGCTTCTTTCTCTTCTCTATCATTTACAGACATTTTTGCACAGACTGACCATAAGTATACATTTCCAACATTGTATTCTTGTAGCTATTAGAACCAGTTATGTGGCCATCAAGCTGATCAGATCTTGGTGGAAAGATGAGTGTTCTCACGGGTGAACAGGGGAGAAGAATGAATGCATGGATTCCTGTTTCGGCTCATACTTCAGATTCTGACCGTGTGGAAGAAAGGACTAACAGAAAGTCAAGTAGAGCTCTTACCTGGAACTTGCTGTTCCATGAAGTAAGTCTAAGTTAGCCATTTTCATTTACAGCAGAGTTAGTGGAAAACTATTTTTTTTTTTTAACAGTAGAAAAGAGAAGTGAGGTTTTCTGGGGGCTTCCCAGTTGGGAATTTTCACGTCTAAACAACAGTAAGGCAGTGATTCTTAGACACATGAGGATAATTCTGGGAATCTATGGTGAAGGGAGGCAGGGAGGAGGACATGTAAAATTTGGAAACCCACATACATATTTGGAAGAACAAAGATAACTACTTTTCAAATAATATGAGCTGTATAAAAGATGTGACATCTTTTAAATTCTTGTTTAATGGGGATGTAAGTAAATAAAGTTTGAGAAACTGCTTTAGGCTGTAGAAAAAGGTGCAAGATAGTGTAAAAGAAGTATAAACCTAGTGTTAGCTAAATAAGGAATCAATACCAGTTTGATCAACAGAGACACAAAGCTGGAGTTTAGAGAACATCTAGCCCAATGGTTTGCAAACCACAGCTCCGTGAGTCAAATCTAATCCAGCTGCTTGTTTTGTTTTGTTTTAAATAGCCCTCAAACAATGGTTTTTATATTTTTAAGTGTTTGAAAAAGAAATTAGAAGAATAGCATTTCATAATGTGTGAAAACTATGCAAAATTCAAATTTCAGTGTCCACTAATAAAGTTTTGTTGGAACACAGCCATGTATTGTCAATTGCTGCTTTCATGCTACAATGACAGAGTTGAGAAGTTGCAACAAACAACATATGGCCTGCAAAGTTTTTTCATTTAAAAATGTTCTTTTCAGAGACAGAGTCTCATTCTGTTGCCCAGGCTAGAGTGGAGTGGCACAATCATGCCTCACTGCAGGCTTCAACTCCTAGACTCAAGCAAGCCTGCCACCTCAGCTTGCTGAGTAGCTGGGATTACAGTGCCAGTCACTGCACCCTGCTGGCTTGCAAGGTTTTACCTGGTACTTTACAGAAAATATTTGCTGACCTCTGAGCTAGCTCACAGTTCAGGCAAAGAAATTGAAGCCCTGAAAGTTTAACTGATTTGTTCAAGCTCAGATGACTACACACAGTGGTAGGTTCTTAATATTATTAATGAAATCTCTTTACAGTCTATGTATTTTTTGGTTATTGCTACTATGTCAGCAGTTTTACTTTCCCTCTGAATCTTTTCTAGCTCCAAAGATATTTCCTAATAGAATTTCCTAGAGAGTACCCACAAATACTTCTGGCAAACACAAGGTATGTTTTGCTTTGCTTCTAATGCACCTTTAAAGGATATTAAGCATTTAGCTGACCTTTCCAACTAAGGCACCTGTAAACTGCTTGAAATGTCTGTATAAATTAGCTTCCAAGTCTGTTAGCATGCTGTTTATTACCGTTTAAGAACTTTACACGCAATTAGGATGTATTGCCACCAAGTGGCCAATGGCACCTCTGTTATGCTTTCTCCACTGGGCTATCACAGAATTATCATAGTTTCACAGGATCTAGTGGTTGGAGGGAATCTTAACTCCAGCCGCTTAACAAGGAATTGTTGCTTAAAGAGATCTTTATGCTGTCTGGTCAAGTATTAGAAATAGAGTTGTTTTTTCAAAGTTAAGCATACATTCTTACTTAGTCACTTTTAAAGCTAGATAGAAAGAAATGCAAACTCGCAAATAAGATTTGGTGTTATCCTGAGACTGCAATTGTTATTAATCATTGATAAAACTAACCCTGTTGTCAGGCTATGTAGCTGCTTCCTAACTCAGTTGGTTATTTTCAATTATGTATCCCTCAGAGGTGTCTTAAAACAATCTGACATAAAAGCCCTTGCAGCTTGATTATTTCTCTTTTTATTAAAAGAGAAATGGTGCTAACTTTGCTTATAACCTATCAGGACAAGAGCCTGCTCACCTTCACAGCCTTTTTCTTAACCTCATGTAATGGTGTGTTCATGTCTTTTGCCCATTTTTATATTGAGTTTTGGGGTATTGCCCATCACCTATGATAGATGTTGCAAATATTTTTCTCTCAGTGATTTGTCATTTGACTTTGCCTTTGGTGCTCTTTTTTGTGATGTGCCAATTTTTTATTTTTACATAGTCAAATTTATCAATAAGTATTTTCTTTTAGTGAATCTGGATTTGGAGTCACAGTTAGAAAGTCTTTCGTCAGGTTAATAATTCACCATTGATTTCTTCTAGTATTTATATAGTTTAGCTTCTTCTTCTTTTTTTTTTTTGAAACAGAGTCTCGCTCTGTCGCCCAGGCCAGAGTGCAGTAGCATGATCTCAGCTCACTGCAACCTCCGCCTCCTGGATTCAAGTGATTCTCTGGCCTCAGCCTCCTGAGTAGCTGGGACTACAGGCACGCGCCACCATGCCCGGCTAATTTTTGTATTTTTAGTAAAGACGGGGTTTCAAAATATTGGCCAGGCTGTTCTTGAATTCCTGATCTCATTATCTCCCAAAGTTCTGGGATTACAGGCGTGAGCCACCATGCCCGGCCAGCATCATCTTTCATGTTTAGATCTCTGATCTATTATGAGGTTATTCTTATTCTTCTTCTTATTTTTTTTTGAGATGGGGTCTCTCTCTGTTGTCCAGGCTGGAGTGCAGTGGAGCAATGTTGGCTCACTGCAACCTCTGTCTCCCAGGCTCAAGCAATCCTCCCACTTCAGCCTCCTGAATAACTGGGAGTACACGTGCATGCTATCACACCTGAGTAATTCTTGTATTTTTGTAGAGAGCGGGGGTCTCACTATATTGCCCAGGATGGTCTGGAATTCCTGAGCTAAAGCGATCAGCCCACCTTGGCCTCCCAAAGAGCTGGGATTACAGGCGTGAGCAACCAAGCCTAGCAGAATTTATTCTTATGTATAGTTTGAAGTGTGGATTCAATTTTATCTTTCTCAAAATGGCTATCACGTTGTCTTCCCACCGTATATTAAATAGTCATATTTGCCCCAGTGATTTTTTTAGATGCCATATGATTCTTTTCTACCATATTTTAAATTTACGTTTATATTTAAGTTTAGTTCTGGACTTCGAATTCATTTACACAGATCTATCTATGTGCCAATACCAAACTTGCCTTATGGAGCTTTTCTTTTTCTTTTTTATTTTATTTGTTTATTTATTTTTGAGGCAGAGTCTTGTTCTGTTGCCCAGGCTGGAGTACAATGGCACTCACTGCAACCTCCACCTCCTGGGTTCAAGCAATTCTCCTGCTTCAGCCTCCCGAGTAGCTGGGACTACAGGTGCCCCCCACCATGCCCGGCTAATTTTTTGTATTTTTAGTAGAGACAGGGTTTCGCCATGTTGGCCAGGCTGGTCTCGAACTCCTGACCTCAGGCGATCCACCCACCTCAGCTTCCCAAAGTGCTGGGATTACAGGTGTGAGCCCTCGCACCTGGCTGGAGATTTTAAAATATATTTTAATGTCTGGTAGTGCTACCTTTCCCTTATAGTTCTTTTTTTTTTTCTACCCACCTGACCACTGGCCTTATGGTTCTTTTTCAGTTTTTTTTTTTAAAGCTGTTCTTGCACATTTATTTTTTCACATGAACTTTGGTATCAACTTATCTAGTTTCAAAAAATCTTCTTGATATATTTAATTGTGAATCGACTTGGGAAGAACAGACATCTTTTGAATGTGATCCTATTCAAGAACATCTTTCCATTCATTCAAGTCTAGTTTTTGGTATTTTAGGAGTGTTTCAAAATTTTCTTCATACTGATTTTGCACATTTCTTGTTAAATTTATTCCTTAGAATTCATCTTTTTTTGTTGTTATTGTCAATAGGACTTTCTCCTCTATTTTATTTTCTGATTGGTTACTGTTAGTGTTTCTAAAGGCTGTTGATTTCTGTTATGTTAGTTTTATATCCTGCTAACTTTAGAATTTTTTAACTGCTTGGTTAGTTTTACTTTGTTTTTCTAAGATTTTACAAATACATTATTATGTCATCTGTAAATTGCTAGCTTTAGGACTGAGGTGTATATATTTTATTACATTAATACAAAAATACATTAATTCCTACATTCTTGAGTGCTTTTTTGACAGCATTGCTTCATTAGGTGTAGCGGAATGGTGATTTTTCTAGTCCTGTCATTACTTTTGCTATTTGCGCTTGTTGTTATATTTAGTTTTTGACAGTTTTATTGTGGTATATAATTGATGTACAATACACATATTTAAAACATACAATTTAATTAGTTTTGACATACTTATATAGCTAGATGGGTTATTATGTAGTCTGTTACTAAATTCTGTATATTAACTGAATACTTATATAAAGAAGAATTTTCCATTATCAATGATTTGATTACCCTGAAATACAGTTCAAGTAGAAAAAGGAAGGCTAAATACTTACTTTTTTCTCTTAATTTATCAATGAACAAATAATAACATTGCCCTGAAACTTCCAATCGTGAGAATTAAGTTTTTTAAAAATTCTTTTTTTGGGAGGATGGGGTTTAAGAGAGTGGTATTATGAACTAATGAATTTTTATATATTTAAAATGTTTCAGACAACCTACAGAATGGGAGAAAATTTTTGCAAACTACGCATCTGAGAAAGGTCTCATATCTAGCATCTATAAGGAACTTAAATCTACGAGAAAAAACAAACAACCTCATTAAAAAGTGAGCAAAGGACATGAACAGGCACTTTTCAAGAGACATATGGTATGCATGCAGCCAACAAGCATATGAAAAAAAAAGCTCAACATCACTGATCAATAGAGAAATACAAATCAAAACCACAATGAGATACCATTTTACACCAGTAAGAATGGCTATTATTAAAAAGTCAAAAAATAATAGGTACAGCTACGGTTGTGGAGAAAAAGGAATGCTTATACACTGTTGATGGGAGTGTAAATTAATGTAGCCATTGTGGAAAACAGTGTGGTGATTCCTCAAAGACCTAAAAACAGAACTACCATTTGCTGGGTATATCCCGAAAGGAATAGAAATCATTCTGTCATAAAGACACTTGCATGTGTATGTTCATTGCAGCACTCTTCACAACAGCAGACACATGGAATCAACCTAAATGCTCATCAATGGTAGATTGGATAAAGAAAATATGGTACATATACACCATGGAATACTGTGCAGCCATAAAAAGAACAAGATCATGTCCTTTGTGGGAGCATGGATGGAGCTGGAGGCCATTATCTTTAGCAAAGTCATGCAGGAACAGAAAACCAAATACCACAGGTTCTTACTTATAAGTGGGAGCTAAATAATGAGAAATAATAGAAACTGAGGCCTACTAAAGGGTGGAGGGTGGAAGGAGGAAGAGAGTCAGGAAAAATAATGAACGGACACTAGGCTTAGTACCTGGGTGATGAAATAAACAGAACAACAAACCCCCATGACATGAGTTTACCTATATAACAAACCTGCACATGTACTCCTGAACTTAAAAGTTAAAAAAGTTTTCAATCAATTACAATCATGTTCTTTTACTGATGCTCATATTGTTCCATCTTAGGCTTATAGAAGCCCCTCAAGTTGGCTCTTACCTCTTTTTGATATAATTACAGTGGACTTTGATAGCTTCTTTGTTTTTTGGCACAATAAGATATCATAGATTCAGCTTGTATATTTCCTACCACAGCCATGGAATCAATCATTTCTCTAAGAAGTCCTGGTTCCTTTTAATAGGGAATGGCATATAGAACTATGAGCTATTTTTATATTCTCAAAAAAACTTTCTAAAATTATATGTTGGTTCAGTTACCAATGATGTACATTAATGACATACATTATTGGGATAATGCTTTTTAAATAAATTGTCTAAGTTAATAGTGTTTAGTTTTGTCTTTTTTATATCAGAGCCAAATAATTGATTTCAAGAAACATTATTCTATTTTGCCTATTATCTTTACTCATGATCTGTATTTACTATGATCTATATTTACTTACCACAAAAACTGTTAAGAAAGGGAACTGGGACCAACTAACAGGGAGGCCTGAGGACTTAGGCTCACTCTTTAGGTGACCAGAAACTTGAGCAAACAACCAGGTCTTTCTTTGTTTCTGACTCTTTGTCTACATAGGCAGGGGTAAAGGCAATGACCTGTCTTTGTGAATAGTTGGCTGCTGTGTATGTTACTTGGTCATTTGATGTTAGCAACCTGTCGGTCTTAGCCAGAGAAGCAAAGGCAGCCAAGAGAGGCCTATAAAAGGGGCCAGATAAATTAGAGACACTTCCATCTTTCAGACCCAGAAAAAGGAAGTGGGTATGAGTGAAAAAACAGACCCTGGCCATTTCTCACTTAAGTCTCTTAAGACAAAGTTTTCTTGACAGAGTGATGGGGAGGAGAAAATGTGAGCCTTAAATTGGATTAGAAACTCAAGTTTTGGCTGGGCATGGTGGCTCACACCTTGTAATCCCAGCACATTGGGAGGCCAAGGCAGGCGGGGGGTGGGGAGGATTGCTTGAGTCCAGGAGTTTGAGATGAGCCTGGGAAACATGGCAAAAACTCGTCTCTACTAAAAAAAAAAAAAAAAAAAAAAAAAAAAATTAGTGGGGAGCAGGGTGTGGTGGCACACCCCTGTAATCCCAGCTACTTGGGAGGCTGAATTGCTTGAACCCAGGAGTCAGAGGTTGCAGGGAGCCAAGATCATGCAACCGCACTGCAGCCTGGGTGACAGAGCGAGACTCAGTCTCAAAAGCTCAAGTTTTAAACTAGACAAGACTTTTTAATAAGTGAAAATGACTGGAAAGATGTAGATTCTACCCAAAATTCTGGTAAGGGATGGGAAGAAAGATTTGGCAAAGCCTGGTCAAAGGCAGTAACTGGAGGAAAGTAAAACTATTTGAGTTTGTAGCCCACAATGTTCAATAAACTGGATATATTTGGTAACCATAATGGAAGATGTCAAATTTTTGTGCATTAATATAAGAAATAGAGATTCTGGAATGAAGACTTAGGTGGGATTTTTATTTATTTATTTATTTATTTTTGAGATGGAGTCTCACTCTGTCGCCCAGGCTAGAGTGCAGTGGTGCGATCTTGGCTCACTGCAACCTCCGCCTCCGAGGTTCAAGCAATTCTCCTGCCTCAGCCTCCTGAGTAGCTGGGATTACAAACACCTGCTACCATGTCCGGCTAATTTTTTTGATTTTTTTTTTTTAGTAGAGACGGGGTTTCACCATGTTGGCCAGGTTGGTCACGAACTCTTGACCTCAGGTGATCCACCCAACTCGGCCTTCCAAAGTGTTGGGATTACAGGCGTGAGCCACAGCACCCGGCCTAGGTGGGATTTCTTTAAGCTATATGTTGACAATCTCTCCTACCCTCTCACCTCAGGCTTTTACTGCAATTCTGTTATGCTCCACCAGGTGGTAGCAGATATCTTGGCTCTGTCATCCACAATATGATAATATTATAATTTTCTGTATGAATTCCATTGTAGATTTAAACTATATATTTTCAAATAAAAATTAAAAACTATTTTAATAAAAACTTTTAATCATTAAGTATTATTTTAGTACTTAATATCTAATATATTTATATTACTTATTTTAATAATATCTAATATATTTATATTAAGAATTTTAATATAAATATAAATCAGTACTGACTAGTCATATTTTCTCAAGTCAAAAAGGCAAACTATATAAAAGTATTTTTCATTCTATCTCTAGCTAATCCTGTTCTTGTCTCTGGGCTTACTAAAATGATACTGTTTAATTTTTTCTCTGATGTTCTCTTGTATGTCCATAGGAAATGACTGGCACAGCTCTGGGACCTTAGTCAGACTTAGAAGCACAAATTTCTTGCAGCCTCCTTCTGCTACTGGTTGTAGGATGTTGGTGTTTAGGGAATAATTTTTGTGCCTGCCTTCTTTTACTTGGCAATAATTTTCTATTTATCATATTCAGAGTTTCACTTTTATCCCTTCTGTTGGCAAAATCAAGAAATGAAAATCTCTGACCTGCTCAGACTAAAAATCCCCATTCCATCAAGTAAGGCTTTCTTCAATGAGAGGGCAGTAATTTCCCACTGATTCATAGAAGAACATCACTTTTTTTCCCATGAGCTTTTTGACTGGAAACTTATCTAAACTATTTTACATAAGGTGGTAGTTATCTTGCTTCAAATCTGAGTTGCTACAAAATAGTTTTAAACAGTTCTATACAAAGGGAGCATCTTGAAGCCAAAATGTAAAGTTTCTGAGCAAAAGTTTAGCAAACATTTGTAAACAGTTTTTAAAAACAAATCCCCCAACTTTTTGTTACAAAATTTCTAAACATTCAGAAACAGTGTAGCAAACACCTCTATATCACCACTCAGATTAAATAATTATGAGCATCTTGCCACATATTTTAACATGTATCTGTGTCTATTTTTTTGTATAAAACATTTAAAATTGAGTTGCAGATATTGTGACCAGTTACCTCAAAACTGTTTGGCATTCATCCCCTAAATATAAGGACATTTTGTTACATAACCACATTATCACCCCTAGGAAAACTAACAATACTTCTGCAATTTTATCTAAAAATCAGTTCAAATTCACATTTCCCAATTTTTTCTTTAATTCAAATGTTATAATTATATTTGGTTGCTATATCTCTTTAGACTTGTGTATTAGAAATACCATATATGTGTGCCGTGTGTGTGTGTGTGTTTATCTATCTATCTATCTATCTATCTATCTATCTATCTATCTATCTATCTATCTAGATACTGACCTTTTGATGAGACCAGAACAGTTGTCCTATAGAATTTCAGTATTTTGGATTTGTCTGATTTTTCTCTGTAGTGTCATTTAATCCTAACATCATATTGTCAAATGAATTTTATGACAACCAATTCCTATTACCATGTGAAAGTTTTCAGAAGTTGCAGTGGTTTGAACACACAAAATCTTTGTGGTCTGAGAAAGACCTGATTCTTTCATGGTTCAGGAAGACTCGCAACCATAGAATGTCAGAGCAGAACCACCCCTGCCTCCCACAGTGGACACATTAGAAAACTGAGGCCCAGAAAGGGCAAGTGTGAAGGTATCTGTTCTATTGCTGTTGTAACAAATGACTGCAAATTAGTGGCTTAAAACAACACAAATTTGTTACTTTATAGTTCTGGAGGTTGGAAGTCCAAAATGGATCTCACTGGGTTAAAGGTACTGGCATTTCTTTCTGGAAAGTTTAAGGGAAAATCTGCTCCTTGCTTTTTCTAGCTTTCAGAGGCCACCTGTGTTCCTTGGCGTCTCGTCACTTCTACCATCTTCAAATCTCTGAGTCTGACCCTGACTCTCCTGCCTCCCTCTTCCACTTATAAGGACCCTTGTGATCCAGCCCACCTGGATACTTTTCCTATCTCAAGGTCATCTGATTAGTAATCATAATTCCATATGCAACCTAATTCCCCTTTGCCACAGAACATATTTACAGGTTCCAGGGATTAGGACATAGACATATTTGGGGGCCATTATTCTGCCTACCACAGTAAGTGACCTGACAAAAATTATACTGTGAGTTACTCGAAAGAATCCTTTAGTACACTGCCACCTGCAATGTTTGTTTGTTTTGCACTGGAATTTGGTAAAAGGTGATACTATATTGAACCCTTTTCAAGACAGTTTAATGAAAGAGGCATTAAAGGGATTTTTTATTATAGAATGGCATTTTTTTTTGAGACGGAGCCTTGCTCTGGACGGAGTCTTGCTCTGTCGCCCAGGCTGGAGTGCAGTGGTGCGATCTCTGCTCACTGCAAGCTCCGCCTCCCGAGTTCACGCCATTCTCTTGCCTCAGCCTCCGGAGTAGCTGGGACTGCAGGCGCCTGCCACCACGCCCGGCTAATTTTTTGTATTTTTTTTAAGTAGAGACGGGATTTCACCATGTTAGCCAGGATGGTCTTGATCTCCTGACCTCGTGATCCCCCCACGTCGGCCTCCCAAAGTGCTGGGATTTAGAATGAGATTGTTATAACCAGGTGGATGCAGTTTGGTTCTGGAGGATAGTGCTAATTTGTGTATCTGATATATCTGAAGTCAGATCGTTTTACCCGCTAGTTTTGTTAAGGAAGCTGAGTGTTTTCTTTGACTATAATTAGAGAATCCAAATCACTTGAATCTTACTATTAACTTCAACTTGACAACCTAAATTCTATTTGCCTTCTTTTATCAAGTACAGTGAAAGAATCCAAAAATGTAGGAGAGGCATACACACCTTTTGTGGGTTATCTGCTCAAATCAAATCCAAGAGGATCATCCATCAATGTCCAAACTCATGCGTTGTCAAGACTTACTGCTTTACTAAAAGGTGAGTCTCTGCTGTGGTCTTAGATCCTTTCAAAGTCCACAAGGCTCTGTGGGGTTGACTCTTGTTAGGATAATTTCTATAACTGCCAATGTTGCAAAGAAATTTTTGTTTCTGGCTCAAATAAATATTTTCTCCAGATCAAAATTTTTGTTTCTGGCTTAAATACATATTTTCTCCAGATCACACTCATTGATGTCTCATTAAATGCAATAGAATGTGTCTCATTCATGTTGGTGGGGTTTTTCTGAAGTGGCAAATGAAAATCATTGAATATTGTTGATCAAGTAGGAAAATCCAGTTTATTGGGAAGGGTGAATTATGAGGTTTTAGTTAACAGAAGCGAAATGTTTTAAGTTAGTGGTTTTAGATCACTTATTGGGGGGAGTCAGACAAGATAGGAAGGAAGAAACTACAGAATCTTGCCTATATAACAGAACAGGGAGTTGAGCCAAGAAAATAGCTAGAGTCAAAACCAAATGTGTTGAGGGATTCAGTTGAACTTTGAAATCTCTACTTTTGGGTGTCCTGATTATGTGGCTGACTCCTTAAGGGTATTATAATGAAAAAAGCCACGCTCCCACCTTAGGGGAATGTCTGGAAGGAGTTTGGGAGGGGGCTTGGGACCAAGGAAGTGATCTTGAGGGCATGATTTTGAATTTGAAATAATGGTTGTTAAAAAAAAGATTACCCAAGCACTAGGCAAGATGGTCAGGCAGATTTTACCGGAGGGGGCCGTGGCAATAGGTATAGGGACCACTGCAACAGGGTCTTGCCAATCAGACTTAACTCTGACCCCAACCAGGACAAGTGGGGATTTGTAGCCAAGGAGCAGGGTGGTGACTGTGGGTGGAAAATGACTAAGAGGAAACATCAGGGATAAGGGGTGTCCGGCTAAACTAACTTGATAGGATTCTTGCTGCAGGCAGGCCAGGGTGATAAGATATTGAGGGTGGTCAGATACCTAGAGTGGGGGATTTTCCCTAACCTGACTTGATAGGATTCTTGCTCACATTTGATTCAACAAGGACAGGGAGGGAAGCCCAAGGTTGGGCCTAGTTATGAGGAGCACTCAGAGGAGCTTGACTAAAGTTTTGGTCAAAGGAGAGAGTTTTTGTCCCTGTTATTATTCACACCTGTGAACTCAAGAACATTTTTTTTTTGGGCATTTCAGCTGTGTTGAATCTTCCATGGAGGTGGCTGTCAGGGGAAGTAAATGGAGTGTTTCTGTGTATCTGCATTGCGTCATTTATTTTATCCAGTGGCCCTTGCTTCCTGGAAAAGAACCCCAGGGCAATAGGGATTTAGAGTTTATTCTTTTGCATGTTCTTAGGTCCTGGTCAAGAGGGCTGCCTAGAGGGGCAAATAGAAACTAGGTATATCAGAGGATGCTTCCAGGTGAGGAGAGTATATCACCCCCATTAAGGAACCTGGAGGAGACAGGTCTCCAGCAATGGAAGAAGGCTCCAAAGAACACATGAAAGTACCCACAAGCAAAAGAGTCAGCTGTAACTTACTTTCCTTCCTCCCTGTGTCCCAGTTTCGGAGGGGTTAACCAAGTGTGCACAGAGGAAAGGGCCCGGCACAAATGGGGTGAAGGGGGAAATGGCTAACCACACCCTCTTCTCTGACTACAGACTTGTTCATCTGCAGGAGGCCTGAGCTGAGGAAGGGGAGGAGGCCCAAATGAAACTGTGTTCAGAGTTTTGGATATCACATGAAATTGTACAAAAATGCAGTTACTTTAGGATTCTATCCCACGAGCTTTGCTTGCTCAATAAGATTGTGACAGTTGTGATGGTCCAGGCTGGAGATGTCTGGGGCCTTCATTAGCATGGTGGGAGGTGCAGGAGGATGATGAGGCACAGAAAGAGGAGACATTGAGCAATGCTAATAACATTTTGTCTGTTTTGTATTTGGTTGCATAACAAAGTGATGTTAAAAAATTGTTCTTTGAATGTTTTGTCTTCCACCTTATCACAGGTCACTTAATATTGACCAGAGTGTGGGAAATGAATTAGCACTCTCCATAGCCTATCCAGTCAATAATTCTGCTGGATTTACCTCAAGAGCCCAAAACTGACTTCCTCTAATCTCCTGTCTCCTAGAATCTTGGCTTTCTTAGCCCTTAAATCACAGTTAAAATATATATCTCAGATCTCAGATAAGGCTTTCTTCTGTCCTCCCTTCTTTTCTTCCTTCCTTCCCTCTCTCCTTCCTTTTTACTTCCTTTGCAAAGTTATGTAACTTTACAAAAGAAAAGCAAATGAACAATAAACTCAATTTCCTCCATCCTATTCCCTCATTTTGCTTTTCAGTGAAATTGTATTCATGTTATCCTGTGTGGATATCCTATTCTGTGTCCTATTCTTCCCTAAGCATTATTTCTAGAACTTGATTGTGTTTTGACATAGTCCACATGTTTGCATAGCTAATGTCTGTGGGCTCCCTGACATGGAATTATAGCATAATTGCCTTAGCCTGGGTGTTGGGCGCTGGATCCTCTCCTGTTTTTCTCACAGGACATCAGCAGTTGCCAACGCTCCCCGGGTGAAGGCCTCCCCTCAATATGGCCCAGACAGGTTCTCTTTTAGCCTGAACACGTTGGTAACTAATTAATTTTGCTGCCTGTTGGATTATTTACTTGGAACTGTGCATAAAAGAGAAATTTCTGGCACAAAGGCTAAGAAGGATCTGTTAGGAAATTTTTAACATTTTGCCAGAAGACGATAAAAAATATGACCCAGCCAAGAGTTGGTTCATCTAAGGATAAGATCAAAAACGGATGAAATGTTAGAAGATCCAGGGGACTTGTTTTTCATCAAGCTCCAGAAAGGCCTTTCTGATATAGTCCAAAGAATTACTTTTTAACCTTGTTGTAAAAGTCCTAATTTGATTTTAATTTTTTTGCTTTCCAACTACAATTTTAGCTGCCTGGCAGACTTTCAGGTTCTCTTTTTTGTGAGTGTTTGACAAACTTTTCTTGTGGCTAATTGAACCAGTCAAATCAGTGAAATTCTTTTGTGTGATTTTTTTTTGACTAATAGTATTTTTTATCCTTCCACTGCTTTTTAACATTTTTTATTATGAAAAACATTTAAAACTAAAAAAAAAGGGAAATAGAAAAACGAACCTTCCTTTACCTGTCACCCAGCTTCAATGACCATAATTTTCTGTTCTTCCTGTTTTATTTTTCTCCCTTATTCTTTTTTTCCTCCCCATTCTAGTATTTTAAGACAAATCCCAGACATCATATGATTTCATCCATAAATACTTAATGCGCATCACAGTTTGTTAAATGACCATGGCACAAAGGACAAAGCAAATGGGCTAAAATGTAAACAGTAACTGAATCTGGGCAGTGGGGAGTCAAGTGTTCTTTGTACTACTTTTACTTTGGCAAATTTTCTGTAAGTCTGAAATTATGTCCAAATAAAAACTTAAACAAATGAACAAACCAAAACCATGACCATAATATTGTCCTATCTGAGAACCCAAGTGACAGATTTTTCTTTTTTTATGATACATTATGCTCATGGAAAGAAATTAAGGAAAAAAAGCCCAGAAAAATATTACAAAGAAAATACAAATCACTAATAATTCTAACACCCAGACATAATCATTGTTAAATCATTATGCATTTTCTCCAGGCTACTAAATAGACACTTGTTGTACTGGACCTGTATTAACTGCAGCAGGGATGGCACCAGGTTCAAGAGGCTGAAGAAGAGACCTGGAGCCAGCAAAGCAGGCATAGGGTTTACTGAAGGGGACTTACATACAGGGCAGTCCAGTGGTGGTGGATTGGATGGGAGAACCTCAACCTCTTGTAAAAAGCATGCAGTTCACATAGCATGTTCACTTAGCACTCTCCCCCCAGCAATCTCCATCTGGAAACCCTCATTTCTTGTTAACTTATTGCTATCAGGTCTGGTTACCATACAACACCAACACACGCAAAGACACACATACAAACATATGTGTGTTATTTAAAAAGACAAATAGTACTAATTGGCTTATAACAAAACACACTTGATGCCACCCTCCCCTGTAGCACCCTCCCCTGCAGTGCAAGTTCCCACTGTCTTTCCATCTCCTCTGCCAGCAGATTCTCCCTCATGGTAAAATGCCTGGTGTAGTTCAGCCTCCAGCACAGCATCTTGTGGATCTACCACAGCTGTGGAGATAAAAATAAATCATATTTTGCTTATATTTTTCTTGAGAGTGTGTTTTTCATGTTGTGTTTGATCTTAAAAATCTTTGTTTTGGGGTAGTAGACACTGCGGACAGGCTTGTTCAGTAGCCACTCTGACCTTCTTCTAGCAGGTCTTCCTCCACTATAGAGGCTGGGAAGCAAATGCTACATTGCCAGACTCCCTGACAGCCGGGGCTCTGCATGTGGCTGATGTGAGACTTGGAAAGTTGGTGTGAGTGGGGCCAAGCACAGGCAGAGGGATTTGGTTCCTCCAGCTTCAGTGAAGGTTCCAGTGTCTGGTTCTCTGTGTCTTGGTGCTAAGTGGAAGGCAGGGGAGGTTATGAAACTTTTGCCAGAACACCCTCATAGAGGGATTAGGTATTTCTCCTGGGTGAATTGATCCTGATTTTATAGCAACTAAATTTGGATCACTGAGCCTCCCAAAATGTTATAAGCTTCCTAATACCGTATAACAAGTACCTTTCTGCTTGAACTAGTTAGAGTAAATTCTATTGCCTCCAACTAAGAAACCTGACAGAAGAAATCATTGCATTCCATGGTACTTCCTGAGATTTCAAAAGCAAATCCTCTAAACTTCAGTCACCCATGGTTTTAATAATTAGTTAGATTTTGCCTATATTTCTGAAGTTCCTTTCAAATCACTTGTTTTATTTGGCAAACAACCGTAGTTGGTAATTATGGCAGGTAATAGTCTATTTACTTTTCTTTTTTTGAGACAAGGTCTGGCTCTGTTGTCCAGGCTGGAGTGCAGTGGCTACATCTTGCTTCATTGCAACCTCTGCCTCCTGGACCCAAGGGAGCATTCCACCTCAGCCTCCCAAGTAGCTGGGATTACAGGTGCACGCCACCATGCCCAGCTAATTTTTTGTACAGATGAGGTTTCACCATGTTGCCCAGGCTTGTCTCACACTCCTGACCTCAAATGATCCACCCGCCTTGGCCTCCTAAAGTGCTGGGATTACAGGCGTGAGCTACCATGCCTGGCCTATGTACTTTTCATAGTGGAAACTGAGACAAAGAAAGCTTAAGTACCTCATCCAAAGACGTGTAACTTATCTGTCATACTGCCTAGAATCCCACTCCTTTCCACTATTCTATGTCTTCAGCCCATTCGGAAATTTAAAAGTCCTGTGAAAGTCTTGGGAGCTAATTAGAGCTCTAGAAAAATTTGTAGGAGGGGTGACTGACCCAATATGGTGATTCCTATCTAATATGATATGCTTATCTGTTTAAAATTTGGTTGCATGTTTATTTTAAATTCTTTTTTTATTTTCCTGTTATAATTTTGTGCTTAATATACAAAACTTGGGAAAAATTCAGAAAATCCTAAAGAAGCAGAAACAATTATCCATTAGTCCACTACCAAGCAATCTTCATTTATAATGCTCATCATCACTGGCCATCAGAGAAACGCAAATCAAAACCACAGTGAGATACCATCTCACACCAGTTAGAATGGCAATCATTAAAAAGTCAGGAAACAACAGGTGCTGGAGAGGATGTGGAGAAATAGGAACACTTTTACACTGTTGGTGGGACTGTAAACTAGTTCAACCATTGTGGAAGTCAGTGTAGCGATTCCTCAGGGATCTAGAACTAGAAATACCATTTGACCCAGCCATCCCATTACTGGGTATATACCCAAAGGATTATAAATCATGCTGCTATAAAGACACATGCACACGTATGTTTATTGTGGCACTATTCACAATAGCAAAGACTTGGAACCAACCCAAATGTCCAACAATGATAGACTGGATTAAGAAAATGTGGCACATATACACCATGGAATACCATGCAGCCATAAAAAATGGTGAGTTCATGTCCTTTGTAGGGACATGGATGAAGCTGGAAACCATCATTCTCAGCAAACTATCGCAAGGACAAAAAATCAAACACTACATGTTCTCACTCATAGGTGGGAATCGAATAATGAGAACACATGGACACAGGAAGGGGAACATCACACACCAGGGCCTATTGTGGGGTGAGGGGAGGAGGGAGGGATTGCATAAGGAGATATACCTAATGGTGAATGACGAGTTAATGGGTGCAGCACACCAACATGGCACATGTATACATATGTAACAAACCTGCACGTTGTGCACATGTACCCTAAAACTTAAAGTATAATTAAAAAAAAAGAAAAATTTGTGGGAGGGGTGACTGACCCAATATGGTGATTCCTATCTAATATGATATGCTTATCTGTTTATAATTTGGTTGCATGTTTATTTTAAGTTCTTTTCTTTATTTTCCTGTTATAATTTTGTGCTTAATGTACAAAACTTGGGAAAAATTTAGAAAATCCTAAAGAAGCAGAAACAATCATCCGTTAGTCCACTACCAAGCAATCTTCATTTATAATGAGTGTATATTTATAATTTATAGGTTTCTCATTTATAATGAGAGGTCAGATAGAAACAAAACATTTAAAGAAAATCAGGACATTCTGAACAATAACCACATCTTTGGGTTGATATCAAGGAAGACAATCACATTCTTCCAAAAACATTTCCTGATGCCCTTGTGAGGGATCAAATCCTGCAATGACCCCAGGGTTTATTCTTGGGCTTTGATCTCTTACCTATTTTCACTAAACTTGAAAATATTTGCCTTCCATATGCTGAAACTTCAGTCACAGAGTTTGCTGCTTTTATTTGTTCTAACTTCCTGTGCTATCTAGTTACCCAGGTGCCCACATTTTAGAGGCAGGGAGCTGGTGCTGTATCTCTATTATTCCCCCGCCTCTATCCTCCAATAAAGCTCTTTTTCTTTTCTTCTTCTTCTTTTTTTTTTTTTTGGCAGGTTCTTGCTCTGTCACCCAGGCTGGAGTGCAGTGGTGCAATCACAGCTCACTGCAGCCTTCACCTCCTGGGCTCAAGCAGATCCTCCCACCTCAGCCCCCTGAGTATCTGCCACTACAGGCGCGTAACACTATGTCCAGCTGTTTTTTTTTTTTTAATTGTTTGTAGAGATGGGGTTTTGCCATGTTGCCCAGGCTGGTCTTCAACTCTTGGGGCTCAAGTGATCCTCTCACCTCAGCCTCCCAAAGTGCTGGGATTGCAGGCATGAGCCTCTGCATCTGGCCTCAGCTGTTGATTTAAACGGGTACCCCTGCTTGTCTCCACTCCAAGTGTCCTCCACTCTTGTCCAGGGGTCAGGGGAGGGGATGGATGTGGTGGTTATTCCTAACAGAGGAGAAGGTTCCCCTAGCCCCACTTGGTGCTAGAGTCACAGTTGTCCCTCCAGTTCCCAGAGGCACCTTCATGCTGGTTCTGCCCAGCTTCCTGCCGTGTTGGCCTTCACCTAGCAGTTCTCCATTTCTCATACCACTTGCTGAGCTTTTCCTCTCAAGGCTAAGACTCTTCTTTGGATCCTTGGAATGCACCTTTATTCCTGTGACAGGTTCTACCCTGTGCTTGTTGTTTCCCTGACCCCTGCCTCCCTCCTTGTATAATAGCAAAGTCACTCAAAGTTGTCATCCAAGTCTTGATATTTTTTCCATGATCTGGGCCTCTCTCCCAGAGGCCGTGATCTCACTATGGCGACTTCCTCCCACCTACCCCAATTCCACCCACCTTTGGGAGTGTTCTTGTCTCCAGTGGACTCCTAAAATGACCACTCAGGCTCAGACAAATGAGGGCCACCTCCTCCAGTGATTAGCCAGCACCCCTTATTGATGTGCCATTATTCTTCTAGCAATAATTATTTCAAATGCAGCAGATGAGCAAAGGGAAGCTCTGGCTGGGCAGAGCCAGCCCATAGCTATGCGATTTCAGCCAGAGCAAAACCACAGACAACATTGCCTTGAAATGTGACTTTTGGAGACAAAGGTAGGGTAGCCCTAACTTCCCCAAAATCAAAATTAGTGCAATTAGACAACGTGTGATGATCATAGGGACTTTCAGGGTATTGATGTTATATGCTGATAATCACCTCTAAAGTTCCAACCTAAATTCTTAAAATCTTCTAAGACACTTTCATTTGAATGAAAATCTTTTTAACTTTTTAATTCATTTTAATTTTCAAAAGAAATGTAAGCAGTTTCCCATTGCTAACAAAACCTAAGAAATATTTTTAAAAGTCATTAAAAGGTGATCATATATTTACCTCCTGACTTCATTTATTCAAGAGAAAAGCAAACACTAGTTTGTTGAAGCTACCGATTTCAGGTTTCTCCTACGGACAGATAATAGAATGAGACAACATGGCCGTGGATTTTCCATAGCCAAAGCCAGGAAACTTAGAATATGAGGTTTATACTTTCCCAAGCAGATGTAGAGGAATAGAATATTAGAGGGGAACGAGTGAGCTAGGTGGAGGGAAGAGGACCACAGTGAGAACAGGAATAGATCTCTTAGACAGGCTCTGGCTACCAAAACTCAGGGAAGGAGATAACAATACAAATGTATTTGTTTTCTGTTGCTGCTGAAACAAATTACTACAAACTTCATGGTTAAAACAACACAAATGTATTATCTTACAGATCTGGAGGTCCAAAGTCCTACAAGGGTATCACTGGGCTAAAATCAAGATGTTGGCAGGGCTGCATTCCTTTCTGGACATTTTAGGGGAGAATCGGTTTTCTGGCATTTGCCAGCTTCTAGAAGCAGCCTGCCTTCCTCAGCTCACGCCCACTTCCCTACGCAAAGGCAGTACTGGCCAGTGGTGTTTTTCTCATACTGTATTGCTCTCACACTGACTCTTCTGCTTCGTCCACATTTAAGGGCCCTTGGGATTCCACTGGATCCACCTGGATAATTTGGGACACTCTTCCTATCTCAAGGTCAGCTGATTAGCAATCTTAATTCCACTGTACTTTAATTCACCCTTGCCATGTAACAACACAGCCATAGGTTCTAGAGATGAGGATGTGGGCATCTTTGGGTGACCATTATTTGCCCACTACGAAGTCTATTCAGGTTTGGAGACATGTACCCTGTTTCTTCTCTGGTACCCTGGAAGCTTTGTTAGCCTCCATAAGCTCTGTACTGTCATGGGGAGACAGCAGTCAAGTAGACGTGGAAATGAGGCTGCCAGTGATTTCTGGGCCTCAGGGATGAGCATGGAGGTAGCTGCAAGAGCTAGCAGGCCCCACAGAGACCAACTGGTTAGGACAGTGAGGCATGCGTGAAAACCACCACGAATCCCATGATGGAACCAGATGAGGATACAATGCCTCAGAGCATGCCAGCGAAGGCCAGATAAGATTGCTTTCAGCAATGTCACAAGGGAGCTGCTGATGACTGAGGAGGCCCACCCCGACATTACAAAAACCCTCCTGGAAGGGAGAAGGAACAACCTCTGAATTGATCCCCAAACATCTAAATTAGCTCAGAAAACACTGAGGTTACTGTGAAAACCCCGATTCGACTAAGATGAAGTTTGTCACTAGGCTGGAGGGGAATTTGAGATAGAAATTAAGTTGTTGTAGGAAAATAATGCAAGTTCATATTTCACACCCCTGATTTTGTACTGAGTTGTGCCTGCTATGTATAAATTGGGACAGTGTTGCTGTATCTGCCTTTCTGACAATAGCATTGGGAGAGACTCCTTATTTGCAAGCACTTGGTGAAATGAAAGCTCACTGTAAACTTGTGTTTTCCTCCTAAAGCTCCTTGGGTGACGCGGACATTGAAGTCAAACCCTGTAGGGAGAAGTATGTCACATTCTGTTGAGGCTGTTCCCTCATAGCTATTTTGAAACCATCACATTTTCAGTATTTTTTTTAAGACCAAGTAAAATGTTTAATATAAATCTCCACTCAGCTCGGTGCCTTGCTCAGAGGCATGACTGAAGGGGGGCACAGGCTGGGTGGGGGCCGGTGCCCTTCCTAGGTGGGGAGCAGGCACCTCACTTGGGTCATTCTGAGTCACCACCTTCTGCTCACGGTCACACTCCCACATGGTGCCCTCTAATGGTTTCTCATCATAATCTTAACAGCTATCAAGTCAACCAATTTGCCCTACAAATCACTGAAAGGCGCCCCTTTGGAAGAAAGTGGTCAGGGGAAGAAGTCACCAAGAGCTGTAAAATTTGAGCCTTCAGGAGATTTAATTGCAATGGTTTGGCCTCAGCTTAGAACCTCCTCCTAGACTGGTGATGGTCTTCCCTGGATGCTGGAGGTCCAGGCCCTGACACTGCGGAGACAGGGCATTGGGCCACCTGAGGGGCTGACCAGCTTTTTGGCTTCCTCACCATGAGCCAGTGTTACTAGGGCTGACCCCATGTGTTGGGCCCCAGAGCTCTTGGGCTTATTACAGAGAAAGTGATTGTGATCAGTGTGCTAGGCAGTACAATCTGAATGGTTAATACTTATGTTTTGTTTTGTATTTGAAGTAAGGGAAAAAATAATTATTACAGTATCAGTAATAATATTAACTAATATTTATTGAATGCTTATTGTGTGCTAGGTACCAGGCTAAAGTACTTTATATACATTATCTCGCTTAATCCACATAAGAGCTCTGAGGGGAAAGAATGATTATTATCCTCATTTTAAAGATGAAGAAGCTGGGGCTTAGAGAGGTTAAGGTTCCCTGCCTACAGTCACTCAGCTTGCAAATGACCAAGCCATGGCTTGAACCCCGGTCTGTCTCTCTGGCTCCAGAGCCTAGGTGACCAGCAGTATTAACACCACTGCTGGAGGGAACGTAGCTCTGACATTTGAGGGTGGATCTTTCTTGGAACCACGCTTTCCTACCCTAGCAGCTATTAGCAGGCCAATAATTGGGAACTTACTCTGCACGGGGACAGGGTGGATCTGGCTTCAGGAGTTCTTTGGGGTAGAGATGGGAGGGACTTCTGGACCCTTGAGTCCCTGAAGGGGCTCACATAAGGCTTAGTTTATGGGAGTGAGGATAGTGGGGTGGGGAAATAGAGCTCAATAATACTGCCTTATATAAACCAGACTGACATTTTTCAGTTTGTATTGTCCATGGACTATTACAACAGAAGCATTTTCCTAAGGATAAAGCTACATATAGGAATATTAATTACAGATACAGCTCATTGGTTTATGCAGTCCCTTCCTAACAATTTGAGGTGATTCTTGTGATCCTGCAATCTAAACATGGCATCAGTATCATGTCCTGGACAGAACCAGACGTATGGTATAGGAGGGGTGCAAACCTTCTGGATGTTACATAATAGCAGCAGCAGGTAGGAGACAAAATATCATATGGTTTTCATAAATAGGAGGAGATACATTCTCCTTATGTTGTGAACATTTAAAGTTCAGTCAGTTGTCAAGGCATTGGGCAGGACTGGTGACATTCTGTCTTTTAGACTCTCAGCTCTGGTGGTGGTAAATTTGATGTCCCATCAGTCTGCACACTCTGGAGGGTAGTTTAAAGCCATAGTTTCATCTCTGAGCTGTTGGGTGGGACAGAACAGAGGAAGAGACATTAGATGTGGGTGAACAGCAAATCCGACCGTGGAGATCTCAATGCTTTGACAAACGCAACCACAGAAACACAAGGCTCTTCTTTTTTTTAATTTTAAAGGGAACATTGGTCAATTCACTGTCATTTAAAATGGTGTGACTAAATTCGGGGCATTTGATGTGTCTATTATCCCTTCTTCCTCAGAGGAAAGGAGTCTGGGGTGATTCCTCATCCCTGGGACCCCAAGAAACCTCTCTGCATTCTCCCTAGACCAGCTTTCTCCTTCCATTTTATGAATTCAATACGTTTTCTGTAACAGTGCTTCCTCCACCACTGATGACAAAGCTCTGTGAACTGGACACTACAAGTGCTGGGGACAACTCTTCAGGGTCCTCCACCTCTGGCCGCTGGTCTCCACCCACAGGTCCTTGCAGACCTGTTTCCTGGACGGTCAGATCTAAGTCCGTTTCCCCGCACTGCAGCGGGAGTAATGGCTGGTGTCGGGTCAGCGTATCGCTGCTTTTCTGGGCCTCCAGGGAGTTCTGGTGCGTAGAATTCCTGTGGGCCATGGCGTTCTTCTGAGGCTCATCGAAGCTCAGTGAGAAGGTGACCGTGCCGCTGCCGAAGATGACCTTCTGCTTGCATCTGGGCTGCTGCTGAGATTGTTGCTGCTGTGGGAGGGTCAGGGGCTGCTGCTGCTGCTCTTGTTGGGTTAGGGCCAGCGGCTGCTGCTGCTTCTGCCTCTCGGGCTGTGGGAATGGGTCTTCGCTGTTGCTCTTGCTGCTGATGGAGGAGGAGGGGGTGGACCCAGTGGAGCCTCCAAGGCTGCTGGACCGCTTGCGAGAGACGTTGCTGCGGCGCAGCGTGGCCCGGGCAGCCACCTTGAAAGCATGAGCTGCGGTGCTGCAACGCACCTCCTCGATGGTGTTGCGGGATGGCTTGAAGAGAATGATGTAGATCTTGTTGAAGAAGATGCACGCCAGCAAGCCAAAGCTGGCTGCCAGGATGGCAATCACCTCCACGGCAGAGACAAACTTGCCATAGGTGCTGGCATAGGCTGGAATGAAGGAGATCCAGACGATGAAGAAGATGAGCATGCTGAAGGTGATGAACTTGGCTTCATTGAAGTTCTCCGGCAGCTTCCGGGACTTGAAGGCAAAGAAGAAGCAGATGGCAGCCAGCAGGCAGGTGTAGCCGATCAGGAAGCCCAGGGCCATGAGTGAGCCCTCGTGGCACGTGATGAAGATGATCTCATCCTCCAGCTCGTGGTTGCGGTAGCTTGAGGGGGGCGCGGTGTAGAGCCAGATCACACAGATGACAATCTGCATGAAGGTGCAGAGGAAAACCAGCAGGAACTGCAGGTTGAGCCCCCACCACTTGCGGTGGAAGCTGGTGGGGATCTTGGCCTCAAACACCAGGACGACACGGTTGGTTTTCACCAGGATGCACGAGATGCAGAGCACGAAGCTGATGCCAAAGGCCGGCTGGCGCAGGCGGCACGTCCAGTCCTGGGGCTCCCCGATGAAGAACAGGGAGCTGGAGAAGCAGCAGAGCAGGGAGAAGAGGAGGAGGTAGGAGAGCTCTCGGTTGGTGGCCTTGACAATGGGCGTGTTGCGGAACTTGATAAACACACCCAACACAAAGGCTGTCAGGAAAATGCCCAGCACAGCAAAGAGGGTGAGTGCGATCCCAAAGGGCTCCGTCCACGACAGAAACTCGATCTCCTTGGCAATGCAGGAGGTGTGGTTCTCATTGGACCAGAAGTCATCTGGGCACTTGTTACAGGCACTGGCATCTGTAAAATGTCCCGGTGAAGAGTGAGTTATTGTGTGGCACAGACTAAAATGTGTGAGTGTATATGTGGTGGTGGGAATACATAGTTTTTTGGATGTGGTCACTACGTATTTTCTCCATTTTGATGAAATCATTCTGATTTTTACATTATCAAAAATATGCTGAACCCCGACGTGTTTAATAACATGGTTAATTTCATGTAACTCTGATGGTTCTATTGTTAGTTTGTTTTCCCTTTGCACATGACATGGGTGAGGCCCTTGTTTCATTTAACACTACCTGCTGATGGCAGGGAATGATCAACCTTGCTGGACAGGTGGTTGCCCTGCACACCAGAGGTCTAGCATGGTCCATCAACTCTTCACAGAATGATTCAAGCTTAGCCTGATTTATTTACTTAAATATTATTGGGTAATATTTGAGGTTTACAACATGATGTTGTGGGATACATATGGGCAGTAAACTGGCTACTCTAGTGAGGCAAATGAACATATCTGACATCTCACATGGAGAGTGATTTATTTTGGATATATGGATGGGCTTTGTAGACGTGCCAGAGCAGACTTCCTTTTAGATCAAGGCAGAGTATCCCATGCACATGACCTGTGCTTTCCTCACTCCACATCCACAACTTTTCGATGAGGGAGGCTGCAGACTCATTCAATTGACAACTGTTTACGAAGTCTCTGCTAACTCCCAGGCAGTATGCAGTTTTGGGCAGTGAAAGGAGCATGGGTTTTGGAGTTAGAGATCTGGATGGAATCCTGGCCATACTACTTACTAGTGATGTGACTTTGGTCAAGCTTCTTAACCTCTCAGAGCCTCAGTTTCCTAATTTATAAAATGGGAGCAGCAATAACCCCATTACTGGGGTGAGGATAACATGAGATAATAATATCAACTATAGTTAATATTTATAGAGTACTTCTAATATGCCAAAGTTTTATTTAACAAATATTTATGTAGAACTTACCATGTGCATTGCCAATATTAATCATCTAATTCTCAAAACTCTATAGGATAGGTTTAATTATTATTCCCACCTAAAAATAACCTGAGAAACAGGAAAAACACAAGTAAGATAGCAAATTCAGTGCCAGGTACCCAGCAGGCAATTCTATGATGGCCTATTAACTCTGGAGTCTGGAGCAGACAGAACTTTGTCCATTCAGGGCCACTAAACTCTAACAAAAAGGAAATATATTGGCCAACAATATAAAGTAAGATAAAGTTGTGTAATAGGTG
Source organism: Pongo pygmaeus (assembly GCF_028885625.2). Classification (NCBI taxonomy): domain Eukaryota; kingdom Metazoa; phylum Chordata; class Mammalia; order Primates; family Hominidae; genus Pongo; species Pongo pygmaeus. The sequence continues at coordinate 55,068,340 of NC_085930.1, read as the reverse complement.
TTGTTAGCTTTTACGGTATTAAAAGAACATCTAACATCTTTTTCTATTCCACCTCCATGCCCAACATTTTGTGATGCTTAGACATATCCTTGTTAAATGAGAAACTGTGCAAAGCACCATCTCAGCCCAGCCCTTCCATGGGCTTCACTGACCCCAGGCCTCCGAAGTGGACCAAGCCCTGCACAATGCCCAAGAGGGGTTCCCTTACCTGTCTCATCGCTATACTCCCCATCAGGACACTCCACACACTCAAAGCAGCAGGTGGGCTCCCCCTCAATGATCCCTTTCCTGGTCCCTGCCAGGCAGTCTCGGCTGCAGTTGGAGAAGGGCACCTGGAGGACAGACAGCATAAAGGTGAGTGGCTGTAGTTGTAGGGTCAGGGGCCAGCCCTACTGTCTCTTCAAAACATGTAAGAGGGAGGAGTTTGGGCACAAGAATCAGTGTGACAGATGCTGGGCCCATTCCAGGCAAAGGGAGGTCCAGAGGTCCTTGGTTCTAGTATCTGTGAAAGGGACAGATGCCTATGGGCAAGTGTGTGTGTATACATGCACACACACACACACATGCGTGCACACATACACACACACACCTCCATGGGATTCTATGATGATCCGGGAAAAGCGCCACTACTTTCCACTACTTGAAAACAGATGAGAAATACTAAAACACTAGACAACAGACTGAAAGGACATAAGAAAGAAAATGCATCATGACCATGGTGGGTTTATGCTCAGGAGTGCAAAAAAGTCTATATTAGACAAATCTATAAGTATTATTCACTGCATTAGCAAATTAATGGAGAAAAAATCATACGATCACCAACAGATAAATAAAAAGCATTTGATGAAATCCAACACAAACTATTGATAAAAGCTTAGTAAAAAAGGAGTGGGAAGAAATATCTTTAACTTGAAAAAGGGTAACAAAAAACCTCTTAGAGTAAATATCATTCATATAGAGAAAACATTAAAAGTATTTCCATTTAAAACAAGGATGTCCACTGTCACCACTACTCTTTAACTTTGCACTGGAGGTCTTAGCTAGTGGAATCAGACAAGAAAAATAAGTGCATACATTTTGAAAAGGACCAAATAAAACTGTAGTTATTTGCAGATGATATGGTCGCCATAAAGAAAATCCAAAAGAACAACTGAATTATTAGAAACAACTGAAGAGCAGGCCCAGGCTAAAATGCCATAGACTACCAGTGTTCTTACCAGAATTTCATTAGTTTTTGTTAAAAACAAAACAAAACAAAACAAACAAACAAAACCCTTCACCTTTTGTTGTGTGCTTCTGGTTAACTTCCAGGTTCTTCAGTGGTTTTTGTCCAGTTTTGTCCAATTTTATCATTGCTTCACCATTTCAGGAAGTCCTGCTTCTATCTCATTCTTTGCACCAGCTAATTGAGTATTTATTCTAGAAATTTATTAGTCATTTACTATCTAACAATCTATATGTTTCAAAGACAAGAAATGTATCACAAGAATGAAGTCCGTTTTGCAACAGCATATGTATCTTAAAGGTAGAGAGCACTTCTCACTCATCTTTGTAACCCCAGGTACAAAGCCTGGAGTAATGCTTAATACATAGTAGGGCTCTTACTATTTCCATAATGTCTATTTAACGGGTCTCCCCTCTACCTACTACTTTGTAAGATGTCTTACAAACACAGAAAGCAGTAAAATAACTGTCGTTGCTTCTAGCAGAAATGACTGGCTTGACAAAGGAGTTAAAAAAAACTTGAACAGAAGATGATTGACATTATCTTCTAATGAATGAGGAATGGAAAGGCAGTAATGGACCTGATGATTGCCAAGACTCTCATGACCTAGGGAAGGGAAGGGGAGGGGAGGGAAAAGGACAACTCACATCATCATCTTCAACTATGGTGACAAGGTATCCTCAGACATGTTCTCTCAGTCCTTGAGTTACCAACCCATTTGATCACTCAATGAAAGCTAAAGGCCCTGTTTTCCAAACCCACACTAGGAATGCTTCTAAATTTTCCCCATTAAAGAATGATGGTTGCTTCCTCTCTTACTATTTGAATACGCTTTATTTCTTTCTCTTGCCTGATTGCCCTGGCCAGAACTTCCAATATTATGTTGAATAAGAGTGGTGAGAGAGGGCATCCTTGTGCCAGTTTTCAAAGGGGATGCTTCCAGCTTTTGCCTTTTCAGTATGATATTGGCTGTGGGTTTGTCATAAATGGCTTTTATTATTTCGAGGTATGTTCCTTCAATACCTAGTTTATTTAGAGTTTTTAGCATGAAGGGATGTTGAATTTTATCGAAGGCCTTTTCTGTGTCTATTGAGATAGTCATGTGGTTTTTGTTTTTAGTTCTGTTTATGTGATGAATTATGTTTTGCAGGAACAGAAAACCAAACACCCCATGTTCCCACTTATAAGTGGGAGCTGAACAATGGGAACACATGGACACAGGGTGGAGAACAACACTGGGGCCTGTTGGGAAAGGGTAGTGGGGTGGAGAGCATTAGGGAAAAGAGCTAGTGCATGCTGGGTTTAATACCCAGGTGATGGGTTGACAGGTGCAGCAAACCACCATGGCACACATTTACCTATGTAATAAACCTGTACATCCTGCACGTGTACCCAAGAACTTAAAAGAAATACAATGAAAAAAGAATGATGGTTGCTGTATCCTTTAACAAAGTAAAGTGAGGTTCCCTTCTATTCCTAGATTAATGAAATTTTTGTTTTTAACCTGAGAGGGTGTTGAATGTTAATAGATACTTTTTCTGTGTCTACTGACATTGCAGAACTTTTATCTTTTATTCTGCTAATGTAATAATCTACATTTATGAACTTTGTAAAGTTTGGCTATCATTACATTCCTGTACATTCACCGCTAACTCTACTAGCAGATGATGTTTATTTTATACATTGCTGGTCTGTTTGGTGATATTTTATTTAGGATTTGAGCATCTATGTATATAAACAATATTGTCCTATAATTGTCTTTGCTTGTATTGTTCTATCTGTTTTTGGTATCAAGATTATATTATCATCACAAAATAAATTTAGTAGCTTTCCTTCTTGGTTTCTGCTAGGCTGTGAGTGCCAAAAATCTCAAAGTAATAACTCCAACAAGACTGAACTGTATTTCTCTCTCGTATAAATGTCTAGGGATGTGGTCTAGAGTGATATAGCACTCCATAATGTTGGACACCTAGACTCTTTCTACCTGGTGGTTCTGACATGTTTGTCTTTGCCTCATAGTCCTTGATAGTGACATCTGGTTTCCAGGAGGCAAGATAGAGGAAGGGATGAAGAAGAGAGCAAAGGATACTTGCAAGCACTTTCTTAAAGAAGGTTCCCAGAAGCCATCCCACAACACTGCCACTTACATCCCGTTCTCCAGGATTTAGTCACGGGGCCACACTTAGTAGAAATGAAGGCTGAAAAATGTCATCTTGAATCTGGGTAGTCATGTGTCTAGCTAAAATAGAGTTCTATTTTTAAAGAAAAAGAGGAGTATAAATAATGAGGGCCTATAGCAATGTCTGCCATGCCTCTTTTTCTCTTCTTAATGGTTAAGGAACAGGCTGAAGGTCACACAATGGCTTGACTGGAGAGCTGAGATTCGCACTCAGGTCAGTCTTCAAAGTCTGCACTTTTCACTAACCAAACTCTGCTTTATACCAGTCAAGGCTTAGGAGAATGTCTCCATCTGGGTCCGCTTACTGCATCCTTCAGCAATCATGAGCTAAAGAGAAATCCTATCACCACAGGAGTGGGCTGAGGTAGCCACCAGAAAGATCAATTTTTCCAAAAAGCAGTCAAGTATCTCCAAGCCTCCTCAACAGTCTTATTAAAGATGCCTGTCCAATTCTGGCCAAGGAAGCTCATCTGAATTCCAAGACCCTAATTAAGGTGTCTCTTTTACTTCTTATTTGTTGCAGCAAAACAAGGAAAGAATTATTGGCAGCATAGTGTAGGGAATGGAGCACTGAGGTCTAAGTTAGGGCCCTTGGGGCCTAGTCTCAGCTTTTATACTGACCATCTGTTTGGCCTGAGAAGTCACCTTTGCATCCTAAAACCTCAGTGTCATCAACTTCAAATTGGAAGCTTGGATACAAGGATCTTTAAAGCTCTATCTAGCTTTAAATTTAGTGCTACATTTGTAAGAAAATTGAGAACATCAGTTAAGTATAATGCCATATTAATAATACTTTGCATTTATATATTAGTAGTATGATTCAGTTTATCATATGCTTTTCATCCTTGATCTCGTTTGATCTCAATAACAACTTTGTGAAATATGTAGAGAAGTTATTAATATATAATTTATAGTTAAATATAGGTGGTATTTTTGTGGTCATTTCCACAAAAAGTACACAAAATAATAGAGTAGATCCTAAGATTTGTTGAGTATCCATTGTGTGCTACGTTTGAGGTAATGTTTCTATGGAAAAAATTAGATTTAACTTATAACTGTGTCAACTATTCCAAGAACATAAGTGACTGAATTAATGAGAATTCCCTGTGTTATTCATCTATCAATGTTTAAGCCCATGATGTACATAGCCTGGGAGAGGACATTTAGGGCTATGGAGAACTGTACAGGAGATAGTTCCCTGCTGCAGTGGAGAGACATGTGCCATTAGAGAATTCAATTCCATGCATTAATGCGGGTGAAAGATAAACTGGATGATCCAACAGGGGTAAACAGGTGGCAGTATAGCTGATCAGTTTAGACTCCAGTCAGTGAAAATGCGTGATAAATTAGACAAAGGAATAATTAGTGGACAGAGGAATATAACATCTGGAACCCCCAAATCTCCATCTGGAAAAGTCATGACATATTTATAATTGAGAACCCACCCTCTGAGGTGTAAGCTATTAAAAACGGCACACTGTGGATGAGATTCACTGTCTATGGGAGACCTTCCCAGTGGTAACCCATCTACATGCTGGGTAACAGTGAAATTGTAGCATCTCATCAGGAACCTGTCAACCTAAGAAGCACTTGATAAGAAGATGAAGTGAGTCTTTGGTTATGTTATAAAAGGTGGTCCAAGATGGCTGGGCGCGGTGGCTCATGTCTGTCATCCGAGCACTTTGGGAGGCTGAGGAGGGTGGATCACCTGAGGTCAGGAGTTCGTGACCAGCCTGGCCAACATGGTGAAACCCCGTCTCTACTAAAAATACAACAATTAGCTGGGTGTGGTGGTGCGCCTGTAATCCCAGCTACTTGGGAGGGTGAGGTGAGAGAATTGCTTGAACCTGGGAGGCAGAGGCTGCAGTGAGCCGAGATCGTGCCACTGCACTCCAGCCTAGGCAACAGAGCCAGACCCCATCTCAAAAAAAAAAAAAAAAAAATGTGGTCCAAGATGCTCAAAGGTGATAATAAAAGGCGAATGCTAAGAGGATGCCCTGTCTAGGATCTGTGTTCTTACAGAGGACCTGGGTTCTCAGGAGCCTGCTATATTCTAGGACACAAACATCACAGAATGGTCATCATTCCAGTGTATCATGTTTCTCTTCCTTGAGTGCAAATTGACTGAGGGGTGGGCTTCTGGTTATTAACAGGCTTCTAGATGCAGTGATACTCAGGAACACAAGCATCCTCCTCTTTGTTACAGGTCTCCTGGAGGAGGAGAATGAATTGTCCTTCTGATTTACAGTTCAGCAGCCCCAGGCTGTCTAGATGACAGTGAACTACCTCTGTGTGAACTGTCCAGGCTGTAAGGATGGTGACAACACCAAATGACTCAGGTGAAAACATCCAGCTCCATTTTGGACTCCAGTGTCTTTCAAAGGCTGTTACTGGCCATTGAGGTGGGGGCAATTCTTTGTCATGTAAGCTTGTCCCACACATGCTGGACACTTAGTATCCCTGGATCCCAAGTGCTGAAGGCCACTAATACTTCCTGGTCATTGTGACAACCCAAAAGCAGTCCCTTCCACTCTAAAACTTGTTTCCCCTGCCCTTGGCCCAGCTGAGAGCCACTGACTTGAGCGATGTTTACATTTGCTTAAATATTTTGCTCTAGTTAGGGAAAGTTTTAGCCAAGGAAACTTTGTGACTAGCTAGGGAGTCATATTTGTGAAAAAATGAAACTGTTTCAATACAGTAGGAAGGCATGGGGCTTAGGTTCTGGAGATTCTTCTCTTTACACTAAACACTATGGATTTCACAGGGAGCCCCAAGACTGCAGAGGCCAGAGAGTTCAGGGAAGTGGACTCTTTATTTTGGAAGTCCAGTGGGGAAAACAAAGGCCCTCCCAAAGCCCAGCACAGTTTCCTGCCCCTGGTGGAGACATCTGGTTTTCTGATGGACAGCACCTACCTCCCTGGAGAACCCACTCCACAGGATTTTCTCCTCGTTGATGAAGAGTCTTTCTCCCTTCTTGGCATAGACGTTGTAATACCCGACTTCCTTAAACACGATGGAGCCATCCTCTGGGGAGAGGTGCCAATTGATGATGGAATAGTTCCCCACCAGGTCACCACACTCATCAAAGGTCACCTGCTCCCCCATATTGTTTGTAAAGTTTAGATGCCGTAGGTGCTTCAGGACCTAAAGAGGAGCAGAGAATGAGTACAAGCCACAGGGCTGCCACATAGAACCAATTAGGTAGGCTTTGCCCTGCACAACGACGGTAAACTATCTTGTTGCAACGAAGTGGGAGGAACGTGACTTGAGGAAGAGACAGCTTTTTCTAATTCACACCAAAGTACTTGCCTGTGTTAGCAGCAGCCCTGTTAAGCCATGGGCTTTAATTATTATTCAAATTATAATTAGGGTAGGAAACACTTTCTCGAAGATGGGGAAAGGAAAGGGAGACATCTCACCTGGCAACTGGCCAGGTCAAAGGTGCTGCAGGTGTGCCATCACCTGGTGGTGCCCCAGGAGGGGCAGGATTTATAAGCCAGAGCCCATCCCTGGCATCTTCTAAGCTGGGCATTGGGGAAGGACTGGAGAAATGGCTGAATGCTCTTATTCTCCGCACTTTCTTTCCCTATGGTCCTGCTGCTGTGGAAGTGCTTTGCTGCCAAGATTCACAGAGTGGGGTGGAAGGAAGAAAGAGATGAGGCTGTGGGCAAAGCCCTGGCCATTATTGTTGTCAGAGTCATGGCAAATCCTTGAATTTTTATAAGGTTTTATGTGTCACAAAGCCTTTGCACAAAAAAGTCATCATAATGATTACTAACACATATCACATGTTGTCATGTAAACATTTTAGGTATCAGTCATTTTACTACCATTCAGGCATGCATGACCCTAAGTACTTTATATCCATTATCTCATCAAATCCGCACAACAAATAGTATTAAGCTGATTTTATTGCTGGGGAAACTGAGGCACTGAAAACTTTAAGTATCTCATCCAGGGTCACAATCCTGCGCTCTTAATTGCTATACTCTACTGCAGCATCGCTGGGCTCCTGGCTCTGCTTCCTCACGGGCTCCTGGCTCTGCTTCCTCACATGCTCCTGACATCAGTCAAGAGGAGGCAGTGGGCACTCAGCCACTTATCTTTCATGTGAGGCCAGCCTTGTGTCACTGTGACACCACGTGAGAGTAAGGCAGGGTCCAGCCTGTGAGTGTAGGGTACACCTTCCACTGCACCTCCTGAGTCTCCAGTAGTCTCCCATTCTGAGCTAATTTTTTTTTTTTGTTTTGTAGAGACAAGGTCTCACTATGTTGCCTACGCTGGTCTCGAACTCCTGGGCTCAAGCGACCATCCTGCCTCAGCCTCTCAAAGTGCTGGAGTTACAGGCATGAGCCACTGCGCCCAGCCATTTATCATTGTTTTTAAGGTACTTAAAATCCAACATCTAATCTCACACTGGGACAACATTTGGGCTGAGTCCATCTAATGAATGGCCTTAATAGGCCTTTCTGAGGCCAAATTATTCTGATATGTGTGACAAACACGTGGACTGAGCCAGTACCTCTTCTGTCCCACTCCACTCCAGAGATGGCATTGCTTCTTAACAATTGATATCTGTATTAACTTTATTTTTAGACAAACATTTATTTATAGTAAGGAATATTAAATACAGGAGAGTAGTCACTTGGATTTATCCATAAGTAGCTCCAAGATATGCTTGGGGGCAGAGTCCATGATAGAATATGTGTGCTCACAGGCATACCACCCTGGGCACCTCCCCTAACCTGCAGTCTGTGAACACTGCTCCATTGGCAGGCCCTGGCTGCCCTGACTTTCAACTCAGGTCTATGAAGGAAAGGGACCCCTCACTCCCTGCTACCTGGTTCTGCAACCAGAGCTGCTGAGCCATCCTCAAAAAAGATGGAGAATGGCTCCTACTAAGGATTTGTGTCCCTCATCTTCTCCTGAGCCTTCCCACCTTCTCTGATGTTTGACAACCTTATGTTTGCCTTCATTTTTACTGAGGCCTTAAGGCAGTCAGTGGAGAGGAGGTGTTCTAGATGTGTTCCTTTCTTTTATCTCCACCTCCACTTCCTATCCCTCCTCGCTGTTGGGGTGACCTGACTTTCTCCTACCCAGAGTGGTGTACATCTTTTGTCTCTACCCCAACACATCCTTTTCCTGACACATCCTTCTTGCCCTCAGAGGAACATGCATTTCTTCTGCTCTTTAATACCGCCCCCACTCCCACATTGCTCGAAACCTTGCTCTTAGCAGTTTGGGGGCCTTTCTGACAGGGCCATCATCCTTCTCCATGCTGTAATCGTGCCCCTCCCAGTTCCTGCTGGGGACCTACCATGACTCAGATGAAGTGTGCTTCAAACTTATCCAGGTAGCTTCCAAAGCCCTCCATACTTTGGTCCCATGTACCTACCATGACTTGTCAGTGCAAATGCTTCATCCTAATCATAGAGTTTCCACTATCCTGTCCACATGCCATGCCAGGTCTGTGTGTGTGGAAAAGGAGATGACAAAGTGAAGAGGTAGGAAACTACCTCTTATTTGTACTTCCTATGTGCCAGTCCCTGTTCTAATACTTAATACATACTATATTATTTAATCCTCACAGCACCTCTGTGGATTAGAACTATTAGTATTTTCATTTTCTAGATGATGAAACGGAGGCATAGAAAGGTCAAGAAACTTGCAAAAGTCATGTAGCCACTAAGTGCTGGAGCTGGGGGTTAAACATGGCTTTTCTACAACACCATCCTACACCTCCAATATAAATTGCTTACAGTGTCCATGGCAAATATTTGTTAGAGGTCAGTAATACATCCTTATTGAAATGCATATATAGTGGTAAAGCTCTAGTAGTTAGCATACATTTCTTCTTCCTATTTAGGTTTCAGTTCCTTAGTTCTTAACATTCCAGGCAACAAGCTGCTTCTCTCCTTTGTCCACTAGTTCTCTGAAGTGGAACTCTCCCAGCATCAGGGTAGAAGTGGGGAGGGGAACCGAACAAGATCCTTTCATAATTAGCTGGTCATCTTTCACACTGGTCAGACAAGTGACTTAAAGCTCATCCCTGGCTACAAGTCTTCTGCATTATTATTGGCATGGGCTGGAGATTTCCACCATAATCCTAACTTCAAAGGAGAAACAATCAAAAATCATTTTCTTAAAGTTTCTAAGTATTCATTAAAAAACTCATAATAAATACAAGACTGGAATTTTATAGTATTGGAATCAATCAACCAGGAAATATTTACAGAATATCCACTGTGTGTTCTGAACTGGGCTGCAGAACTACAAGAAAAGGTCATCCCATCCTCATGGAGTTTTCATATGGATTAGGGGATAAAATACACAACATAAATATTCAATGAAGCAGTAAACAGTGCAAGATAAAATATAGTTAACTGCTAACTGATGGGGTATCATCTCTAAGTACAGAGAAACTTAGCAGAGGAGATAGAAATTAAAAAGGGCTGAAATGATCAATGCAGGTTTCAGGCATATTTTGGCTGGCAAAGGACAGAGGGAAGGAAGGTGTTAAAAACAGTGGAACAGCATGGGCAAAGATATCACATTAGGAATAAACATGATGTGTTATGGGACCAGTAAAGAGATCAATTTCTCAAGAATCATGTATGTACTAGAGAACAAGTGGAAATACAGAAGATAAGTAAAGAGGAGCCAAGGCAAAAAAGAGGCTAGATTTCATATTAAAAAGGCGTTGGATTAGATAAGAAATAGGGCTGATTGAAATGTAGAGAACTTGGAGTCCTCCATAGACTGCTGGTGGGGATGTAAACCGGTGCAGCCACATTGGAAAAAACGTCTGGCAGTTCCTTAAAAAGTTAAACATAGAGTTATCCTTTGACCCAACAATTCTACTCGTGTGTGTGTGTGTGTGTGTGTGTGTGTGTGTACATACCTAGGAAAAATGAAAATATATGTCCACACAAACATTTGTACATAAATGTTCATAGCAACATTACTCATAACAACCAAAGGTGGGAACAACGCAAATGTTCATCAATTGGGAAAACGGATAAATAAAATGTGGTATATCCACACAATGGGATACTATTTGGCTGTAAAAAGGAATGAAGTACTGATACATGTTACAATAAGGAAGAAGAAGCCAGTCACAAAACATCATATGTTTTATGATTTTATTTATATGAAATATCCAGGAAAGTCCAAATGTATAGAAGCAGAAAGTAGATCAGTGTTTGTCTAAGACTGGGGCTTTGGGGGCCTAGGGAGTGACAGTTAGAGGATATGAGGTTGCTTTTTGATGTGGTGAAAATGTTCTAAAATTGATTGTAGTTATGGTTGCATAACTGTGAATGTATTAAAAGCCACTTAATTGTATACTTTAAATGACTGAATTGTATGGCATGTGAATTACATCTTATAAAGCTGTTGCAAAAAAGAAGGCATGGAAAAGGACTTTAAAAATCCAAATATGAATTAATTAGTGAAACCGACATTTGTAGTTGGCAGGAACCTTGATAACAAGGTAGCCTCTAGGATACTTGGTGTAGCGAGTTGAGTAATGAGACATGGCAAGTCCAACTTCGGATGTGGCAGGGAGATAAAGCGTAAGCAGGAGGGAAGAGATGGCAATGTAAACATCTTATCTGGAGAAGGAAGCACCCTGGAATCTTTGTAGCTAGGAATTTTGTACCCACACTTCATTAGACCAAACTTCTCTAAAGCAAGAACTGTCTTATTTCATTCTGTATCTCCAGTGGTTTGTAGAGGGCCTAGATTTTAGTGGATACTCAAACTATGTCTTTTGAGTGCATAATTAATAGAATAGGTATTAAACCTGTAGGTGTCCAGCACGACTATGTGGACAAGTGGTGCCCATGATGAGGTTTTTATCAGTCTGAGGATAAATGAGAAAAATAAGGTCAATAAGGCATCCGTATTAGCTGAAAGAAGTAGGCAGAAAATCAATAAAAATATAAAAGACTTAAAAGACTTGGACAGTACTATCAACCAACTTGATCTAATTGATACTTACAGAACAGTCATCCCAACAATAGAACATACATTATTTTCAAGAACACAAAATATTTATAAAGATAAACCATATTCTGGATTATAAAGCAAGTTTCAATAAATTTAAAAATATTAAAATCAAACAAAATTTGTTGACTCCAACGGAATTAAATTAAAAACAAATAACAGAAAAATGTTTGGAAAAATCACTGGAAACTTGGAAACCAAATAACACACTTCTAAACCTGAGGGCCAAAGAAGAAATCAAAAGGAAAGTTGGAATATATTTTAAACTGAATTAAAATGAAAACACAGCATATCAAAATTTGAGGGATGCAGCTAATACAATATTTATAGTGGAATTTATAGCAGTAAATATCTATATTATAAGAAAAGAAAGGTTTTTACATCAATGACTTCAGTTTCCAAATAAGTAACTACAAAAAGAAGAGCAAATTAAACTCAAATAAATCAGAAGAAAGGAGATGACAAAGATCAGAATAGAAATAAATGAAATAGACAACAAAAATATTGAGAAAAATCACTAAAGCCAAAAGCTGATTCTTTGAGAAGATTAATAAAGTTGATGGATCTCTAGCCAGACTGATCAGAAAAAAGGGAGAAGATGCATATTTACAATATGATAAATTCGAGAAGTGACAACACTACAGATGCTGCAGACATTATAATTATAGTCTGAGAGCATTGTAAACAATATTATAAATAAAGTTATGCCAGTAAATTTGACAAATTAGACGATGTGGACAAAGTCTTTGAAAGACAAATTATCAAAGCTGACTCATATATACCTAAATAGCATTCTATCCATTAAATAAATTGAATTTTCAGTTCAAAATTTTCCCACAGGCCATGGACAGTGGCTCATGCCTGTAATCCCAGCACTTTGGGAAGCCAAGGTGGGTGGATCACTTGAGGCCAGGAGTTAGAGACCAGCCTGGTCAACGTGGTGAAACCCCATCTCTACTAAACATACAAAAATTAGCTGGTGGTGGTGGTGCATGCCTGTAATCCCAACTACTCGGGAGGCTGAGGCAGAAGAATCTCTTGAACCTGGGAGGCGGAGGTTGCAGTGAGCCAAGAGCATGGCACTTTACTCCATCCTGGGCGACAGAGCGAGACTCCATCTCAAAACAAAACAAAACAATCCCACAAAGAAAGCCAACTAAAGGTGGCTTCACTGATGAGTTCTGCCAAAGATTTAAGGAAGAATTAATACCAATTCTACAAAAGTCTTATAGAACATCAAAAAAGAAGTCAATACTGCCAAACTCATTCTGAGGTCATCATTACTCAGACACCAAAACCAGACAAAGATATTACAATAAAATAAAACTATAGACCAATAGTCCTCATGAACATAGAAGCAAAATTTCTTAACCAAATTTTAGTAAATCAAACACACAAATACTTGTACAAAAAGGAATATACATTATGACCAAGTAGGATTAATCCCAGGAACATAAGGTTGGTTTGACGGTCAACTACAATAACTTACTACAAAAGAAAAACCACATGATTTTCTGAATAGATACAGAAAAAGCACTGATGATATCCAACCTCCATTCCTGATAAAAGCTCTCGGCAATATAGGAATAAAAGGGAACTTTCTCAACTCTATAAAGGGCATCTATGAATGTTAACATCATACTTAGTGGTAAAAGACTGAATGCTTTCCCCCTGATCAGATGCAGACAGTAATGTCTGTCCTCACTATATCTATACAAGATTATACTGGGAGTTCTAACCAGTTCAATTGGGCTGAATCAGGCTGAGTAAGACTGAAAATATGATCTAAATTCTAAACTCAAACAAACAAAAACAAGCAAACAAATAAAAAGGCCAAAATAATTTTTTTAAAGTTGCTTCTTTTCTTCTTCTAGGCATATTTATTAGTACAAATTAGGCTAATAAATTGTTCCTGATAAAGATTCTTAGGAGGCCTACATCAGTTAAAAATACAAGAATAATTTAAAATTTAATGGTTTCTGGATCTTTATGTCTCAATAACCCTGTTTATACTCTTAAAATGCTTACCAAAACATGCTTTCCTTCATGTAATTTACTTTGTTGATAATGCAGAGCTAAGTTCCAGCCCCAGTTTATGAAGTCAGCATTACTGTGGTTTCTTGTGTGAGAGTTTTCTGACCACTTCTCTGAGATCACTGACCTCCCTTATCTGTGCCTGTATCTAGGTACTGTGTTACTGTCCTCCACTGTCCTCTCAGGAGTTATTTTTGTCCCATTTTCTTTCTTTATTCATTTGTTTATTCAACAAGTATTTATTGAGGGACCACTACTGGCCAAGCAGGCACTGTTTTAGAAAGAAGAAAAACAGTAATATTCGAGATGGACAAAGAGATGTCTAATAAACTCCAACCTGGTTGGCTGTGTGCACTCTCAATTATTTGCACACTATACTTTCTCTTTGTGTAAGGACCGAGGTGTCAGGACAATTGGTGAACACCCAGGGTTCAAGGCAGTGGACCAGTGTCTTCAATTGGAAACCACTGGCTGATCTGGCAGCCTCTCAGGAGCTAGAAGGCACGTGGTGCCCAGAGGGCAAAAGTCGTTCTTTTAGCAACTCCTTTGGCCTCTTCGGGGAACAGATCACCTGGAGCAGATGTAGGTTTTTTACTAGCTAGATATATTACTTTAGGAAAATCATTCTGACTTCTCTGGGTCTTACCTTCCTCACCTACAAAAGAATAATACTCAAGACTAATATTTACTGCACATAGTATATAGGCACTATCCTAAGCACTCTGTGCATATTAAGTAATGTTATCCTCATAATAAACTTAACAAGTTTCATGATCTCTATTTCTCAGGTGAGAGAGAAAAGTGAGGCACAAGGACACTAAGTGACTGCCCAAGGTCATAAGGCAATTAGGTGGCAATTAAAATTTAAACCAACTCAGTCTGGCTTGAGATTCCAAACGGTTAACCATTACACTATACTACCTACTCACATGCAGGAGTGAAATTAGACATCTGTTAAGTTGTCTATCTCTAGTTACAACAGGTTAATTGGTATAAAATGTAGGTTGAGAAAATGGACATATTTTAGAAATGAAATGGTAGAGATGTGTAATGCTTGTGGCAACATGAGGGGCCATAAGTGGGAAAATGGTCTAACCTGAATGACATCCTGATCTCCACCCATAGCCAGGACTTCCCCACCTGGGGACTTTCTGTTATTTTTTTTATCAACTTTTTTGAGGTATAATTTATATACACTCATTTTAAGTGTATAGTTCTGAGTTTAGGCAAATGTATATGCTTGGTAACTACCACTGCCACCATCCCAAAAGGTTCTGTGGTGTCCCTGAAAGTCAACCTCTACCCACTCGCAGCCTTAGGCCACCACTGATCTTTCTTTCTGTCAGTAGAGACAGAGTATAGCATAAATGAAATCATACACTATGTACTATTTTTTTTTAGTCTTTATTCTTTTGCTTAGCAGGACATTTTGTGACCTTTCCTCCAAGGCGTAGATCCTTCTCCGTATCCACAAATCCTATCTACCCTTCAAGACTCGTCTTAAATGATATATATTTTTTTCCTTACTTCAAATCCTAACCTGAATTGTATTGTACTATGTCCTCACAGCAGGTATATAAATAAAATCATGAGTGTGGAATATTTTCTACTCAAAATTTGTACGTTCTCCACTTATAATCAATCAGTTATTATGCTTACTAAGTCATATCTCTAAGTCACCTCTTTAAACATCTTTAATATTTCTTTTGGCAGGCTGACTTGCAAGTTTTGCATTTGGACGTTTTATTTTCTGCATAATATCTTGCCTTTAATTCACATAACAGTGAAGATGGAGATGAAAACCATTTCACTCCTAAGAGCAATGACAGGGAATCTTTAAATTGATAATGATTGATCCACAAAAAAGCAACATAAGTTAGAAGATAATTTAGATATCTGCCCGAGAAAGAACACCCTTTTTCTTATTTATTTATTTATTTTGAGACGGAGTCTCGCTCTGTTGCCCAGGCTGGAGTGCAGTGGTGCGATCTTGGCTCACTGCAACTTATGCTTCCTAGGTTCAAGTGATTCTCTTGCCTCAGCCTCCCGAGCAGCTGGGACTACAGGTGCCTGCCACCACACCCGGCTAATTTTTTGTATTTTTAGTAGAGACAGGGTTTCACCACGTTACCCAGGCTGGTCTCGAACTTCTGACCTCATGATCCACCCACCTTGGCCTCCCAAAGTGTTGAGACTATAGGCGTGAGCCTCTGCGCCTGGCTTCTTTTGCTTTTAAAAATGTTTTAAAAAGGAACTGACAGTTCCTTTTAAAATGAAATATAAAATTTTACTTGAGATTATTATCCAATATAATATGCTTCCAAATTATTTATTTTATTTGGGGAGTAATATGAGGAAAAAGAATAAACGAAGGGGAAGAGAAACAAAAAAAGCTAGTAGAAAGATCCGAACATAGGAGAACTGCTTGAACCTGGGAGGCAGAGGTTGCAGTGAGCCGAGATCGGACCACTGCATTCCAGCCTGGGTGACAGAGCAAGACTCTGCCTCAAAAAAACAAAAAACAAACAAACAAAAAGATCTGAACATAGAACATAACATACAGACACAAAGAGACTTATAGGCTCACAAAGAAAACACCACCAAAAAGACACATAGATCTAAAAGAGGGGCAAATACAGGGCATGCATGCACTTAGAAGCTAACATATTCTTTTATGCCATAATATTCCCATCTTGTGGTCTTTTAGGGTACTTACCCTAAAAGATTTTAAAGTCAAACGGTTGCTCATTATAAGCGTAAATGGAAATCACCTCTTGGCACACATTCTTAGCAGCGTCAATTGAATTAAGCTGAACACTAGAGACCAGAAACCCCCCCACTCTGGTCTAGGACTTCCAGCTCTTATACAGATAATGAGGGCCAGGTCACACAGATAACGAACAAGATAATGAAGTTCATTATCTTGCCCAGTTCCTGTGGTAAGAGCATGGGGAAGATCCAGGCCCCAATTCCCTTCTCTAACCCCAGCCATGTTTTCTTATCTCCCTTCCATCTTCTCTGGCTGTCCTCACAATTTATCCCCCATTCTCCAACTTCCAGCAGTACCAGCAATTCCTAGAAAGATCAGCTCCATCTGACTTCCATCTTCACCATGGCTGCATGCCTGTTTTTTGACTAGTGAGTGTTGGTGTGAGGTTCAGGAGAGTACCAAGCACACCTTGTGCGTGATCATCCTGAGAGAAGAAAGAAGGTGATTTCATACTTACATGATGTTCCACTCAAACTTGATAGTGGGCACATGACCAAAGCTTGTCCAAACAGAGCCTAGAATGCCTTGGCCACAATGATTGATTTAAGAATGGGTTGTTGGCTCAAACAGTTCCCTGCAAAGGCCTCTAGGTAGTGTTGACAGGTCAAATCAACTAGACTGCTATTCACTCATTCATTCATTCTATGAATATTCCAGCGTCAGGCATTCTGAATATAGTACTGAACAATACAGGCATGGTTCCTGATCTTACGAAGCTTAGAGTACAGCAAAGGAGTAGTGAAGAGAGAGCTGAGAAGGGATGTGAGGAGGGCTTGGGGGTCTCCAAGAAGAGGTCAGGAGGCAATTGTGAGTTGTATGCTCATAAGTCACCTGCTAGTGCTACTTTTGAGGCATATGAGTTGACTGATATATATTCTTTGGGGAGAAAGAAAGGAAAAATTGTGATTGACCCTTATAACCAGAATTTTAACTAATAAGTGTCTATTTCAGTCAATTAAAGAGCTGTGGAAGCTTAAGCTGGGTATATAAACATCAAAAATGAGGACGCAAGTATGATCAGAAAATGTGTTGTGGGAATACGATTTGAAAAGACTTCCAGGGGAAAGTGGATTTTGAAAACAATTTAAATGTTCATGGTGGAAAATGACAGCAGAGATAAAAATTGATGGCCCTTCTGGTGTGGGCTATGGCCTATGCAAAGATGCTGTGCCAAAATCTAATGAGTGATTTGTGAGGAGGTGTCATGCAGGTTGGCTTATAGGGGAAGAACTGAGAGAAGGCAGACCTGGAGTTCTAGCTGCAGACTTGGATTAGATTATAGGCGATAAGTTTGCATATAGATCTTAATATTGAGAATGAATGAATAATTGTTAGTTGATTTCCTGATGAAGATGTAGGTCTTAATAATGAGAATGAATAATTGCTAGTTCATCTCCTGGCCAAGATCTCAAATTCTGGAACGCCCACCCAACAGCCTGAGGCTCAAAGGAGACCCACACCAAGTACTCAGGACATTTTGGCCAATATCCCATGTTATTCCTCCCTAGAGTTCTGATTCCATTTTCCTATCTGTGCTCTCTCCTGGGGGGATTTTTCCAGGCCATGTAAGAGTCAGGAGAACATATCTTTACCTGGGCCACGGTTGGGTGAAGTGTCTGTGTAGTGGACATTTTGAATATTGGCTGCTTTGCTTCTATTTCTTCCTCCTTTTGGTAATGTCATCCTGACTTCCCATTGGGGATTCACTCCCCCCTTACTCTAAGAAGTCTATGTAGTCTGGAGGACTGCTAGCATCAGGGATGGATCCATGACCAACGAATGGTCAATAAACGTGGTTTCTGGAACTTTTACAGATATCTTGGGAAATAAGGAGATCCTAGCTTCAAGCTGCTACACAGGCTGAAAATTGCTAACCCTGGGGAATGAAGAACAGAAAGATGAGATGAAAATACCTAGCTGTACCTGGAACACTTCTGAGATTTTTAGTAACATGACCCACTCACTACATTTCCTCTTTTTTTGTTTATGCCAATTTGGTTAGGGCTTTCTATTACACAACTAAAAGTCCCAGTTGTGACTGTAGCCTGTCATGGCTTTTTTTTTTTTTTTTTTTTTTTTTTTTCTCACAGGTCCAGGGTCTGGTCTTGACCATCTGTATTTTATTTCCTTATCTGGAAGAGGAGCCACTGAAGAGTAGAACTGCCAAGTTTCCCCCTTGAAGCCTGTTTTTCCTTCAACCCTACTCTTGTCTTGCAGTTTTTTCAAGAGCTGAGGTCCTCCTTGCATTGGATGTGAGAGGTAAGAAAGAAAAGACAATAGTATCAACCACCTAGAAGATTGCCCCCTTACTCTTCCTACTTAAAACCCCATACCTTAGCATCATCACTCCTGAAGACTTTAGAGTGCCTGACCTTTATTACAGCACCTCTATCTTGGCAAGGTAGGGGTTCCGTGTGAAGAAGGAAGCTCTCAGTACCCCAGAGAAGTTAGAAATTTTAGCCAACAGTGATGGTTGGGTGAGAGGTTCCCATACAAGAAGGGCTGAGAACTTGAAGATTCTGGCTCATTTGACCAACTTAGACAGTCACTCACTCCTTGTCTTTCATGAGAATCTCTACAGTGACTGATACAAGTTGTATGCTTTTTGCTTCTTGGTATCCTTCCCAAAGGGTGTGTGGTGGTTGGGTTCTGTATACAAAGGTGTTGTAGTTATCATTTTTACCTAATTGATGGATTAATTAGAGATGTACTGAAATCCTACTATAATAATCACACATCTGTTTAGAGCTTGAAAGTTTACAAATTGCTTTTACATATATCATGTCATTTAATGTCATGAACCTAAGTCAAAAGAACATTGAGTGGAAAGTAAGCTAGACATTAAGTCTGTGTCACAGATGGAGACACTGTGACTTACAGCTATGGTTTGCCTAAGATCACACAGCTAGGAAATGGGGGAGCTGGAGGCTGGGACATTCCATTCAAATTCAGGAATTCCCGCCCTCTCCACTGTCATGAAATCTCTCTGATAGGTCAGTTTGGAACTAAGGAAAATACAAAAGGAGTGTAAAATGTGGTCTGATTGAAAAAAATAAGGCACATATGCAAGACCCCAACAGCTATTTAGGATATAAGCTCTCGAAATGAAAAAGATTATGATGTCTCTCCTGTGTGTAATTCAAAAATACAAAACAAGGCTAAACAAGTGTGGGAACTCCTCTTAAGTTCTGATTTTTTCTATGATAATGACTTCAGTGCTTCTTTTTGAAACACTCAATATCAAATCTTTTTACAAAGAGTTTTTGTTTTCTGTGCCTTTGATTTGCTTTTGTCCTACGCTGTGCTTAGCTGACCTGCTGAGTGGCTTGGTATAGGCTGTCAGTAATGTAATGGCAAAAGTGGTGGCTGAACACAATAATACGAGCTTTATGCCACTTAGTATATGGAATGTAACAGGTACTCAAAAAATACTTCTTACAAGGGAACAATATTGATAATTTAGACATTAGAAAAATACCCTACTCATTACTAAATCTGTTCTGGGATATTTGAAAACTTTTTGGGACCATACTTCAGTTATTCTGAACCACTGGACTAAAGAACAGTTGACTCAAGGCTTTAAATAGATAATCAAATTACTATCAATTTTGCTCAAATTAGTTGCTCAAGATTTAAAAAAGGTACTTTGAATCCAAAGCTCCATTTAGTGGCCTCATTTAAATATTGCCCTTTTCAAGTAACCACTATTTTTCTTGCCTGGAGTTGCAGCCCAACTCTGCTTTATTATACAGCAAATTGCTATATAAATGAAGGACGCACCTGCCACGCCTCAACTTTCTTGATGTCTGCACAGGAGCCATTGGTGAAGAGCCCTCTCCCAGGTAAGCAGGTATATATATCTTGCAAGGCATGGGCAATGGAGTAGACTGCTAAGTACACATTGTAGGATATCCGTAAATGTGTGTAATCTATGTAAGGGGTCTCAACACTGCTGATGTTCTCATCCCCTGTACAGAGGGGTCGGAAGGCTGTCGAGCTGTTGCTAAACTTGCCGCCACTTTCTTCGTGACCTCTCAGAAAGGTGTCCACAGGTAGAAGTCCTTTTGCACCTTCTTGGAGGTGGCAGTTAAATGTTTCTTCCCAAAACTCCTTGGCAAAACCATTGTGGACAGACTTCCTGGGATGGACCTTCTTCAGGAATTCCCGGAAGCCTGGGATCTGCCCAGCCTTCAGAGCGAATCCAATGGTGCCTCCAACCACGTGGAAGTACTGAGGCATGGCGATCAGGGAGGAGCTGGCCCAGGCCTCGCTGGCCAGCCAGATCTTGCCTGTGATATTGCGCCGGACAATTTCCTTGATGAGGGGCTCAAGATCTGGGCCACTGGAGAAAACCACGATGACTTTGGCCGTGGAATTTTGAATCACCTCCACAACATGCTGGATCTCTTCCGCATCAGAGTACTGGGAGATGAGTTCACTGAAGTCGATGCAGATGTCCCTTTCCTCAGCTTCCTCTCGGAACTTCTCAATCCCCGGCCGCCCATAGTCATCATCAGCTGCAATTGTGCCCACCCAGTTCCAGCGGAAATACTCGATGATGTCTGCCATGGCGGTGGCCTGGTGCTCATCATTGGGGATGGTTCGGAGGAAAGACTTGAATTGATTCTTGTTGCTGAGGAGTCTGCTGGAGGAGGCATAACTGACCTGGAGAGAACCAAGAACATGGTGAATGAGTGAGTGAGTGAGTGAGTGAGGAGGTACTGAGTGAGCCTCCAGGCTGTTGCGGAGGTGGCTTTCTGAGCATGCCTTGGTCTCATTTATCAACTATGCTGTTCACTGCGTACAGGATGAAAGAAAGGGTAAGGAAAAGCAGCATCTGTTCCACTCCAGCGTGAGCACTTAAGCACCTTTCAGTCTATGAGGGAGCATCCCAATTCCCAATGGATGATTCTTCACAATGCTAACTTCAAAACTGGGTCTGGCCATAAAATCAACCCAACAATAGTGGGATGTACTTAGCCTTTCAAGAAGAGTCTTTATGCACCGTTTCATGTTTTCTCTAACCTCCTCTGTGCTGCCTCATTGGTTATAACATATCCATGTACACAACTTTGGCTTGTTGGGCTCAGCTTCTGATCTGAAGAGTTTAACTTCCTTTTACTGCAATAAACACTTTGTTCATAATTTGCCTCTGGAAGGAATCAGGTTCCCCATGGATTATAAACTTAAGGCTCTTCAGAGGAGTCCCCGGGAATTCCCTTTTCTTATTCTGCCTAATTTCTCTCTTCCTCTCCTCTGGTTATTCCTCCTCCTCCCTCTCCTCCCTGCACCCCAGTACTTTAGAAAAAAGTAACCTTAATTGCAGTCATTTCTGAGAACTGTTTATTTTAGGCTCAATTAGACCACTAAGACCACTAGGCTCAATCCCCCTGTATCACAATAACAATGACGTATGTAATTAAATATCATCAGAAAAACCGCCCTTCTTCTCCATCCCATTATTGTTGGATTGATTTTATGGCTAGACCCACTTTTTTTTTTTAAATTATACTTTAAGTTCTAGGGTACTTGTGCACAACGTGCAGGTTTGTTACATATGTATACATGTGCCATGTTGGTGTGCTGCACCCATTAACTCATCATTAGCAGACCCACTTTCGAAGGTAGCATTGTGAAGAATCTTCCATTGGGAAGCACCTTCCAGAGCCCTTTCCTTTATTCAGTTATAGGTGATGCCTGAGCCTGCTTGACAGGCTTTTGATGTGGGTCTCAAAAATCTTAAGAGGCTGAACAAGAACCCTGGAGAAGCTGTCTTGACATGTTTGCACTCTCTAAGACATAGCCACTTCTGCATCTGAGCAAGGGCGTGGACTACCAAGGGAAGAAAGTCTTGCCCTTGATGTTAAGAGATCGTTGCTTGAAGAAGTAGCCGAATACCATGTAAAGCATTAGTTAGTGCAGAGCCTTCCCACTTCTTTTCACATTATGGCAACACATGGAGCAAACGGAGGAAGCTGATCAACCCTGGTGGGAGTGCTCTGATCACTCAGGCCCCACCTGGCCACCCCAACACTTGAGGGGATCCACATCTTCGATGAGGCCGGCTTCAGCTCATTTGCAGCACTCTGTGTCATCATGGCTCACCACTTAGGAAGTTCCAAGTTATGGGACCATTTTTTCTGAAGAATGAAACATTTTTACACAAATAGAATTTCTTCTAGGAGATGAAGTAGCTTAATATCTTGTGTTCTCTAGTTTTTCCAGAGAGATTTTAAACTTCTTAAGAAAACAAGTCGAAGGTATTTGGGAGAATGCCTTTTTAATATCTCTCACCATTTAAAACAATTAATTTTCCATGTCCAATATTTTTAAATAAAAATTTCCAGACCATCCTGGCTAACACAGTGAAACCCCGTCTCTACTAAAAATACAAAAAATTAGCCAGGCGTAGTGGTGGGCGCCTGTAGTCCCAGCTACTTGGGAGGCTGAGGCAGGAGAATGGCATGAACACGGGAGGCAGAGCTTGCAGTGAGCCGAGATCCTGCCACTGCACTCCAGCCTGGGCGACAGAGCCAGACTCTATCTCCAAAAAAAAAAAAAAAAAAAAATCTCCAATGTGTTTCTTCTTATTGATGGATGTTTCTACATTAGAAACATAAAAGGCGTTGGTCTGTAAAAAAATTAGGCCAACTTGACTAAAAAGCAAGTATGATTGTTTTCTGACAAGAGCTTTTATTTTAGAAGGTATAGTATAAAATTGATTATTTTTTCCTTTATCAGAATAAGGTATTCTCGAAATACTACAGAACTTATGAGGCAGGTGGTTAAATTAAGTAATTTGTTTAGATGTTATTGTTTTCAGAGAATTCTGTTAGCAGACCCAAACAATAGGCCTCTGAATCAGATTTTTGCAAACACAAAACCTACCATTTAAAAAAATCCATCCATTATTGCTTGCTTCGTGATTTTTTCAAAAATAGGTCAAAAGGGCTTTAATGGAATCAAAATCAAAAACAATAATATTCCTCATGGATATGTTCTCTTAAGGAATATATTTATAGTGTTTACCAAGTTTTTAAAAAGCAACTCTAAAGTGGGATAAATACCATTTTGTGCCCCAACCCCCCAAAAAACCCCTCAGAAACACACAAAACTTTTTTTTATTGTAAGAGGGGAGAATTTCATGAATGATTCAGAAAACTGTTCCAACCGCAATTTGTCTAGCCGGTCTGCTTGTTCCATCCACTTGGTGGCGTGGCTGGCATACGAAATACCCCTGGGTCCATGACCCCACCCAGCAGGGCAGTGGTTCCCAGCCCAGCTGCACACTAGAATCACTTGTAGAGTGTTAAAACCTCCTGACACCTAGGCTGCATCTCAGCTCAATTAAACCTTGATCTTTGCGGAGTGGGACTTAGGCACCAGTATTTTTAAAGCTCTCTAAGTGATTCCAATAGGTAGCCATGGCAGACATGGCAGAGAACCCCTACTGTGGATAGACTTATATTGGTTTGATTGATAATCAAAGCACTTTTATAATTCAAACTCAACTTAACCTTATCTTTCATCCAAAGCACAAAGAATTAACACCCCCCTCCCCTTTTCATGTTCTTTCTTTACTTGACATCTTAGCCTGCTGGCCATGGGGTGACAATAACTTACTTTAACTGTGTATCTAAGTTTGAATATACGCAGCATATTTACTGATACAGGCTTTGTCAGATCACTTTGGCACAAAAGTTACAAAGCCAGGGCTTCCCCATGGGAAACACCTTTAATTCCCTGAAGTAAGGATTCCGTAAATGATGACAAAACTATCTCTTGTCTCATGTATATAAAGAGATAATGGCAATCACCAAAAAAAAAAAAAAAAAAAAAAGGAGCCCTCTCAACATAGAAATGTAAATTTATCAAAGGTACTCTTAGAAATTTTAAATATTAAACATTCAAAAAAATAAATTTAAGGTGTAGTTCATAATTTAATTTCAAACTTAATGTAAGGATGCATCACAATTGAGCTGATTCTCCCACCCACAGACATTTAGGTTGTTTCTATTTTTTCACTATTATAAAATGATGTCATAGATTTATAAATATTAAACTGAAAAATGCTTTGCTCTATAGTGTTAAGAAGGAAAATGTCAGGTTGTGAAATGGCATTTCACATTTGTTATCTTTTTTTGGTGAAAAAAATGCACCATTGAATGTTTATTAAAGCACTTGCTTCAATAAACTGTTAGTAAATGAAAATGCAACCATCTCTCCACCTAGGCTAAGTTCCTGCGAAGTGGAGACTGCTTATACATATATACTCAATAAATATTTGTTGAATGAAATAGAATTTTCTCCATTTCTGGAATGTGCAACACAATGATTAAGTTCCTGTTTTGTGAGAAAATATTCTCTGCTTCCCTCTGAGCTAAAGTTTCAACCAGACAGTGGAGCAGCAGAGACTTTTCAGGAAATGGAATTCGGGACAGATATTTTGGATTTGAGAGGTGGGATTTACCTCATATGCTCTGATTCCTTTTAGTAAAAGCAGAAGGAAAAAAAATTTACTAAAGGAATAGAGTGGGAAACAAATAACTGAATGCCTCTTTTTAAAAAAAGACACAGTTTTATGCAAGGTACATTTAAAAGAATTTTGGAAGCGTAGTGAAGGTATCATTGACATTGTGGACACTGGAGTTTCAGAAATCCCAAATGGTCATGATACAGCATATCAACTAAATCATAGGTCTTTTGTGCCAGAGATGGGAATATGGTAAACCGTATGGATATTGGGCATGGCACCCCCAAGCCTGCTTCTTCTGATCCTGCTCCCAGTGCCCCATCTGAGAAGGCTTGATTACCTGGGGAATGTAGAAGAGCCCCAGCAGATTTGCCACTGCCGTGGAGACGCCTGAGCCAGTTGCTCCCACCACAGCAATCGTAGAGGGAATGTGCTCTGAGCAGTTGCAGAACTCATCAAGGTTCAAAGAATCAATTTTGTTTTGAGCAACAAAACTCAGGGTGGCTTCCAAGGCCTTAGAAACGGTGTTGCAAGTGTCAAATATCCTGTATCCCAGCGTCAAGTTGGGAAGAAGGGCTGGGCTGCTGTTTATCTCCTCTATGGCAAATATCATAGCCTGTAACCAGCGAAACCCACGGAAATTATACCTGGAAGAAAGAAGAAGTGGAAGAAAATGGGAAGCTTTCTAGTCAACGACTTTACAGTAAAGACCGGGCAAAGCTGGGTTTGAATCATTGAACCCTGCCAGTAGAACCCTGTTACTACTCTCTGGCTTCATGGCATGCTCTGTACAGAGCCCTCTCTGTTAAAATGGGGATGACACGGCCAGGCGTGGTGGCTCACGCCTGTAATCCCAGGACTTCGAGAGGCCGAGGCGGGTGGATCACTTGAGGTCAGGAGTTCAAAACCAGCCTGGCCAACATGGCGAAACCCCGTCTCTATTAAAAATACAAAAATTAGCCAGGTGTGGTGGCAGGTGCCTGTAATCCCAGCTACAGGGGAGGCTGAGGCAGAAGAATTGCTTGAATCTGGGAGATGGAAGTTGCAGTGAGCTGAGATTGTGCCACTGCACTCCAGCCTGGGTTATAGCGTGAGACTCCATCTCAAAAATAAATAAATAAATAAATAAATAAATAAAAATAAAAGGAGGATGACACTTGCCTCATAGGGTGACTGTGAAGATGATGACATGAGCTAATTATGCAAAATCTTCAGCAGATGCCTCACACAGAGACAGAGAGCAATAATGACAATAATAAAAATAAAAAGAAAAATAAAAGATTGCTATTTGTAATTCATTGAATAATTTGTATCTGTCTTCTCCAGTAACGAATTCGAAGTAGCTGATATGAGGTACTTAAATAAAAGCAATATGTAGATGTACAAGAAAAGGACCAGGAAAACATAAATACATTAGGATATTAATATGTGGGTGCCTAAAAATAACCTCAGATCAGATTTGCAGAATCATACGTTTAGACTATGACATTCCTGAAGGTCATGGGGAAAGGGACATGAATGATCTCATTTTTGTAAACAAATAACAAACCTATGAAGGCCATACACAGACAGTCTGGGTGTACAACAGTGGTTATTTCTGGCAGGTGGAATGCTGAGTTTTAAAATTATGTGCTTTTGGCTTATTTATACTTTATATCTAAAAAAATGAACATGCATTGCTTTTCAAAGAAGAACATTTTAAATAAAAATCAAACAAGTTAACAAGAGAAATAGGGTCAGTGACATAGTTTTCACTTCCCTAGCTCTTTGCTCAGAGTCAGGGCTCAGTAAATGTGCTGAATCAGTGTATTTGTGTCTAGAGGAAAAAACGACTCACCAGGTTCTTTCTTTATATTGTGAGTTTCACTACCTGAATTCAGTGACAGTGACAGGAGGTGAGATATACGATCTTTTATACTCCATTGTATTGTTAGGTTCCCTAAGCTCTTGGTCTAACTTTTAATGTGATGTTTTCTGTTACCATTTTCTTTAAGTTTCCTTCATGTATTTGTTTAACTATTTGTTTTAAACCTACAAAGTTATTATGAAATATTACAGATTTTTTTACATTAAACATCTATGCTGCTAAGCTAATTTTATTATCTTTAATATAATTTAAAAATATATATTATTTTAAGGCAAGCCTTTTGCTTGATCTTAGGTCTGTATACACATGCCACATGTACAGCTCTGTGCAGCAGGGTACAACAGAGTATTTGTCCACATGGGTTATGTGAAGGATATCATCAGCATCAGTGCAATTCTGCACTTAGATTTCCTGCATTCATAAGAAAAATGTGAAAATATTATCAATTTACTAGCTCTCATTAGAACATGAACAGAAATCTAGTTTTATTGGAACAATCCTAGTTTTCATTTTCATTTTCCAGCTATTGGGAAGAGCAAGGAAAAGTGCTGGATCCCTTCTGGAAGTTGCAAGTCTCTCCAGAAGATGGGTCAAGATTTGGAGCACAGTCAGTCTCCAATGTAGATCAGGGGAGGTGATATACAGTCCCAACCGTATTCTGCAGAAGTCAGATCCTATTTAAAGAGATGTGCCTCACCCTGGAGACTATATTCCAAAAGGGTCGCAGTAAATTAGGGGGCATCAGATGGAGGACAACCAGGATGATGACGGGTCTGGAAAGCATATCATGGAGAAAATGATGATAAAACAGACTATGTGGCTTGGAGAAGAAAATATTTGATGAGACATATTAGCTTTCTTCAAGTGGCTGCAGACAGAATCTACTGAGAGAGTAGATGCATTCTGTCTTGGCAGGGTGGATGGGGGGTGGGGAGGGTGGCGAGGGGGGATAACCTTCCTATGCAAAAGACTTTTTGATGGCAGTAGTTCCAAAATGCTATGGACTACACTTTACAGTTTGAAGATGCCTGGGTCATGCTGACTACTGTGGTTTCTCTCAACTTAAATGCCTTAAAAAAAAAGAAAGAAAAAAAGAAAAAGAGTGAGGCAGCCAGCACTCAGGTATTACTATCCATTGGAGCATGTAAGGTCAATGGGGGATTTTACTACTCAGGTTTGCAAGACCTGCAATAAATTTCCTTCTAGGTACTTAGTCTTCCATTAAGCAACACTGCTGCCAGGTGAACGATGATAAGTTGGTCACCAAATGACCACCAGGTGCTTTAACAGGCCATGCATGGATTTTCTATTTAATACCATTGATATTTTATTTAAAAAGAAGTCTTCAGGAAAAAAAAGGCAGGTTGTGGGGGCAATAAGCTTCAGCATGATTACCAATCAATCACTGTTCTTGAAAAGATAGGACAAAGTTTGAAAAAATTATTTTGGGTTTGGTGCAGCTTTTCTCTAACCACTCAGAAGAGAAGAGACTGGCAGAGTAGGCCCCTCTTCTTACCTGATACATTCCACAGACTCCGGCCTTGATTTGAGATCTTGATCTTTAGCTGCTACTCCAAAATGAATAGGAAAGAGCCCCCCAAGGATAATGTCCCCTTTCTTTTGGGCTCGCTGGTCTGGCCCATAGGCAGAGGTGTGCCAGGTGAGTGCCAAGAGGACCCAGCAGCAGCTATAAAATGCCATGGTTCTGCCGTCTCTCCAGGGCGAGGGACGAGACAACTAGGAGTTTGGAGGCTCCCAGAAGTTTCTCCCTTGGAGCAGTTCACTCCCTGCAGTGGGGACACATGTCTACAGATTGATTAATAAAATAATAGAAGACGTGGTGTTTGAATCTCCATTTCTGCCTTCTTCATTGCAGACTTGTAATGTGGGTGGTCCTTGAGTCTTTGGAAGCCACATCATGCAGAGGCCTCCTGTGATGCCTTCTAAAAGAAAAGAAAGACAAAATGGATTCAGCTAAACCTAGATCCCATCTTGTTATGACCACTGCAACCAAGGTGGCTCAGAATTTCCATTTAGAGGGGCCTAGGGGTGGCAGATTGAAAAGGCCTGGCTTGGAGTCATATTTTTATAGCACTTCATGTAAAATACAGGAAACGTCAATTGCCCATATTGGGGAAGAACTATGTTAGGTTATGAGAGGTAAAATTTTAAAGAGGCCCTTGATAACCTAAGACCTCCACTGGTGCTGATGCTGGATTTTAATCCATTCATTTTCCTGTGTGAATGAGGCATAAATTTGGCCTATTAGTAGCAGCAGCTTCTTTTGTTATAATAATATTAGCGATATTTTATTCAGCATGTAAGTTCTTATAGAAAATATAGAATGAAGCTGGGTGCAATGGCTCACGCCTGTAATCCTAGCACTATGGGAAGCTGAGGCAGGTGGATAACCTGAGGTCAGGAGTTCAAGACCAGCTTGACCAACATGGTGAAACCCTGTCTATACTAAAAAAATACAAAATTAGCTGGACATGGTGGCATACGCCTGTAATCCCAGCTACTTGGGAGGCTGAGGCAGGAGAATTGCTTGAATCTGGGAGGTGGAGGTTGCAGTGAGCTGAGGTCGTGCCATTGCACTCCAGACTGGGCAACAAGAGTGAAACTCTGTCTCAGAAAAAAAGAAAGAAAATAGAGAATGAGTCATATTTAAGCTTAAATCTGACTTTGAACCAAACAAAAATGTTGGAAAAGACCACTTATTCTTTATTTTTTATGATAGTCTCCTTTTTTTGTGCAGGTCTCTGGTTTCAGTTTGTAATATGACACTCTGTAAGCCTTTTAAGAACAGTTCTTATACAAAATTCAGAGAAATCATGGATTAGATTGTGTTTTACAAAGATCAACAACTGGATATAGGAGAAAGCCCTCCTGCTATACTATGATTAGTAGAGTAGGAACTCTGCTCTTCTCACTCTGCACCCTATCTCACTCACCCTGTGAGTCAATTACCAATTACAGGTTGATGGGACTAAATATCCAGCCTGTCTTGAGGTTCAGGGCCAAGCACTGGACTGCCAACTGGACATGCCACATGAATGTTCTACAGATTGTTTGAATTTAACAGGCCTTAAACTCACCTCCCTACCGAACTTGTTTCTCCTTCACTGTTTTCTATCTTAGAAGATTACATGCCATCCACAGAGACACAAAATAAGGAGCCATCTTTTCCTCCTTTCTGTTCTCATCGTTGTCCTTCATATTTAAACAACCCCTAAGCCCTATAGATTCTAATTCTTAATTCTCTCTGGAATCCATTTACTCCTCGCCATTTCCAAGACTATTTTTAGTCCACCATCATTTTTTTCTTTTTCTTTTTCTTTTTCTCTCTCCCCTCCCCTCCCCACCTTCTTTCTTTCTCTCTCTCTCTCTTTCCCTTCCTTCCTTCCCTCCCTTCTTTCTTTTCTTTTCTTTCCTTTCGTTTCTTTCTTTTCCTTTTTCTTTCTTTCTTTCTTTTCTTCCTTCTTTTCTCTCTTTCTTTCTTTCTTTTCTTTCTTTCTCTTTCTTTCTCTCTTTCTTTTTCTATTTCTTTCTGACAGAATCTGGCTCTGTCACCCAGGCTGGAATGCAGTGGCGCCATCACAGCTCACTACGACCTCAACCTCCCGGACTCAAGCAGTCCTCTCACCTCTGCCTCTTGAGTGGCTGGGACTACAAACACATGCTACCCACACCTGGCTAATTTTAAATGTTTTTTTTTGTAGAGATGGGTCTCACTCTGTTGCCCACAGCTGGCTTGAACTCCTAGGCTCAAGTGATCCTCCCACCTTGGCCTCTCAAAATGCTAGGGTTGCAGGTGTGAGCCATCATGCCTGGCCCTGCCATCATTTTTACCCTGGATTTCTGCAACTATCTCTTAACTGGCATTCCCATCTCCAGTTTTGCTCTTTTGCAATTTGCAAATCTTTGGATGCCAGAGGACAAGTGCTTTGGAGCACAGGCTCTGGAGTCACACCTGGCTTTGAATCATAGTTCCACCACTTCCTAATATGACTTTGGGCAGGTCACTTAATGTCTGTGATCTAAACAAAATAATGCATGGAGAGCCATTAGCACAATGTAACTAGTAAACTCATAGAAAATACTGGCTTTAATGAATACCCTTCCACTCTTGTTTGTCTTCTCTTTGTATGTCACACTCCAAACTTGCGGAACTTCTTTCAGTTCCTCAAGTACATCAGACTTTTAAAATGCTCAGATCTCACACTTGCTGTTCCCCTCCTTGGTCCCTCTGGCCTAAACTTGGCCTGGAAAACATCTACTTATCTTTGAGCTTTCAGATGTCCTTAATTGTGGAGCATGTCTGAGTGAACTGTAGGCCTTCGAGTGAATGAGGAAAAGAGCTCCTTCTGGGGAGCACACGGCTTTGAGTCAACGTGCACAGCTTTAGTGGAACACAGGTTGGATTTCAGCCCACATTAACCCCTCAGTTGTGCAGTAAGCAATTTGCAAGGCTCTTGAAGGAGGACTTCCCTGAACCCTTAGGTGAGGGAGGTCCACCTGTAAGAACATAGTCTCTTATGTCTTGGATCTTGGAGCTTCCCTCTTGGAAGGTTCATCACACTTTATCATAGTTATGTTCATAAATGTCTGATTCCAGAGCTCAATGTCTTAATCATTGTCACATGGTGCCTCTTGCTCCTTAGGAATTCCACCTTCTCCTCCAACAGCATTCCTAGCAGAGTGTGCTGGGCCTCAGGTAGAAGGATGACCCCAGCAGACACTCAATTTTCATGGAATCTCCTCCTGTAATGTCTGAACATCCATGACCATCCCAGTTTTCTGACCCTAGTCCTGCTTTTAGATTTTTGGCTTCATTCCTTGGACTCTGGTCATATGTTCACTCATACATGTATTAAGTACATGTGCTGGGAATATAAAGGTGACAAACACATGCATGTTTATATCCTCAGGAGCTCTCAGTCCAGGGGGTAGACATGCTGGGCTAAATGATCAGAATTTACCTTAACACTCAGAAGTGGAAAAAAAAAGTAATTTTTCTCTAAATTCAACTTTGCCCTCCAGCACTTACTTCATACAGTGTCTGAAATAGTAAATGCTGAATAAATGTTTGTCAAATAAAAGCATTAAAAAAGAAAGTACTTTGGAAAGAGACAGAAACTAGCATTTATTGATCCAGGCATTGTGCCAGATCCCTTAAACATTCTATGTATTTTAAACTTCACAACAATTTTGTAATGAGGGTAATACCAAGTCCACTTTCTAGATGGGGAAATAGATTCTTTGTATATTCAGCTTATTCAAGTGAGCAGTTTTGGCACTTGACTTAAGAATGCCTTAAGAACTCAGAATTTTAAGGAGTCTCATGGACTGAATTAGGTAGGAGAGAGAACATTATAACTGGCTAGGGTTAGTCACTGAGACCTGTTAAATTTTTCCTGTGAAATATTAACTACTTGGAGTTTATTAACTTAATTAGTTCATTCAACAGAAAATTAATGGCAATAAGGAATAGAGGAAGGAGAGATTTGGGGTCAATTTGCAGCAGTTAACTCTCTTAGTCTAACATATTCTTCAAACCACTCTTTTGAGTCCAGTTGTCAGGGTCGAATTTGCTTTCAAAGCTAAGGGTCATTCTAGATCCTCCATCTCCCTGTCCTTCAACATCCAGTCTCCTGGTCCTGTGATTCTGCCATTGCTTCCGTCATTCTAGATCCTCCATCTCCCTGTCCTCCAACATCCAGTCTCCTGGTCCTGTGATTCTGCCATTGCTTCCCACTCTGCCTTCTCCTACACACTCCTGTGGCCACTGCCTTTGTCCAGGCTCCCATCACCTTCCACCTTCCATGTTGTAAAGGCTTTATTTTCTTTGTACTTGATTCCTGGTTGCCCTTCATCCCTTCTCCCCACTTCCTCTGTTCTGCTGCACGGAGGTGGATATGACAGCTGGAGACCATCTTGAACAAGGAGCTACAACCTAGGGAATGATGGTGCCATGAGCTAAGCATTTCATAGAGCAGAACCTTAATATTGAACTATTCCTGGACTTTTGCCTGACAGAGAAAAAAGGCTTCTGGCTGGTTTAAACCACTATTATTACATATTTTTTTTCTTACTGTAGTTATCTCCAACAGTACTAGCAAAGAATCACAAATAAACTCATTTGTTCTCCTTACTATACATTTATTGCATTTAAATCATATATAATCATGTTTGCCTTCCTGCAAATGAGTATTACAAACAAAGCTGAAGCTAATATTTGTTCTTTCTCTCAATGGCAGATACATCTTGGAAGAAGAAATGATCCGTGCACCAGGTGGTTTTATGTTTAGAAGGTTCTTGACATCAGGAGGAGTGTTTCAGTATGGATAGATAATGGCTTGTTAGGCTTTTCAGCCAAGGATTGGAGATGAGGGCAGACCAGTCAATGGGTTCCATGGGTTCATGAAGTTATAAATTCTTGCAATGACTTACTCATTCAAAAAACATTTATTGAGCTCTCTATGTGCTAGATACCAGGGAATGCAAGACACTAGGGAAAGAAAGTTGAAATTTTTGCCTTCAAGGTGCTCAAGGTTTAAAAAGAGACAGAAAGGTGTATTATAAGGACGGTGATCTAAATGCTATAAAGAGGCATGGTTTAAGTGTTGAGGGAGTGCAGAGCAAATAGTGATATTCTCTGGTGATTGCTGGGAAAGAGAATTAAGTCAAGGTGGGGACAAGAAACTTCATGAGGCCAAGGCCTGTCTCTTTGCTTCACCATTGTTGCCTAGCACCCAGCACAGCACCTGGCACAAATGATTCACAAATATTCGTTGAATGAATGTATGAAGTGTACACAGTAAAGACCAGAGGCTGGTTGGGCAATTCCTGGACAGGACAGGGAAGGGGTCACCCCACGAGACTGATGGTTCCTGTAGGCAGAGGCTTCTCCATGATCACAGCTGCATCCTCAGCATCAAACAAAGAACCTGGTACTAAATGGATGCTCTAAAAATGTTTGTTGAACTTGTTGTCCAAAGAGTAGCTACATGGCTAATCCAAGTTCCGGAGTCAAGAAAAGTTAACAGAGGATAGCAAAACAACGTCAGGAGTGAACAGTGCCACATTTCAATTTTCTTCCAAATAAAAACCACCCCTACTCTCACCTCTTGGCCTCAACATTTCTGGAAATTGTGAATCTCTAGAGCTGAATGATTTTGCTCACATTTCAAACAGAGAAAACACAGGCGCAGACCTTCTGAACATAAAATCACTCAGTAAATTAAAGGCACAGCAAGCTCAAAAGCTACTATTTTTGAATTCCTAGATGGCAAAAAAAAAAAAAAAAAATTCTAGGTTGCCTAGAAAAAAGAGAATTATAAGACCAAATTTGATTTCCAATAGAATTTATCTCCATAACGTGAGTACACTGCTATGTCTCTGGTTTATTGTACTGTAATCTTTGCTCTCTTTCGTCACAATGATCGTAAAGATACTAACAGTAGGGTTTGAAGCCACTATTGCAGAAAGGTGAAATGTGTATGTTTTAATGAGGGTGAACAGGAAAAATAAACCTGAAAAAGTTTAATAATCACCAAACTCATGTGCCTGGCTGTGGTTGCAGCTTCCTTTACCTCTTGCTGAAGAGACATCCACAATATGGGTTTCTATACACAGTTGGTGCACATTTGCCAAAGAATTAGGGACTCTTACCTGCCATCACGAATACGGCCATCCCTAGTTCTATATCAGACTTCATTCCTTCTGTACCAAAGCAAGGCACATCTTGTTTTAAAATGAGGGCCCTCTTTCAGCACTGGGGGAAACACAAATTGCCTGGTCACCCTTGGCTGCCTCCCGCAAGCCCAAGCCCAGCTTCTGCTGTCTGCCTGCCAGCTGCACACGGTTTTGCCCTCCATCTCCCTGACAACAGGTGTGACTTTTGGGGAGTCCATGCCTCATTTAGTTCTGGTAATGGCTTAATTGAGTTGGAAAAATGCAAAGACAGGAGCGTAATGAAAAGCAGCTGAGCTGGGTTCTTGTGAGTCATTGGAAAAAGCTATCAGGGAAGGGAGGGAAAAGGATGAACAAGAGTGGTGAGGAGCAGCACAGGGCACAGAGCAAAGTGGGGAGACAGAAGCCTAGACAAAGCAAAGAAAGGCTGTAAATAGAGGAAGCTGACATTCATTAATGCTGCATCCTGAGCTCCTTGAAGACAGGGCCAGGTCTGTCCTATCCGCGGCCTGGAACATGGAGGGGCTCCATGATGATGGTTGAGTGGGTGCATACTTGTGTGTACTGCCTGCAACATAGCAAACTCTGTGTCCACATAGGACTGAGTGAGTTGCTGGCGACATAGCCCACAGGAAGTTAAGAAACTTCTTGTCCTGAACTGTTTCCTTCATGCCTTAAGTCAGCTCTGCTGATGGATTTATGAACACCAACAGAGTTAATGAAATGGTTCATTTGAAAAGCAAAGATATGCAACTCATGTTTTTATAAAGAAAAATGCCAGAGCCTCAAGTCCTACACAAAAGAAACATTTCTGTGGAATAACATCCTGGGATTGCCTCTCCAAATCATAAGGAACCCTGACTACCCAGGGTGGCGTTTTTCAGTCTGATGTCCCAAGATGTGTCACTAGGAAGTGTTCTGGGGTAAAACAAGTTTGGGAACTAATGTACACTCTGCCACAAGGGCACATATGCCTCCTTAAAGGCTCTGAGAAGTCCTGCAATAAAGATTATTGCTTATTTTGGTATGGGACATTTTTTTTCTTCCCTGAAGGATACTTTTCATGATGCTGTGAAACATGGGCTCGGAAGTGCTGACTGAGTGGAAAACATAAAGTTTGTAAACTGAGATTCTCCCATTTGTTTAGGTGTATCTTTGAATGGGGAGATGTGTCTGCCCCTCAGTGGGCAGAGCAGTTTTTGTAATCCCAGGTATGACATTCCAAAGGGTATTATTGGAAAGAAGGACTCAGTTGCGGTGGGTGACTGCTGATGTAACTTTGAAGTCATTCTCTGGTCTCAGGCATATGTTTCTGTTCTCTGCTACTCCTGAGGAATGGGTTTCTATTGTACATAGAAAGTTGTACACTGAGCCTTTCCCCACCCACTTGCAACTCTCCTGACCTCACACAGTGTCTCTGTCTGAGGACCACTGGGGACATGTGGTGGTGTGCTGGTAAACTGACTTCTAAAAGAAAAACAAGACCTGACTTGCAGTGTATGCTAAATATTCCCACCATGGTCAGTTTCAAGCTACCAATGGTTTAACAACATATTTGTAAAAATTCTGAATATTTAACCATCGGCTCTCAAGAGCCGATAGAAGCCTGTTCTAGCACATCGTGGGGACATCTTTCTAAGCACATGGAAATTCTGGTTTTCTTTGGAAAACCTGGCCAAAATTATTTTATAGGCATTACAAATCTTCTCTCTTCTCCTGTTTCCCTCTTTGAGTGTTAGGAAGCTGTAAGCCAAATTTGTGCCTCCGCTGTAGCTAAAATAGAAACCAAAGGCATGCATTTCAGTGTTCTAACATTACGTGTGCATTATTTTAAATTCTTCCACATATTTTACCCCTATTTCCTCACCACATTAAACCTTTCATTTTTATTAAGAGCAACAGGGATATAAACACGAAAACAAACCAATAAATCTGGATTTTTGCTGTGAGCAATAAGAACTGTCCCCAGTTGAAACTCTCTGTGTAATTAACAGGAAGGGGTCTGGGAAAGTCATTCTTGCTTTATTAATTGAGTGGGTAGACACATCAGGTCATTAATCTAAAATACAGAATTTTAGAGGTAGAAGGGACCTGGGAAGTTTATCTGGTTTACACTGAAACGTTCTGACACATGAACGTTTGAATCATTATGACCAATATTATCATGAACAGGAGCTGGAATTCACAACTCATTGTAAAACTATGTGAGGTTTAGTAATCAAAGGGCAAGCTTCTTCTTACTGAAAAGGGAAGTAATTTTTTTCCCCCTGATTTGTCAGTGCACAGTTTGTCTTTAAAATGTCAGTTTAGGACTTCAGAGGACTAAACTTACTTTCAATTACAGCACAGAATCTATTTATTATGAGAATTCTTTTAGTTTTAATTGGACCACAGGTGCACAAAATTGGATTAATCATAATCCTTGTTGGTGATACATCCTCATTCTTGGTCCAGACCTGGCCCACTTTTATTTCCTAAGTTATTTTTAATAATTAATCTACCACCTAAAACAAAAAACATCCATAGTAACCTACCGGTGGGTTCCTGTATTACATCCTGTTCTTGTGCCTCTTTTTTTTTTTATTATTATACTTTAAGTTCTAGGGTACATTGGCACAACGTGCAGGTTTGTTACATATGTATACATGTGCCATGTTGGCACTAAAGAAGCCATTATCCTCAACCACATGCTGATCATTCCTTGCTTCTCTCCTCACCCCATCCTTTTAAAAACTTCATAAATCATAAGACAGAAAGACTGGTAGGATACACACCAAAATGTTAAGAATGATTATATCTCAGTGATGGAATTGTGGTTTCATTTTTTGTTTTTGAAATTTAATAAAATAAACATGTACACTTGGTCCTCCATACATGTGGGTTCTGCAGCCGTGGATTCAGTCAACTGCAGGTTGAAAATATTTGGAAAAAATGAATGGCTGTATCCGTACTGAACATGTACAGACTTTTTTTCTTGTCATTAGTCCCTAGACGATAGAGTATAACAACTATTTATGGAGCATTCACATTATATTAGATATTGTAAGTAATCTAGAGGTAATTTAAAATATACAGGAGGATGCGGATAGGTTATAGGCAAATACTATGCCATTTTATATAAGAGACTTGAGCATCTGCAGATTTTGGTATCTGAGGGGGTCCTGAACCAATCCTCCATAGATACACACAGACAAGTATATTACTTTTAAACCAGAAAATATGTGGTAGAATGTTATTAAAACAATGGCTATATGAATGGACATAAATGTTAAACATGAAAAACATTGCAAAAAAGATTTTACTTAGATTTTACTACCTATTCATACTGTATATCCTTTGAAATATATTTTGAAAACTATGCTTATTGATACTTATCTTCCATCCTTTTTGTTATTATCTATTTTTACTCCCTTCTCTTTATCTCCCTTATCTTTCTCTCACTCTTAAAATAAATTTTTAATTGAAGTATAATAGACATCAGATATGCACAAATCATACAAGAATTTCCACAATGTAAACATTCACGTAACCAGCATCCAAATCAAAAAACAGAACCAGAACTCCAGAGCCTCCACTCATGCCTCCCTAGAGTCATTACCTTCCTCAAAGATGACCAGTACTCTGACTTCTACCATCAAAGATGGTGATTTTCCTGTTTTTGAACTTTATATAAGTGGAATTATGTAGTATCTGGCTTCTTTTGTCCAACATACTTGCAAGATTCATCTATATTGTATGTAACCATAGTTTGTTTTTTCTCATTATTGTATAGTATTTTCCTATGATTCTACCACACATTACCTATCCATTTTCCTGTTAATGAACGCTTTGGGGTTTTAATGAACAGTGCCACTATGAACTTTCTTGTTTTAATTTTTAATTTTTGTGGGTACACAGCAGGTATATATATTTCTGGGGTACCTGAGATATTTTGATAAAGGCATGTAATTTGTAAGTTACATCATGGTAAATGGGGTATCCATCCCCTCAAGCATTTATCTTTTGTGTTACAAACAATCCAATTATATTCTTTTAGTTATTTAAAAATGTATAATGAAATTATTATTGACTATAGTCATCCCGCTGTATATCAAACACTAGGTCTTATTCATTCTTTCTAACTACTTTTTGTACCCATTAACCACCCCTGCTTCCTCCCCACTCCCCGACTACCCTCTCCAGCCTCTAGTAACCATCTTTCTACTCTCTATGTTCATGAGTTCAATTGTTTTAATTTTTAGCTCTCACAAATAAGTTAGAACATGCAAAGTCCGTCTTCCTATGCCTGGCTTACTTCACTTAACATAATGATCTCCAGTTCCATTCATGTTGCTGCAAATGACAGGATCTCATTTTTTTTTTATGATGGAATAGTACTCAATTGTGTTTATGTAACACATTTTTTGTATCCATTCATCTTTTGATGGACACTTAGGTTGCTTCCAAATTTTGGCTTTTGTGAACACTGCTGCAACAAACATGGAAGTGCAGATATCCCTTTGATATACTGATTTCCTTTCTTTTGGATATATATACCTAGCAGTGGGATTACTGGATTGTATGGTAGCTCTATTTTTAGTTTTTTGAGGGGCCTCCAAACTGTTCTGCATAGTGGTTGTAGTGATTTTCATTCCCACCAACAGCGTATGAGAGTTCCCTTTTCTTCACATCCTTGCCAGCATTCATTATTGCCTGTCTTTTGGATAAAAGCCTTTTTAACTGGGGTGAGATGATATCTCATTGTAGTTTTGATTTGCATTTCTCTGATGATCAGTGATGTTGAGCACCTTTTCATATTCCTGTTTGCCATTTGTATGTCTTCTTCTGAGAAAGGTCTATTCAGATCTTTTACCCATTTTAAATCGGATTATTAGATGTTTTTCCTATAGAGTTGTTAGAGCTCCTAATATTCTGGTTATTAATCCCTTGTCAGATGGCTAGTTTGCAAATATTTTCCCCCATTCTGTGGGTTGTCTCTTCACTTTGTTGATTGTTTCTTTTGCTGTGCAGAAGGTTTTTAACTGGATGTGATCCCATTTATCCAGTTTTGCTTTGGCTGCCTGTGCTTCTGGAGTGTTACTCAAGAAATTTTTGCTCACTCCAATGTTCTGGAGAACTTCCTTAATGTTTTTGTTTAGTAGTTTCATAGTTTGAGGTCTTATATTTAAGTATCTAGTCCATTTTGATTTGATTTTTGTATATGGTAAGAGACAGAGGTCTAGTTTCATTCTTCTGCATTTGGATATCCAATTTTCCCAGCACCATTTATTGAAGAGAGAGTCTTTTCTCCAATGCATGTTCTTGGCACCTTTGTCAAAAACGAGTTCACTGTAGGTGTGTGGATTTGTTTCTGGGTTCTCTATTCTGTTCCACTGAGCTATGTGTCTGTTGTTATTCCAGTACCATGCTGTTTTGGCTACCATACTTCTGTAGCATAATATGAAAGTCGATAATGTGATTCCTCTGGTTTATTCTTTTTGCTCAGCATAGCTTTGGCTATTCTGGGTCTTTTGTGGTTCCATATAAATTTTAGGATTGTTTTTTCTATTTCTGTGAAGAATGTTGTTGGTATTTTGATAGGGGTTGCCTTAAATCTTTTATTGCTTTGGGCAGTATAAACATTTTAACAATACTGATTCTTCCAATCCATGAATATGGAATATATTTCCTTTTTTTGTGTCCTCTGTAATTTCTTTCATCAGTGTTTTATAGTTTTCATTGTAGAGATCTTTCACTTCTTTGATTAATTCCTAGGTATTTAATTTTACTTGTGACTGTTGTAAGTGGGACTACTTTTTTAATTTATTTTTTAAGTTGTTCACTGTTGGCATATAGAAATGCTACTAGTTTTTGTATGTTGATTTTGTATCCTGCAACTTTACTGAATTTGTTTATCAGTTCTGATAGTTTTTTTGGTGGAGTCTATAGGTTTTTCTAAATATAAGATCATATCTTCCGCAAACAAGGATAATTTGGCTTCTTTCTTTCCAATGTGGATGCCCTTTCTTTCTCTTGTCTGATTGCTCTAGCTAGGAACTCCGGTACTATGTTAATAACAGTGGTGAAAGTGGGCATCCTTGTCCTCTTCCAGATCTTAGAGGAAAGGCTTCCAGATTTTTTTCACAATCAGTATGATACTAGCTGTGGGTTTGTTTTATATGGCTTTTATTATGTTGAATTACGTCCATGTATGCCCAGGTTTTTGAGGGCTTTTATCACAAAGTGATGTTGAACTTTATCCAATGCTTTCTCAGTGTCAATTGAAAATGATTATATGATTTTTGTCCTTCGTTCTGTTGTTATGATGTATCACACTGATTGATCTGCGTATGTTGAACTATCCTTGTGTCCACAGGATAGATCCCACTTGGTCATGATGAATGATATTTTTAATGTATTGTTGAATTTGGTTTGTTAGTATTTTTTAAAGGATTTTTGCATCAATATTCATCAGAGATGTTGGCCTGTAGTTTTCTTTTTTTTTGTGTGTGTGTCTTTGTCTGGTTTTGGTATCAGGGTACTACTGGCCTCACACAATGAGTTTGGAAGTATTCCTTCCTCCTCTGTTTTTTGGAATAGTTTGAGTAGGATTGGTATTCATTCTTCTTTAAATGTTTGGTAGAATTCAGCAGTAAAGCCATTGGGTCCCAGTGTTTACTGGGAGACTTTTTATTGTGACTTTGTTCTCATTACTTTTTATTGGTCTGTTCAGATTTTGGATTTCCTGATGATTCACTCTTGGTAGGTTGTATGTTTCAATTAATTTATCTATTTCTTATAGGTTTTCCAATTTATTGGCATATATTTGCTCACAATAGCCTCTAATGTTCCTTTGAATTTCTGTGGTATCAGTTGTAATGTCTCCTTTTTCATCTCCGATTTTATTTATTTGGGTCTTCTCTCATTTTTTCTTAGTCTGGCTAAAGGTTTGTCAATTTTGTTTGTTTTTTAAAAACACCCACTTTTCATTTAATTGATCTTTTTTATTGCTTTATTCATTTCAATTTCATTTATTTCTGCTCCGATCTTTATTATTTCTTTTCTTCTACTAGTTTTTAGTTTGGTTTGCTCTTGCTTTTCTAGTTCTTTAAGATGCATCATTAGGTTATTTATTGCAAGTTTTTCTTCTTTTTTGATGTAGGCACTTATATCTTTAAATTTTCCTGTGAGTACTGCTTTCACTATATTGCATAGGTTTTGGTATGTTATGTTTCTATTATCATTTGCTTCAAGAGATTTTTAAATTTCCTTCTTAATTTTTTCACTGACCCACTGGTCATTCAAGAACGTGTTGTTTAAATTCCATGTGATTGTATGGTTTCCAAAATTCCTCTTGTTATTGATTTCTAGTTTTATTTCATTGTGGTCAAAGACAATGCTTGATATTATTTCAATTTTTTGAATGCCTTAAGACTTGTTTTGTGACCCAACATACGGTTTATACTTGAGAATGATCCACATGCTGAGGAGAAGAATGTGTATTCTGCAGCTGTTAGATGAAATGTTCTGTAAATATCTATTAGGCCCATTTGTTTCATACTGCAGATTAAGTCTGATGTTTCTTTGCTGACTTTCTGTCTGGAAGATCAGTCCAATGCTGAAAGTGGGGTGTTGAAGTCTCTAGCTATTATTGTACTGTGGTCTCTTCTTTTAGCTCTAATAATATTTGATTTGTATATCTGGGTGCTCCAGTGTTGGCTACATATATATTTAAAATTGTTATACCCTCTTTCTAAATTGATCCCCTTATCATTATATAACAACCTTCTTCATCTCTTCTTACAATTTTTGTCTTGAAATCATTTCGTGTGATATAAGCATAGCTAGTCCTGCTCTTTTTTGGTTTCCATTGGCATGGAATATCTTTTTCCATCCCTTTATTTTCAGCCTATGTGTATCTTTATAGGTGAAGTGTGTTTCTTATAGGCAACAGATCATTGGGTCTTGTTTCTTCAGGACTTTAAACATGTCATGGCACTCTCTCCTGGCTTATAAGGTTTCCACTGAAAAGTCTGCTGCCAGACATATTGGAACTCTGTTGTATGTTATATGTTTCTTTCCTGTTGCTCTTTTAGTATCCTTTTTTTATCCTTGACTTTCAGGAGTTTGATTATTAAATGCCTTGAGGTAGTCTTCTTTGGGTTAAATTTACTTGATGTTCTATTACCTTCTTGTTCTTGAATGTTGATCTTTCTCTAGGCTTGGGAAGTTCTCCAATATTATCCCTTTGAATAAACTTTCTACCCCTATCTATTTCTCTACCTGTTTTTTAAGGCCAGCAACTCTTAGATTTGTGCCTTTGAGGGCATTCTCTTGATCTTCTAGGTGTGCTTCATTCTTTTTTGTTCTTTTTTCTTTTGTCTCCTCCGACTGTGTATTTCCAAATAGTGGTCTTGGATAAGACCTAGAAGAATTCTCTGTAGTAACAGGCAGAGACTCTTGTTCTCTTCCTTACTTTCTCCAAAACAAACACAGCCTTTCTTTCTGTACTGAGGTGCCTGGAGCTGGGGGTGCGGTGACACAAGCTTCCCTGTGGCCACCATCACTGGGACTGTGCTGGGTTAGGCCTGAAGCTGTCACAGCACTGGGTCTTGCCCAAGGCCTGCTGTAACCACTACCTGGCTACCATCTATGTTCTACCTCAGTGCCCTAGGGCTCTGCCATCAGCAGGTGAAGAAGCCAACCAGGCTTGTGTTCTTCCCTTAAGGACAGTGAGTTCCCCCAGGTCTTGGGTGGGTCCAGAGACACAGTTGGGAGCCAGGATTTGAGCCAACAACCTTAGACATCTACCTGGCATTCTATTCTGTTGCATCTAAGCTGGCCCTTAAACCACAAGACAAAGTCCTTCTCACTGTTCCCTCACCTTTTCACAGGCAGAGGAGCCCCTCCTGGTGGCCACCACCACCACTGGCTCAGGGGGAGTTCTGCCTGGCCACTGCAGATGTTCACTTAAAGCCCAGGGGCACCTCAGGTTGTGGTGAATGCTGCCAGGCTTGGGACTCACCCTTCAAGGCAATGGGCTCCCCTCTGGCCCATGGCACGTTCAGCAATGCTGTCTAGGAGCCTACACCTGGGCTCAGGACCCAAGAGCCTGCCTGGTGCTCCACACCCTTGTGGCTGAACTGGTACCTAAGGTACTAGCAAGAAAACATCCCCTTTACTTTTCTCAAGCAGAAGGAATCTTTTGCCATTGCCACCCCAGCTGGGAAGGTAGTAAGTCACACCTGAAACCAGCATGTCTCAGAGTCTCACCCAAAGCCCACGGCACACTACCTGGGTATCACTGTTGGTTATTCAGGGCCTGAGGGCTCTTTAGTCAGCAGGTGATAAATTCTGTCAGGACTAGCTCATTCCTTTCAAGGCAGTGAGTTCCCTTCCGGCCCAGGGCATGTCTAGAAATGTTGTCAAGGAACTAGGGCCTGGAATGGAGGCCTTATGACTCTGCCTGGTGCCCTATCCTACCTTGGCTGAGCTGGTATCCAAGGTGCAAGAGAAAGTCTTCTTTACTCTTCGCTCTTCTCTCCTCAAGCAGAAGGAAGGAGTCACTTTAGTTGCTGCGAGCTGTGTTACCTGGGGTTGGGAGATTGGTGGAACAAGCACTCCTTTAGCCACCCTGGCTGGTGTCTCCCTAGGTCACCTGCTGCCCTAGTCCACTGGCTCTAGTGTTAAGCCTAGCCCAGCACTAGGAATTGCTTAGTTGGGAATTGCAGTACTTTTGTCCTAGACTGCCTTTCAAGCTTACGTAAGACCCCAGAGCACTTTAACACGTGGTGGTGAGGCTTGCAGAAACTCAAGTTCCGACTGCTTGGGTGGGTGATTCCCTTCTGGCTAGGGCTGGTCCAAATGCTCCCTCCTCCTCAGCGAATGCCAGCTGAGCCCAGCACAGCTTTTCTCTCTGCTGTGACAGGTCAGCACTGAGTTCAATGCCAAGTGGCCCAGTCGCTGTGCTCTCCTTCCCCAAAGTGCACAGATTTTCTCTTGCACCACATAGCCACTTCTGGGGGGATAGGGGAGGTGTGGTGTCAGCGATTCAAGGCTGTCTTTCCTACCCTCCTCAGTGCCTCTTTGAGCAATATGAAATTAAGACCAGGTGCTGTGATTATTCACCGGATTTTTGCTTCTTTTGATGGTGCTTTTTTGTGTGTAGTTAGTTGTTAAAATGTGGTGTTCCTGAGTTCATGTCCTTTGTAGGGACACGGATGAAATTGGAAATCATCATTCTCAGTAAACTATCGCAAGAACAAAAAACCAAACACCGCATATTCTCACTCGTAGGTGGGAACTGAACAATGAGAACACATGGACACAGGAAGGGGAACATCACACTCTGGGGACTGTTGTGGGGTGGGGGGAGGGGCGAGGGATAGCACTGGGAGATATACCTAATGCTAGATGACGAGTTAGTGGGTGCAGCGCACCAG
This sequence comes from Pongo pygmaeus, assembly GCF_028885625.2. Lineage (NCBI taxonomy): Eukaryota > Metazoa > Chordata > Mammalia > Primates > Hominidae > Pongo > Pongo pygmaeus. The sequence continues at coordinate 55,023,669 of NC_085930.1, read as the reverse complement.
CATGGCACATGTATACATATGTAACTAACCTGCACATTGCGCACATGTACCCTAAAACCTAAAGTATAATAAATAAATAAATAAATAAATAAAACAAAGTTATGAGGGCTACGATTCAAGCAAAAAAAAAAAAAAAAATGTGGTGTTCCTGCAGGGGGGAACCATCAGTGGAGGCTTCTATTCAGATATCTTGCTCCACCCTCAGCCATGAGCTTTCTTAAACATGTCTTTTCGTGAATATATGTTGAATATATACCCAGAAGTGGAGTTGCCAGATCATAGAGTTTGTGTATCTTTAGTTTTAGTAGACACTACCAAAACGTTTTCCAAAGTGTTGTACCAATTTATCTTCCCACTCCACTCTATGAGAGTTTCTATCACTCCATGTCATTGTCCACCCTTGGTACTGCCAGTCTTTTTCATTGTGGTCATTGCTTGTCTTCCTTTTATATGATTATATTGCATCTACCTATATTCCTAAAATGTACTTAAAATTTTAGTTGTTTTAAGCTTTATAAAAGGGTATCATACTATATGTAATCTTCTGAGCTTCTTTCACTCAATATTATATTAATAAAATTCACCTATATTGTTGTATTTTACTATAATCCATGATTTTAACTGCTGTATAATATTCCACTGTGTGAATACATCACAATTTATTCATTCATTTTCCCATTGGTGGGCATTTGGACTTTTTCAGTAGCATGGCAATTCCTTTCTTCAACTGGCTTTGAGATTGTGCAGGAACCAAGGAAGAGCTCTATGGAATTTTAAAGACACTTTGGCCAGGTGTGGTGGCTCATGCCTATAATCCCAAGGTGGGAGGCTGAGGTGGGTGGATCATGAGGTCAGGAGATTGAGACTATCCTGGCCAACATGAAGAAACTCCATCTCTACTAAAAATACAAAAATTAGCCGGGCGTGGTGGTGCACTCCTGTAATCCCAGCTACTTGGGAGGCTGAGGCAGAAGAATCGCTTGAACCCGGGTGGTGGAGATTGCAGTGAGCCGAGATCACACCACTGTACTCCAGCTTGGTGACAGAGCAAGACTCTGTCAAAAAAAAAAAAAAAAAAAAAAAAAGCATAAGTACTGTTAGCTACAATTAGCATCTCTACAAATTTCCAGGCCCAAAATAACAAGCCTCCAGTGTTTCATTACCCCATTTTAAAGAGGATTTTACTTCACAGTTAACTAATATCACATCTATTTTGAAATTAAGGCCATTTATTCTTGCCTAATTTACCACTGCAATGAAAGGCCAGAGACAAAAATTTTCATTAATTTAAAGATAGAATCACCTTCACTTTTTTTCAGGCTTAACTATCCAAATTTCTTTCAAACCTTTCTGCTTAGGACTACTTTATATTTTCCTAGATATATTTGTTAATATGCCAAGAACCTATTCTAAGTTCTTCATGTCATTTTTTAGAGCATGTTAACAGAAATTGGTACCATGATTTGGGGCTGACCTGAGGTTAAAAGAATTTGCGTCCCACTGGAGATTTCAAGATGTGTTTGTTAGCTTTTGTCCATAACTCCACAATTTGGCTGACTCATGTCCACATTCTGGCCTTCTAGGGCCTCCTTGATTTCCTAATATACATTTGCTTGAGTAGTCCCTTCAGAACCTATATGTGTATTTTTTATCCCCAAATATCTCAGATTGAAATTGTTCAAACTGAATTTTATTTTTGAAGAACTATGCCTCCCCACTAAATTCATTTTGAATTTTGTTCCCATTTTTGAAGGAACATGTCTCCCTGTCAGGAAATGTGTTGATTTATTAGCTGGCCCCTTTAGCTTTGCCCAGAAGAATCATGAACCAGCATTTAAAGAATGAATTTTGGAACATGCCACATTCAGTTGCCTCTATGAGAAGATTCTCCATTACTAAGGACACCCGATACTGTTCTGGAGGAAGACTGTCTGGAATAAACTTTCCCCAAATAAGCCCACGGATGTTTCTAACCCTGACTTTGATGCTGGGTCAGCCAATATATCCTCATACATGGTGGAAATCCATCCAATTGATTTCTTTTAATGTGGTAACCCTCAGACAGAAACTTCTTGTTACTGTAAAAAGAGCCTCCTATCTGTTGGGCATGGGGCCGGGTACAGGGCAGTGAGTCTTAAATTGTGGTCCTTGGACCAGCATCAGCACCATCACTTGGGAACTTGTTAGAAACGCGAATCCCATCCCAACCTACTGAATCAGAAACTCTGGGTGTGGGACCAGCAACCTGTGTTTTAACAAGTTTGAAAGCCATTGCTAGACTGTCTTTTATATGCATCTGTCCAGGGTCATATTCTGTTCTGAGCTCTAAAAAATGTGTTTCCTAAGAATGATTGTTTAAATTTAATTTTATTTATGTATTATTATTTTTAGAGACATGGTCTCACTATTTTCCCCAGGTTGGAGTGCAGTGCCATGATCATAGCTCACCGCAGTCTAGAACTCCTGGACTCGTGATCCTCCTGCCTCAGATTCCTGAGTAACTAAGACTACAGGAACATGCCACTACTCCAGGCTATTTTTTAAAAAATTTTGTAGAGACAGGACCTTGCTGTATTGCCCAGGATTCTTCCGATACTATTACTTTTCTCCAAGGATAACACAGCCAAACAAAAATGTATTTTGAATGGATACACAACAGTTTCCTGTCAATGTCAATTCATTCTTCAGTTTCCCTGAAACCTCTCTCCTGCAAAATAACCGCTAACATCTTATGAAACCAGTATTCCAGGAAAGCACAGTTCAGAAGTCATTGCTGTAAAGTTAGGGTGACTTTCTGAATCTATAATCAATATGCATGGTCTGTGAACTAGAGAAAATGGCCACTAACCATAGATAGACTACTTCTCACCCTCTCTTCCCAGCCACATGCAGGGGATTTACCTATGTGGTTATCATTTGCGTCTACCTTTCCGAGCAGAGTCTTGGGTGCTCTACTTTACGCTTCAGTCTTTCATTATTAATTCCCTTTTTAAATTTGTGGAATGAGTATATATTCTTCACAACCAATCCATCAGTCCCAGATGGGAAGGTCTGGGACCCTGTTTACCTGCAACTGTTAGAAGTCACAGCACCTGTGACTGTTAGAAGTGTCCAGCACTCCCTGGTCCTTCTCTACTCTCCTGTGAGCCCTTTCTATGAGCTCTTCAGGGGCTCTTTCTTCAGGAACTGAAATGGTCCTAAAAGTTCTGCAATCTGTGCTGATGCAGTGCACTCTCAGTGTCTCTCTGCCTTCTTCGGCTTTGCCCAGAAGAATCAGGAACCAGCATTTAAAAAATAAATCCTGGAACATACTACATTCAGTTGTCTCTATGAGAAGATTCTCTGTTGCTAATGACACCCGAAGCTGGTCCGGAGGAAGACTGTTTCAGACAAACTTTCCCCAAAGAAGCCCACATATGTTTCTATAAACCTGACTTTGAAGTTGGATTAGTCCACATAGCCTGAGCCTCAGTGAGTGACTCCTGACCAGCTGGTCAGGGTAAGAGATGCCTAGGGTCAGCGTGCTATACAGAGGCCTTACAAATAACTCTTTCCACTCTGATTCTTCCATTACTCATTTGAAATAACTAAATTCCATTTGAAATAAATAAAATTCCATCCTCTCATGTTTGCTTTGTTCTTTCTTCTTTCCCTCTTTTTCCTTCATCCTCCAGCAGTTTCCAAACTGATTTTAAACCTCTCAATCTGTCTAATGAGAAGTAAGCTCTTTAGAAAGTAATGGACAAAGGTTATTATTCCTCTTCTTATTCAGCTGTGCTCACGTGTTGGTTACATTACACCAGGGGCCAGCCAACTACATTCCATGGGCCAAATCTGGTGTGCTTGTTTTTATAAATAAAGTTTTGTTGAAATACAGTCATGCCTAATCACTTGCATTATATCTATGGTTGCTTTTGTGCTGCAAGGGTAGATCTGAGTAGTTATGCCAAAGATTGGCCCACAAAGCTTGAAATGGTTACTATTTGGCCTTTTACTGAAAAAGCTGATTGACCTCTTCATGAAACTGAGCACAAAGAAAATCCTGCTTTTGCCATGAACTGGACATTTCCATGACTTTGGAAACAGTTATGTGCCTGATGTGAGCAATGGCTTCTCCAAGTTGAAAGGAGCTGACTTCACCAGCTTTCTCAATCAGAGGAGTAAGGGTCCTCTAGTTTGTTTTGTGTCCAGAGATAGAGGTCACTTCTTTCCCTTGGTTATCATCTGATTCAGGAGGCACCAGGAGTCTGGTTTGTTTACCACTGGCTCACATGAACAGAATAGAGTAGGTTGTGTGGTGGGGACTCCCCCCAGTGAAAAACCTTTAGCTAAGGGTGGGAAGTCCAAGCTGTGAATCTGAATCAGCAGCAGCAACAATTTTTGTTCCCCTTAGATACTGTCAAATGGGTCATTTCCACTGGGAGCTGGTTACCTTCCTGTGAAGATGGCTTTAAGGGGAGGTGGTGGTGTTTGGTTGGGAAACAGAAATACCACAACCTCCCAAGTAGCCCATGCGTAATCTGGGTGGGGCATAGACATAAAAGGAGGAAGCCCAGACTTCAAGTGAGAGAAGAAACATTTGCTCTGGAGACAGTTTTAATTCCATTCCCACATCATCAGGTGGACAAAATTCCCCTGTGAAGTCTCCCTCTTGCATTTCTCTTCCTCATTTTCTCCTCCGCTACTTCCCAGCTCTACTCCCCAATACCCTGAGGCCCAGAGCAGGGTACAAGTGGTGAGATTAGAGAAGAGCAGAGGAGGGGACTGATGTCAACTCCATCCAGCCAAAGACCCCCAGGACTGGGCTGGAACTGGTGAGACAAGAGAGGCACCAGGAGAGCAAAGTGTAGGGTGGCATTGCTTCTCATGGCCAGCCCTGCACTTGCATGAGGAACACCCCGTGCTTGGACAAGACATAGCAGAGAAGGAGAACTGTGGGGTGTCTCACCGACAAGGTGTTAGAAAGGACTTATGGGAGTGGGGTTTGTGGTAGGCGATTTTGGGGAGGGTTTAAGAAAGTGGAGCTTTGCATGCTGTCAGAAGCAGGGGTAAATTCTGTGATTCCATATCTTAATAAATCTTGTCTAGAAGGGAGGAAGACTAAGTGAGACTGAAGCTGTAAGGGTAAAGGAGTAGCAGTCACTCCTCCGAGCCAGAATAGGGAAATGTTTGGTTAGTTCCATGGTTTGGACAATGTTAATGTTTTTTGTCTGTGTTCAGACATGATTGTGGAGTGGTCTTATTTTTGTCTTTATCATGGTCACAGAGACATCTTGCTTACTGTTGATGTTCTGTGAAGTTGTTTATGTTTAACAGGAGAATGCCAAGGCCTAGCTTCTGGGACCACCCAGATCCAGGTTGTCAGGGGCCACTTTTCTCTTTCTCAGCAGTCATTTCACTTTCTTTGAAGTCACAATATCACAGGATAGTAGAGTCAGAAAGGGCTTTCGAGATCATCTAATTGAAGACTCTCACCTTGAAGATAAGGAAATGGAACACGTGAGCTGTTACCTGCCTTGCCAACAGCCCACAGCCAGTGAGCATCCCAGATGGCGATTCCTGGGCCCTGCATACACTGGCCCTACCTCCTCTCCGGCTGCGTCTCCCACACCACTCTCCCTCTCTTGGCACTTAGCCTGCCCTCCCTTCAGTTCCTCCAGTGGGCCAAGTTCTTTATTGCCTTGGGCCCTTCCCATTCCTCTCAGAATGCTTTTCCACCCCTCTGACCTGCTCCTCTTGCTTAATTCATTTCTCTTCATCTATCAGGGACGAGGCATTCTTCAGGGATCCTTCAGTGGCTCAAACACCACTTCTCAAGGAAGACCCTCCTGGTTCTCCAGGCCTCACTCTCGTGCTCTCTGCATCTGCCTGGCGCTTCCCTGCCACAGTCCCTCTTGCTCTTTATGCAGCCAGGGACCTGGTCTGTCTTGTTCATTGCTGACATACTCAGGACACAGCAGACACTTAATGAATGGCTGCTTTACTTCAAGCCCTGTGGAGGTTCTATCACTAGAATTCTTTTTATAGTACAATAAAAAAAAGGGATTGTGAATCTTTTCTTGGGGTTGCAATATAAACTTAGAGTCCAGTTGCAAGTAAAGAATACAAAAAGCTGAAGTAAAACTGCTGAGGTGTTGCAAGTAGCTGCAGGGTGAATCTGATGATTCCATCCCCACGTCGTCCTTCCTGCGATGGCTATCTAGACATGCGGGTGTGCTGGAAAGGCCAGTGCACAGCCAGGAGCCCTTCACACCCCTGAATCACAGAGAGGTCTTTGGCTCAGGGGTGACTGTAATCTGAATCTGCCTATCAGTACTGCTCAAGCCCATCGGTATTTACAACGTTAGAAGAGAATGCAAGGTAGATTGTTTAGTGTGAAAAAGGCTACAAGATGAGATAGCCCCGAGAGTTCTTTGATTTTTTTTTTTTTTTTGTGAGTGGGAGGGGGGTAATGGGTGTCTTTGAGATGCTGATGAAAACTGTGGCTGCTCTTTCCAGAAAAATGCACATATGCATATAATTTCATCCAATTCAGATGTTTCATATACCAGAAAGGCAAGGTTAAGTGACTAGCCCGAGATTACAGAGAGACAGAGGAAGAATGGAAGCTGAGTTTCCTTATTCACCATTTAGTAACCTTTTCCTTATGTGCCTCCGTCTCCTCATTGTCCACACAGGAATAACAATAGTACAGTTGCTGTAAGGATTATATTAAAACAATACTTGTAAGAATTTAGCATAAAGTCTACCACACAGTAAATGCTCAAAAAACATTAGCTCTTCATATGATGATGATAGTGACCCCCTCTCTCTTCCCAAACAGTGCCTTTACTAATTGAATTGATCAGCATGGCGACTTGCCACCTCCTGACCAGTCCTAGAATGCCTGGTTTAGCCCGCTCATGGGATGGCCACCTTCAAACAGCAAGTGTATGATGCTGAGACAGGACTGGGGCAGAAAGCCGGGTAAGCCACCCAACAGGTGGGCCAGAGGAATGGCGTCCTCTGAGACTGGTTAGCATCCTGTCTGCATGGTGGATGGGATTAGCTGCAGGACACACTTCTCACCTCTACAAGAGGATCATGATCATGACACTTTCTGATGTCTCTAAAGTGACTGCAGGTGGATGATGACCCTCAAAAAGCTGCAAAAATTCTGAGTGGATGGTAAGCAGAACACACAAGAAGGTCCTTGGGGGAGAGAAGAGTTTCAGGTGTCAAATGCACAAATCCCTGATTCTTTAAGTATCAATCTGATAGGTCAATGCAAATATTTGGAAGCAGGTTTGCAAAGAAACTAAAAAAAGAGAAACCCCCTTTGGCTGAAGAAGTCTAGTGGAGGGGACAGAGAACTAGAAGGGGCCAGGAGATGGTGGTTCTAGTCCCCACCTAGCTGCTCCTCCTTGGGACAGCTGCTTCCTTCTCTGGGCTTTGGTGTCTTCTCTTGTAACACGACCAAGTGGTATCACGGGCTTGGTGGGTCCCAGGAAGCCCCTTCTATGCAGGTGGAACCTCAGTGGAAGAGACTGGGTTTGGAAGTGGGCTCTCTTCCTGTCTCCCTTCCAAGTCCTGCTCAGGTGAGAGCGTCTTCCTCCTCCCTCCCATCCCACCTCCCACCTACAGAGATGGGTTCAGCCACTGCCCTGTTGCAGGGGGTGGGGGATGGTGGCGCAGAGAGGGGAAGCCCCTCAGGGAAGGAGGTTGCTTTCTCCACGGTCAGCAGCACCCCTGCCCCCGGCCGCTCCTGCGTCCTCCTCACGCCCGCATCCGCTGCAGGGCAGGCTGTGCTGGAGCAGAAAGATCTAGGCTCGATTTTCATCCCAGATGCGGCGGCAGTGTCAGCAAGGAGGAGAGGTTGTTTTGTAATGCGTGGCGCTAAAGGAGCAAAGTTTCCCCTGGACTTGGGCTCTGGCCCTCACCGCGAGGCGTCGTCGCTGCCTTTGCTTTACTGGTCCATGCGAGTGACTCCTTCAAACAGCTGCCGGCGAGCCTGGGCTGAGCTTGCAGGATCTCGTCCCAATGTCCCAGACTCTACCAGGGGTTATTGATAACTTAAGACCAGAAACGCCAGAAACATTTCTGAGCAGAATGAATACATGATTAGAATCCAATACTGTAATGCCGGGGCCAAGAAGGCATCTCAGAATATGTTTAGTATAAATCTTCCATTTTACAAATAGGTAAACTGTGGCTCAGAAACAGGAAGCAGCTTGCCAAGTCACAGGGCCACACATTAGCAGTGTTAGCAGTAGAACGGAAATGTACAGTCTCTCATTATTTCATAGTTTACTTGGTTAGGAATGGGAGGCTTCCTTTTTTATTTATTTATTTATTTAAAACAGAGTCTCACTCTGTTGCCCAGGCTAGAATGCAGTGGCACAATCTTGGCTCACTGTGGCTTCCACCTCCCAGGTTCAAGCAATTCTCCTGCTTCAGCCTACCAAGTAGCTGAGATTACAGGTGTGTACCACCATGCCCAGCTAATTTTTGTATTTTTAGTAGAGGTGGGGTTTCACCACGTTGGCCAGGCTGGTCTCGAACTTCTGGCCTCAAGTGATCCACCTGCCTTGGCCTCTCAAAGTGCTGGGATTACAGGTGTGAGCCACCATGCTTGGCTGAGACTTCTTACTTCTAATTTTTAGGGTGCAAATGTTTAACACAGTAAAGTAAACCACATTGGAAAGATGCATTTTATTGGAACATTAAGATATGGCCAAATTATGCAGAATTTTAAATTTGGAAAGGATAGTAGAAGTCATCTAACTCACTTCATTTGTTCGTGACTGCTTAGAGGCAGAGAAGGGTATAGACTCCTGTGGGCTCTGCCCACTGCCTTGGCTGTTTTGAAATAAACTCACCTAAACAGAAATGCAAATGAACGCTACACACTCTGGTAGGAAAGCAGAGAATTTTTCTACAAGAAGGGTGGCCTGATTTTGAGGGTGGGTGGAGGTGGGTGGGAAGAGTATAGAGGTTGGTAAAAAGTGTTTAGCAGATTTAAACAATGTATATATTTTATTTAAGACTGTTTACAATAAAATATATACTTAGTCCAGAGTATTCATGTTGTGGGATTACTACATTTTAAGTTTAACCAGGGAGTTTTCCATCTTGAAGTGACTTAACTGCACATAGGCAAGGCTATGTAAATCAACTGTTGTAACCCTAAGAATCTGAGCATTAGATCATTTATAATAAGATGGTAAATACATGATTGAGAAGTCTTGCAAGGATAAATCAGTGAATATCTGAGGGATGCATTTGAGAAGAGTGGGGCATTGAGATGGTAGGTGTGGACAGGCAAAGGAGAGGATCAGGTGTCATGGTGTGGAGAAGAGGATGGTGGAGTCTCAGGGGTGGTGGCACAGCGGTGCTTCTGGGCCCTTCTCAGTTTCCCCTTTCAACATGGTAGCTGTGAGCGTGGATTCAGTTCAGCTCTTACAGCAAATGTAATGGGGGATAAGCCTTACCTCACAGGGTTGTTGTACTAACACATTTAAGTGTGTGGCATGTCAGCCCTCAATAAACAAATGCACCTCCTGTCCTGTTCAGCCCCTTCTACTCTTCTAAGTGAGCAGTCCTTCAGCCTCCTCTCTTTTTAGGCTCCTAATTCCAGCCGGAGACAGATGGGTCTATGTAGCTGAAACACATAAGGTGTAATCTCAATTGAAGAAGTCCAGATTAATTCCTTTTGTCTGCACCTGGTTAATACTATTTCTAATAGGAAATAAAGGCATTTCCATGTTCCACAAGTGAGGCTTGGTGTGCAAAGATGGTATAGTCTCATAACAGAATACAATGTAATCTTTAAGAACATGTCATAAAACTACTTAAGACACGTGAAAATGCTCATTATATGCTGATAATTTAAATTAAAAAATAAATTTATGGAATAGCATGTACAGTGAAACCAATTTGTTTTCAAAATATGACTAGACTTAGGAAGAAAAGATGGAGCACTATTAGACCAAGAAGAGATTTTGACTAGACTTAGGAAGAAAAGATGGAGCACTATTAGACCAAGAAGAGATTACTAGTGTTAGCCCCATGATACTTAAACAGCAACAAAACTACCTGAGAGTCAGGGGATTAAGTGACTTGTCCAATACTAAACAACTGGTAACTGGCAAAGCTTCAGCTGGAACCAGTTCTCAGATCCCCAATTCAATGTTCTTCCACTGGACCATTCGAATCTGCTCCTCCCTCAGACTGCTGGTGTCCTTCACAGGCATATACATCTCAGGAAGGACATATTATTTTGAAGTAGCCATACTGACACGACCACAGTCATTTAGATGTCCTTAGAAAATACGGATTTATTTATTTATTTATTTTTGAATAGTTTTTATCTTGGCTTTCATTTTAGGTTCAGGGAGTACACATACAGGTTTGTTACACAGGTAAATTGCATGATGCTGAGGTTTGGTGTACGAATGATCTTGTCACCCAGGTAGTGAGCATAGTATACTATAGGCAGCTTTCAACCCAAGTGCTCCTACTGAGAGGTGACAGCGTGCTGGCAGCCCTTGCAGCCCTAGCTGGCTCTCGGCACCTCCTCGGCCTTGGGGCCCACTCTGGCCGTGCTTGAGGAGCCCTTCAGCTTGCCGCTGCACTGTGGGAGCCCCTTTCTGGGCTGGCCAAGGCTGGAGCCGGCTCCCTCAGCTTGCAGGCAGGTGTGGAGGGAGAGGCACGGGTGTGAATCAGGGCTGCAAGCGGCACTTGCGGGCCAGCGCAAGTTCCGGGTGGGCGTGGGCTCAGCAGCCCTGCACTTGGAGCTGCCGGCTGGCCCGCAAGCCCCGGGCAGTGAGGGGCTTAGCACCTGGGCCAGCAGCTGCTGTGCTCAACTTCTCACCAGGCCTTAGCTGCCTCCCCGCCGGGCAGGGCTCAGGACCTGCAGCTTGTCACACCTGACCCCTCCCCCACAACCTCCACCCCCACCCCCACCCCACCCTGGGCTCCTGCGCGGCTGGAGCCTCCCGGATGAGTGCCACCCTCTGCTCCACAGAGCCCAGTCCTGTCGACCGCCCAAGGGCTGGGGAGTGTGGGTGCATGGCGCTGGACTGGCAGGCAGCTCCACCTGCAGCCACCGTGCAGGATCCACTGGGTGAGGCGGCTGGGCTCCTGAGTCTGGTGGCGACTTGGAGAACCTTTGTGTCTAGCTAAGGGATTGTAGGTACAACAATTGGCACTCTGTGTCTAGCTCAAGGTTTGTAAACACATCAATCAGCACCCTATGTCTAGCTCAGGGTTTGTGAATACACCAATGGGCACTTTGTGTCTAGTTAGTCTGGTGGGGACTTGGAGAGTCTTTATGTCTAGCTAAGGGATTGTGAATGCACCAATTGGCACTCTGTATCTAGCTCAAGGTTTGTAAATGCACCAATCAGCACTCTGTGTCTAGCTCAGGGTTTGTAAATACATCAATCGACACTCTGTATCTAGCTAATCTAGTGTGGACATGGAGAACTTTTGTGTCTAGCTCAGGGATTGTAAATGCACCAATCAGCACCCTGTCAAAATGGACTAATCAGCAGGATGTGGGTGGGGCCAGATAAGAGAATAAAAGCAGGCTGCCAGAGAAGCAATGGCAACCCGCTTGGGTCCCCTTCCACACTGTGGAAGCTTTGTTCTTTCTCTCTTTGCAATAAATCTTGCTACTGCTCACTCTTTGGGTCCACACTGCCTTTATGAGCTGTAACACTCACCGTGAAGTTCTGCAGCTTCACTCCTGAAGCCAGCGAGACCACGAACCCACCAGGAGGAACGAACAACTCCAGACACACCACCTTAAGAGCTGTAACACTCACTGTGAAGGTCTGCAGCTTCACTCCTGAGCCAGCAAGACCACGAACCCACCAGAAGGAAGAAACTCCGAACACATCCGAACATCAAAAGGAACAAACTCCAGACACGCCACCTTTAAGAACTGTAACACTCACTGCGAGGGTCCGTGGCTTCATTCTTGAAGTCAGTGAGACCAAGAACGCACCAATTCTGGACACACTACCCCCATCTTCCCCCTTAATGTAGGCCCAAGTGGCTTTTGTTCCCATCTTTGTGTCCATGTGAATTCAATGTTTAGCTCCTGCTTATCAGTGAGAACATGAAGTATTTGGTTTTCTGTTTCTTCATTAGTTTGCTTAGGATAAAGGCCTCTAGCCGCATCCATGTTGCTGCAAAGGATATGATTTTGTTCCTTTTTATGGCTGCGTAGTATTCTGTAGCATATATGTACCACATTTTCTTTATCAAGTCCACCACTGATGGGCATCTTGGTTGACTCCATGTCTTTGCTCTTGTGAATACTGCTGCAACGAACACATGAGTGCATATGTCCTTTTGGTAGAATGATTTATTTTCCTTTGGGTGTATACCCAGTAGTGGGATTGCTGGGTCAAATGATAGTTCCATTTTATGTTGTTTGAGGAAACTCCACACCACTTTCCACGGTGGCTAAATTAATTTACATTCTCACCAACAGTGCATAAGTGTTCCTTTTCTCTGCAAACTCCCCAACATCTGTTTTTTTTTTTTTTTTTTTTTTGGACTTTTTAGTAATAGCCATTCTGATTGGTGTGAGATGGTATCTTATTGTGGCTTTGATTTGCATTTCCCTAATGATTAGTGGTGATGAACATTTTTCCATACATTTGGCCATGTGTATGTCTTCTTTAGAGAAGTGTCTGTTCATGTCCTTTTTAAATTGTTTTTTTTTTTTTTTTTTTGCCTGTTCAATTAAGTTCCTTACAAATTCTGGATATTAGACCTTTGTTGGATGGGTAGTTTATGAATATTTTGTCCTATTCTGTAGGGTGTCTGTTTACTCTGTTGATAGTTTTGTTTGCTGTGCAGAAAGCAGCTCTTTCCCTTAATTAGGTCTCTCTCATCAATTTTTGTTTTTGTTGCAATTGCTTTTGGGGACTTAGTCATAAATTCCTTCCCAAGGCTGATGTCCAGAATGTCATTTCCTAGGTTTTCCACTCACATTTTTATAGTTTTAGGTTTTATATTTAAGTCTTTAATCCAACTTGAGATAATTTTTGTATATGGTGAAAGGAAGGGATCCAGTTTCAATCTTCTGCCTATGCTAGCCAGTTAACCCAGCACCATTTACTGAATAGTAAATGATTCTGAGATGATCCTATGGGGAGTCCTTTCCCCACTGCTTTGTATTGTTGATTTTGTCAAAGGTCAGATGGTTGGAGGTGTGTGGCTTTATGTCTAGGTTCTCTATCCTGTTCCATTGGTCTATGTGTCTGTTTTTGTACCAGCACAATGATGTTTTGCTTACTGTAGCCTTTAGTATAGTTTGAAGTCAGGGAGTGTGATGCCTCCAGCTTTGTTCTTTTTGCTTAGGATTATTTTGGCTATTCAGGGTCTTTTTTGGTTCTACATGAATTTTAGAATAGTCTTTTCTGGTTCTGTGAAAAATAATGTTGGTGGTTTGATAGGAATAGCATTAACTCTGTAAATTGCTTTGAGCAGTGTGGACATTTTAATGATATTGATGCTTCCTGTCCATGAGCACGGAATGTTTTTCCATTTGTTTGTGTCTTCTCTGATTTCCTTCAGCAGTGTTTTGTAATTTTGGTTGTTGAGAACTTTTACCTGCTTGGTTAGCTGTATTCCTAGGCATTTTCTTCTTTTTGCAGCTATTGTACATGGAATTGTGTTCTTCATTTGGCTCTCAGTTTAAATGTTATTGGTATATAGTAATGCTACTGAATTTTGTACATTGATTTTGTATCCTAAAACTTTACCAAAGTTGTTTATCAGTTCTCTGAGCCTTTTTGCAGAGTCTATGGGGGTTTCTAAGTATAGAATCATATTGTTTGTGAAGAGAGAAACCTTGACATCCTTTCTTCCTATTTAGATGCCTTTTATTTCTTTCTCTTGCCTGATTGCGCTGGCTAGGATTTCCAGTATTATGCTGAATAGGAGTGGTGAGAGTGGACATCCTTGTCTTGTTCCAGTTCTCAAGAGAAAATGCTTACAGCTTTTGCCAATTCAGTATGATGTTGGCTGTGGGTTTGTCACAGATGGCTCTTATTATTTTGAAGTATGTTCCTTTGATGTCTAATTTGGTGAGGGTTTTTAATATGAAGGGATGTTGAATTTTAGCAAAAGTCTTTTCTGCATCTATTGAGATAATTATGCAGTTTTCATTTTTAATTCTGTTTATGTGGGAAATTGCATTTATTGATTTGCATATGTTGAACCAACTTTGCATTCCAGGAATAAAGCCTATTTGATTGTGGTGGGTTAACTTTTTGTTGTGCTGCTGGATTAGGTTTGTTAGTATTTTGTTGAAGATTTTTGCATCAATGTTCATCAGGAATATTGTCTGAAGTTTTCTTTTTTGGTTGTGTCTTTGCCAGGTTGTGGTGTCAGAATGATGCTGGGTTCATAGAATGAGTTAGGGTGGAATCTCCTCCTCCTCAATTTTTTGGAATAATTTCAGTAGGATTGGAATAATTTTACATCTGGTAGAATTTGACTGTGAATCCATCTGGCTCTGGGCTTTTATTGGTTGGTTGGCTTTTTCTTACGGATTCAGTTTTGGAGCTCATTATTGGTCTGTTCAAAGTTTCAATTTTTTCCTGTTTCAATCTTGAGAGGCTTGGATTTCCAGGATTTTATCCATTTCTTCTAGGTTTCCTAGTTTGTGTGCATGGAGGTGTTGATAATATTCACTAAGGAATTTTTGTATGTCTGTGGGGTTGGTTGTAATGTCACTTTTGTCATTTCCAATTGTGTTTATTTGGATCTTCTCTTTTTTCTTTATTAATCTAGCTAGTGGCCTATCCATCTCGCTTAATTTTTTGAAGAACCAGCTTTTGTCTGGATTTTCGCATCTCAATTTCATCAAGTTCGGCTATGACTTTGGCTATTTCTTTCTTCTGCTAGCTTTGGGGTTGGTTTCCTATTGTTTTTCTAGTTCTTCTTGGTGTGATGTTAGGTTGTTAATTTAAGATATTTCTAACTTCTTGATGTAGGCATTCAGCACTCTAAACTTTCCTCTTAACACTGCTTTAGTTGTGTCCCAAAGATTGTGGTATGCTGTATATCTGGTCTTATTAGTTTCAAAGAATTTTTTGATGTCTGCCTTAATTTCATTGTTTACTCAAAAGTCATTCAGGAGCAGGTTGTTAAACTACCATGTAATTGTATGATTTTGACAGATCTTCTTGGTATTGATTTCTATTTTTATTGCTCTGTGGTCCAATAGTGTGGTTGGCATGATTTCTATTTTTTTTTAAAATTTGTTGAGACTTGCTTTATGGGCAAGCATGTGGTTGACTTAGAGTATGTGCTATGTGCAGATGAGAAGAATGTATATTCTGTTGTTTTTGGGTGTAGTGTTCTGTAGATGTCTATTAGGTCCAATTGGTCAAGTGTTGAGTTTAAGTCCAGAATATCTTTGTTAGATACTGCCTTGATGATCTGTCTAATCCTGTCAGTGGGGTGTTGGAGTCTCCCACTATTATCGTGTGGTTATCTAAATCTCTTCATAGATCTCTAAGAACTTGTTTTATGAATCTGGGTGCTCCATTAAGACGTCTTGTTGAATTGAATCCTTTATTATTACTACTACTAATAAAAGATTATTATTATTATCGACCTTTTTGATTGTTGTTGGTTTAAAGTCTGTTGTATGTGATATAAGACTAGTAACCCCCAAACAGGAATTTTTTTCTCTAATAAATGATGCAGTAGTGTGCTCAACAGATATCCTCTCTCTTCCTGAATCTTTCATGGATGAAGATGTATAGGCAAGCTGCTAGGCACTCTATGCATACACCCAGAGTACACAGGCTATTAAAACTGGCAGATATCTCAGGACTTATTTAGCAGATGAGAAGACCAAAAGTCAGAGATAATTACCTTTACCCCCAGCTAGGAATGGACCCTCCCAAGGGCAAAGGGCCTTTTTCCAGTCCCGTTTCTCTTGTTTTGTAGAATCTACTAAAAAATAATGCTATTGTCTTTTAGAGGCTATTCCAGAAAAAGATCAGCCTACTCCAATATTGGCAGAAAGCTGTCAGCCAGTTCTCTCTTTTGGGTAGAATTATAGTCAATATGCTAGGGCAGGGAGGAAGGCTTTGAATAGATGTGTAGATTCAGTTGTTTTTATGGAGACTGTGCTGGCTTAATGGATATAAAAAGAAATGGGAGAGGATGGGAGTTAAATGGAGAAATAAGAGGGAGGTGAGCAATAGGTAAAAGGTATTATACATTTGCCATATTTGTTCATCAAATCTTCCCAATAATCTCCACAGATACTATCACTACTCACAAGATGAACTTTGTGAGACTCAGAGAGGTGAAGCAACTTGTCCAAATCATGCTGTAATAAATGATGGGGGAATTATTTAAACCTAGATTGCATTATTCCCAGGTGTACTGGGATTTCATTGTTCACTGGTGTACTATAAATTTGTGTTGTTGTTGTTACTATCTTTCTAGTGTCAATAGATCAGTAAAGATTCTACACCTTTAGGAACCAAAGATTCACTGAGTTTGGGGTTCAATTCTCAAGGTGGTTTAATAAAAATTGCAGAAGTAGAGCCTCTTCCATTCCATCAGTTTCATTTTTTCATATTTGTTGAATGAAGAATTAATGATTTCAGAACTTCCTCTGAACCTCTGTAGATTCCTACTGTGCCCTACTGTGAGCCATCTAGGTGAAGGTGTGCTATGGGCAGGGGTGTCCTAGAGCTGGGGTAGAGAGGGGCTTGGGCTGAGACAAGAGAGACTTTAGCATTAAGATGGCAGCTGGAACAGTGAGCATTGATGGTTCTCCAAGGAAGGGGGTGAGGGGAAAAGAAAATGAATGGTAATCTTAAAGTAGCATTTCCCAAAGTGTTCTTGATCAAAAATATATGGAAAAATTCAGTTAAATAAAACTCAATGTCTCTTTCTACACTCTGTGTCATGCTGAATTCCCAATATTTGGAAATAATTAGTGCTTTCAGACATATCACTGGCTCCTGGCTTATTGTTGGGATAAACTGCCAACTTTTAGGTGTTGTTGGGTAGAAATTAGCATTGGCTGGGAATTGAGACTGGAGGAAGGGCAGGATGAAGTGGTCAGACATAAACAAGCATTTATCAAAGTCGTTTTTCTTTGAGATGGAGTTTTCTCTGTCGCCCAGGCTGGAGTGTAGTGGCGTGATCTTGGCTCACTGCAACCTCTGCTTCCTGGGTTCAAGTGATTCTCCTGCCTCAGCCTCTTGAGTAGCTGGGATTACAGGCGCCTGCCACCACAGCCAGCTAATTTTTGTATTTTTAGTAGAGACGGGATTTCACCATGTTGGCCAGGCTGGTTTCAAACTCCTGACCTCATGTGATCCATCTGCCTCGGCCTCGCAAAGTGCTGGAATTACAGGTGTGAGCCACCACGCCCAGCGCAAAGTCTTCAATAGCTTAAAGTACATTGTTGAATCACCAAGAAGAGGACCCAGCAACCAAAGTACAGAGTTTAGAAGACAAAAATATCGTTCTTACTTTTCTTACTCTGTCTTCTCTTCATCTGGATATCAAGCTCAAAAAGCTGTAAATCCTTGATGTTCTATGATTTATTTAATGCATTGTGGTAAACTGTTATCAAGGATGCTGGTAATGACATACAGCAACAGAGATGTTGCTCTGTATTTCTTCAGAAATTTTCAGTCTGTGTAACGCTGGATTCCCAATATTTGGAAATAATTAGTACTCTCAGACATATCACTGGCTCTTCGCTTATTGTTGGGATAAATTGCCAAATTCTTCTAGGTGTTGTTGGGTAGAAATCAGCATTGGCTGGAGATTGAGACTGGCAATTGAGAAGGGCAGGATGAAGTGGTCAGACACAAACAAGTTTCAGGAAGAGGCATGCTGCTGTTTTTTGTAACTGACACCAGAATGGAACATCCTTCTTTGTTGTCTCTATCTTGGGATCAGGTGTCTCTTCTCTTCTCTCTCTTTTTAAAAAATGTAGATGCTTGTGGCCCTGCAGGTTAACATGCCCTGATGTACCATTACTGACACTCCAGCTGCCATACATGCTCATCACAGCAGACACAACATGTGCTTACACATATGTGCATGCAGGCATACCCACACAGCAGCAACTGAGCTGAAACTTGTCACAGAATCCTGAATATTTTACCTCATGTGGAAAATAATGTTGAAATGGCAGAGAAATAGACAACAAGGTCAAGAAGGCAAGTATTTTACTGGTAAGGCTACCAAAAAGCCTCAAACTCTAGATCAAACTAAGTCTGCAAGGCAGTGATCCCTCTTGTCTAAATCACAAGGAGCTAGAGAACACTGAGATTGCACTGCTTGCTATTCCACAAATAAATCTTCAATGCCTGACTCATCCACCAAATGTCTCATCCAACTGGTGTCATAGGTGGCATATCTCCATCCCTGTAACCCTGAACTGGCATCTTTGCCACTTTAACCTCCACTGTTGATGCAGCTCTACCCTCACCCAGGTTCTGAACTGGTTACCACTTCTGGCCCCAGGCAGGCAGCACTGATAGAAACCCAGCTCAACAGATTCCTCCCTTCACTATGAGCTGCTACAGACCCTGATGTGACTTTGGTGACCCCAGTCTTGATGACCCCTGGCCCTGATCCCAGCTACTCTGGTGCTGGGTTTGGGTCCCTGAATCCTGATCTGGGCTGGGTCTGGTGAGATGAATCATAGGTAGGCTACACCAGGCTGTCAACTTATGCAATGGAATCATGCCACCACTTCTTTAGGGGTCATTTGGATCTTCAGTGAGGCCAGTTGGTTAAAATCCCTCTGATATCTGTTTCCCTTTCCCTGATCCACCATCACAGCCCCAGTGCAAGTTATCATCCTCTATCACCTGAAATGACTGGCTTCTAACTGTTCTCCCTGCTTTTACTCTTGGTGTGAAATAATTAATTTTTCCCCATTTTTCACACAACAGAGTAATCTTTTAAACATCAGTCAGGTTATTCTAGCTGCTGTATTTAAAAAAATCCAAAATTTTCAGTATGACCTACAAATGACCTACCACCCCATTTTGTACAATTCCTCCTTGCTCACTATTTCCGGCCACCCTAATTTCCCACCTATTCCTGTAATACATCAAGATCTTTAAACTTACTGTTTCCTCTACCCAGAATGCTCTTTCACTGGCTCTTTTGGCTGTCTCTTTCTCATCCTTCAGGTCTTACTTTAAGTGTCACCTCCTCCTGAGTTACTCTCTCTGACATGTCCCTTACTTTTTTGTTGTAGCACTTATCTGTAATCATCCACACTGTAATATGTAATTATAATTTGCAATGCAAACAAATCACTATTTGTTTACTTGCATATTGTCAACTCTTCAGTTCCAATCCCCTCCAAACCGTAACCTATTGAGGGCAGAGACTTTTCTGTTTTGTTCACAGTTTAATCCTCAGTACCTAGCAGAGCATCTGGGGCTCAATAAATACTTGCTGAATGAATAAATGGATTCTCCTCACCTTCTTCTCTTACCTCCTTTATCCGGTTCACCACCAGATCTTGTGGATTTTACCTTGTAAATAACTTTTTTTTTTTTTTTTGAGACAGATTCTCGCTCTGTCGCCAGATCTCTGTTGCTGGAGTGCAGTGGCATGATCTCGGCTCACTGCAACCTCTGCCTCCCTGGTTCAAGCGATTCTCCTGCCTCAGCTTCCCAAGTAGCTGGGACTACAGGCTCCTGCCACACCGCCTGGCTAATTTTTTGTATTTTAGTAGAGACGGGGGTCTCACCATGTTGGCCAGGCTGGTCTTGATCTCCTGACCTCATGATCCGCCCGCCTCAGCCTCCCAAAGTGCTGGGATTACAGGCATGAGCTACCATGCTTGGCCCGTAAATAATTTTTGGTTCTTTTCAGCTCCACCACTATGGCCCTGTGTTAAGCTACCATCAACTCTCCCACGGCCTGCTGTGACAGCCTCCTACACTTAACTACCTGCATCCACTTGGGCCCCCCCGCCCCCAATCCATTATTCTCCTTGCAGTGGCATGATCTTTGAATACGGAAATCTGTTCATCTTGTTTGAATCACTTCAATGGACTCCCTTTGCTGTTAGAATCAAGAGCACAATTCTTAACAGGGTCTGCGATGAGACCATGCCTGCCTTGTTTAGTCTCCTACAACCCCCAACCTCATTTTCTGCTCCACACCCTCTCACTCTGCTTAGATGTGACTATGCCTATGCCAATATCTTTCTAACGTATAGAGCCTAGAAATTCTATTCCTTGTATTAATAACACCAAAAATAATAGCTAACATTTATTGAACATTTTTTTTCTGTGCCAGGCTATGCTAAGTACCTGAAATTTTGTCCTTTCAACCACTGTCAGAATGGTACAGTTATTACTTTCATTTTTACAGATAACTATAGTTTTTAGTCCTTCTTCCCTTTTTTAGGCAGCATGAGAACTTCTGAGAAACCTTCCAGATCTCAGATTTCTCTGTTCGGTGTAAGATGAGTTGATAAGCTGAATGTCAACATCCAGCCTCAAGGCCTTTGCACACGTTCCTTCTCTTGGGAATCTGCTTCTTCTCACTCGTTGTTACATTATTCCTACTCATTCATTGGATTTCAACTCACACGTCAATTACTTTAGGGAAACATCCTGAATCTTCCTTGCCCCTTTCCCATCTATCACACAAGATTGGGTACCATCAGCTACATAACCTCATAGAATTGTATTTTCCCAGCCAGGCGTGGTGGCTCACACTTGTAATCCCAGCGCCTTGGGAGGCAAAGGTAGGCAGATTGCTTGAACTCAAGAGTTTGAACCAGCCTGGGCAACAAAGAAAGACCCTGTCTCTACAAAAAACTACAAAAAAATTAACTGAGCATGGTGGCATGTGCCGGCAGTCCCAGCTACTCAGGAGTGGGAAGATGGCTTGAGCCCGGGAGATGGAGGTTGCAGTGAGCTGAGGTCATGTCGCTGCACTCCTGCATGGGTGACAGAGCCAGATCCTGTCTCAAAAAAAAAATTTTTTTTTCCCTTCACTGCACTCAAAACAAGTTCTAGACAAATATTCATTGCTATAGTTATTTGTTTACTGTTTGTCTCCTTTGTTAGACAGCTCCACGTGGATGAGGTCTGTGTAGTTCACCATTGTATGTTCAATGCACAGCACAATGCCTGGCATATAGTAAGTACTCAATAAATATATGTTGAATGAATGGATACAAATCAAAAAGTAGACATTCCAAATGGCAAAATTACATTTGTAAATTATGCATGAGTAACAGTATCTCACTGTTGATGAGGCATTCTTTCATGTGTCAAAAATCACTCATGACATATAAGCTAATATCTTTCTAACTTACAGAGCCTAGAAGTTCTAGTCCTTGTATTAATAATAATAACACCCAAAATGATAGCTAACATTTAATGAGCATTTTTATGTGCCAGGCTATACTAAATACCTGAAATTTAGTCCTTTCAACCACTATTAGAATGGTACAGTTATTACTCTCGTTTGTACAGATAACTATAGTTTTTAGTCCTTATTCCCTATTTATGCAGCATAAGAACTTCTGAGAAACCTTCCAGATCTCAGATTCCTCTGTTTGGTGAAAGACGAGTTGATAAGTTAAATGTCAAAAGAACTTCCAGGTAACTAAGGAAACTGACCAGATCCTTCTAAAATTCCAGAGACACCCCGGACTGAGGTCATTTGCCACACAGGTTGCAGGAAGCTAGAAACAATGGTGGTAGTGATTCAAACTGTGTCTTGCCTGCCTTCTATGATTTCCCTTGCCCATGCTCAAGTACTGGAAAAGTCAGGTAAAGTGGACATCACATCAAGGACAAGGTAGCCCTGAAGGGACAAACCTGCAGCCCAAGGAGAGTACAAGGGGGAAAGAAGAGCCCCACCCAGTTAGGATTCGATGATGTGGCTGTCTGTGAACTGACTGTCTGTAGGAGGTGTACCCATCAAGAAACAAGATTAATTTGACAAATATACTTAAGGAGTAATGCCTAACATTTGTATAGGGCTTAATCATTTGCAAAAGAGCTTTCATGTCCCTGACCTAATTTGAGTCTCATAACAGCTTGTGAAAAGTGGACATTATAAACACTCCATTAAAGATGAGCAAACACAGGCTCCGTGAGGGTAAGGACCTAACTGAGGTCCACAGCCCTCAAGAAACACAGCCTTGGCTCAGTTCTAGTGGTTATGATCCCCAACACTTCTGCAACCTCAGGCACCTGTCCTTCAGATACAGTCTCTCTGAGGGTAGGTCTTGTTGGTCACTTCTGATATGGGTGCCTCTCATGGCAATTTCTGAGCTGTCCAAGAAAACCAACTATACCTGACTTGGCACCAAAATCTTGTCACATGGCTTAATAATTACCTTATTCACTGGACTTCAATGGCTCCTGGCAACTCTGACCTATTTTGAAAAATCAAATCCTTTTTCCAAGGTGGAAACTTTGACAAAACTGATGATATTCCAAAAAGTGGGATATATAGAAACCTATCCTGAATAATGTTCACCAAATATTAATGATGAACTTTCAGGTGCTTTTAAAAAAACTTTAAATTTGTGTTATTTTCTGCATGATTTGAGATCTCTGTAATAATCTGTACTTCACTTTAATAAGAAACAATAGGAAGAGGTTTCTTAAATAAAGAAAAATGTTGGAAGCAAATAGGCCAAAATATTTACAGTAGTTAATTATGAGTTGTGGATGTAGATAAATGGCTGTCATCTTTTTTTGTGCATTCCTGCACTCAACTGCCTAAGAATCTCTTGAGCAACGTGGAAGTATCATGGGATAAGCAGAAAGCTTTTCAAGGGGCTTTACTTAAAAGGGGAGCACATTCATTTGGTCGTGCACATACCAGCATGATGGTTTAAAATAAATCAGCAGATTGTTTGCCTCATACATAGCCCAACTGTCCAGCTGTGCCCTTAGTTCACCCATGGAGGCAGAGGGCCGTAATCATGGTATGGCCCAGTTTTCTCAAGTGCATAGGCAAAAACTTTCTCCATCTGTTATTCAAGGTGCTAGAGGCAGTTATGTTTGAGATGGCAGCAAAAGCAAGGATAGACCTACCTCCTTCCTTCTTCTACCTGCTTCCTTAGCAGTCTAGAAAACTCTGCTTTATGTCCCTTGAATGTGTGGCATGGATTAGTCTCTCAGTGATGCATTCCACACTTCTGTGGTTAATAAATGACTGAAGAAAAGCAAGTCATTTATCATGGGCTTTCGTGTGACCCTTTGTCCAGTCAACGAAAAAATATTGTGCTATGGATGCTTTCAAACAAGGAATTTGCCTTACTACCCTGCTGCCACGTGTCCAGTTAGGGGACATGGTCTTTTTTTAGTCACTTTCATTCCAAGGACTCCTTAGCAGCCAGGAGAGATATTATTTGGCTAAATTCTAGCCATTAGAGTCTAGGCTGTACAGTGTACCTATACAGTTTACATACAAAATGAATGACAATTGAGTTTACCTGAATAGTAGTACATCTTTCCCTGTTGGATTAGAGTTGGGACTTAGATATGTTCAGAATGTGGCATTAAATGATCTCAGTGATCTGCCAACTTCTGTATCCATCCCACCTCCTCACTGAGGTTTACGCCTTCTGAACTAAGAGAACAACAATGTCATCCCTTCGTTATCCTGTCTGAGCCATAGAAATGATAGTCTGCATAGAGTTAGTTCAATGGTTCTGGACTGCAGATTAGGAGGACTGGGTCCTCTTCAGCTCTGCAATTGTTTGTCTATACTGCCCCCCAACCCCCGCCACTTTGAGATACTATATAGCCACTGTGGCATATTTTAAAAGAAGTTCTGAAGAATGCCCTTTGTTTTTCCTTTAGAAGACAGCATAAATTAAAGTCTTTAATGAGAAAAATGGATATGCTCCATTAAAGAATCTTCAAACGGATACTGTATGTAGAAAAAAAGAAATCAGGGCCATAAAGTAGAATCAACAAACCTAAAAGAGCCAATGACAGGATCTGGCACAGAGATTTGCAGGACAAAGAGACAAAGAGATAAAGAGATAGTAAGCAACAACAACAAAAACCCAGGCACTTTCAGCAGTCACCTTGGAGTTTTCAGGAAGAGGACATGACACAGGGTCAAGTGCTGAGGAGCTAAACATGGGCAGACAAGACACTGATATGGGTCCAGAACAATGGCAGATCCTGGTTAGAAGAGACAATCATGTGGAAGAAATGAGAAACCTATTCTCAGGTGGAGGGCTGTCCCTCTCAACAACCACAGCTACAATAGTCAGGAGCCAGTATAAGTAAGTCATCTCAGATCATCCTTGCCTTCCCTATGCCATGGTCACTGAAACGATGTTGATTTCAGTAATTCAGCTAGGTTTTTTGACACTGGCTTAGCAATTGTACCCAAATAGTAAGCAAAACTATAGAAGAGTCTGGATTATACATAGGCAATATATGAGCCACAGGGTCCAGGTAACTACTAAAGTGGGTTATTAACAAGGACCAGGAGGACCAAGAGACATATCATACTCAGCCTTGGCCCAGAATTCACATGGGGTATGGTGCCAAGTATGTATATTTCAGTCTTAGAGAGAGGATCCAAACCAGCTAGTGTTTGTCCAAGCTGGACAATGAAAGCTTGGTAATGAAGCCATAAAGAGGAAACAATTATGGGAACTAACTCTGAGAGTTTGCCTGGAGAACTCTAGTCAGGACATGATTGGGGTCTGCAGGATGCTGAAAGAGGTCTTAGTGTTTTCCTGGGTGGGTACGGACAATAGGGCTGCAGGCACAAATTAAAGGGAGACAGATTTTGATGTAATGTAAGGAAGAATTTTCTAACCATGAGATCTGTACAATAATGCACTAGATTTTCAAAAGAGCACGAGAAAAATGTCCTTATTCCAACAATGATGAGGACTATGCAACAATGGAAATACATGTGATGGTGTAAAAGCATTCAAAAAGAGGCTGAATGATCATCTCTGAGGGACGACAAGAGGGCATCTGGCCCTGGGTATGTGTGGACGTGAGATCTGCATGTCCCACTAGAAGAATCTGCAATTCTAAGAACTATTTTGAATTATATTGTACCTTTCTTTCTGGGTGCTTAGGTATTTTACCTTGAGTCTCACAAGAGTAAATGCATCCCAGAACAATGAAGTAACTTGCTTAAAAATTGTAGAAAATCGGCCAGGCACTGTGGCTCATGCCTGTAATTCTAGCACTTTGGGAGGCCGAGGCAAGCGGATCACCTGAGGTCAGGAGTTCGAGACCAGCCTGACCAACATGGAGAAACCCCGTCTCTACTAAAAATACAAAAATTAGCCATGCATGGTGGCACATGCCTGTAATCCCAGCTACTTGGGAAGCTGAGGCAGGAGAATTGCTTGAACTCGGGAAGTGGAGGTTGCGGTGAGCCGAGATCGCGCCATTACACTCCAGCCTGGGCAACAAGAGGGAAACTCTGTCTCAAAAAAACGAAAAAAAATTATAGAAAATCTGGAATCCAAACTCCTTCTAGGGATATAATTATCATTGATTTCTTTTTTTAAAAAATTATTTAATTTTATTTTAAGTTCCGGGATACATGTGCAGGATGTGCAGGTTTATTACACAGGTAAACATGTGCCGTGGTGGTTTGCTGCACCTATCAACCCATCACCTAGGTATTAAGCCCAGCATGCATTAGCTATTTATCCTGATGTGCTCCCTGACCCTGACTTCCACAGGCCCCAGTGTGTGTGTTCTCATCCTCCCTGTGTCCATGTGTTCTCATCATTCAGCTCCCACTTATAAGTGAGAACATACGGTATTTGGGTTTCTGTTCCTACGTTAGTTTGCTGAGGATAATGGCTTCCAGCTCCATCCATGTCCCTGCAAAGGACGTGATCTGGTTTCTTTTTATGGGTGTATAATATTCCATGGTGTATATGTGCCACATTTGCTTTATCCAGTCTATCATTGATGGGCATTTGGGTTGATTCTATGTCTTCGTTATTGTGCATAGTGCTGCAATGAACATAAGTGTGCATGTAACTTTATAATAGAATCTTTTATATTCCTTTGGGTATATACTCAGTAATGGGATTGCTGGGTCAAATGTTATTTATTGTTCTAGGTCTTTGAGGGACTGCCATACTGTGTTCCACAATGGTTGAACTAATTTGCATTACACTAACAATGTAAAAGCATTCCTATTTCTCCACAGCCTCATCAGTATCTGTTGTTTCTTTGCTTTTTAATAATCACCATTCTGATTGGCATGAGATAATATCTCATTGTGGTTTTGATTCGCGTTTCTCTAACGATCAGTGATGTTGAACTTTTTTCATGTTTATTGGCCTCATAAATGTTTTCTTTTGAGAAGTGTCTGTTTGTGTCCTTTGCCCACTTTATGTTTTTTATTTTTATTTATTTTTATTTTTTGGTGGCAGGGGACAAGGTCTCATTCTGTTACCCAGGCTGGAGTACAGTGGCACGATCTAGGCTCACTGCAACCTCCACCTCCCAGGTTCAAGCAATTCTTGTCTCAGCCTCCCGAGCAGCTGGGACTACAGGGGTGTGCCACCACGCCCAGCTAGTTTTTGTATTTTTAGTAGAGACAGGGTTTTGCCATGCTGGCCAGACTGGTATTGAACTCTTGGCCTCAAGTGATCCACCTGCCTTGGCCTCCCAACATGCTGGGATTACACGTGTGAGCCCCTGTGCCTGGCCCCTTTACCCACTTTTTAATGGGGCTGTTTTTTTCTTGTAAATTTGTTTAAGTTCCTTGTAGATTCTGGATATCAGATCTTTGTCAGATGGATAGATTGCAAGTTTTCTACCATTCTGTAGGTTGTCTGTTCACTCTGATGATAGTTTCTTTTGCTGTGCAGAAGCTCTTTAGTTTAATTAGCTCCCATTTGTCAGTTTTTGCTTTTGTTGCAATTGCTTTTGACATTTTTTCATGAAATCTTTGCCCGTGCCTATGTCCTGAATGGTATTGCTTAGATTTTCTTCTAGGGTTTTGATAGTTTTAGGTTTTAAATTTAAGTGTTTAATCCATCTTGAGTTAATTTTTGTATAAGGTGTAAGGAAAGGATCCAGTTTCAACTTTCTGCATATGGCTAGCCCATTCTCCCAACACCATTTATTAAACAGAGAATCCTTTCCCCATTGCTTGCTCCTGTCACATTCGTCAAAGATCTGATGGTCATAGATGTGCAGTCTTATTTCTGAGTTCTCTATTCTGTTCCATTGGTCTACATGTCTGTTTTTGTACCAATACCCTCCTGTTTTGGCTACTGTAGACTTGTAGTACAGTTTGAAGTTGGGTAGCATGATGCCTCCAGCTTTGTTCTTTTTGCTTAGGATTATCTTGGCTATATGGGCTCTTTTTTTTTTGGCTCCATATAAATTTTAAAGTAGTTTTTTTCTAATTCTGTGAAGAATGTCAATAGTTTAATGGGAATAGCACTGAATCTACAAATTACTTTGGACAGTAAGGCCATTTTCATGATATTGATTCTTCCTATTCATGAGCATGGAAAGTTTTTACATTTGTTTGTGTCCTCTCTGATTTCCTTGAGCAGTGGTTTGTAGTTCTCCTTGAAGAGGTCCTTCACTTCCCTTGTTGGCTATATTCCTAGGTATTTTATTCTGTTTGTAGCAATTGTTAATGGGAGTTCATTCATGATTTGGTTCTCTGCTTGTCTATTGCTGGTGTATAGGAATGCCTGTGATTTTTACATATTGATTTTTGTATCCTGAGACTTTGCTGAAGTCTCAGCTTAAGAAGCTTTTGGGCTGGGACAATGGGGTTTTCTAGATATAGGATCATGTCATCTGCAAACAGAAACAGTTTGACTTCCTCTCTTCCTATTTGGATGATTTTATTTCTTTCTCTTGCCTGATTGCCCTGGCCAGAACTTCCAATGCTATGTTAAATAGGAGTGATGAGAAACGGCATCCTTGTCTTGTGCCACTTTTCAAGGGGAATGTTTCCAACTTCTGCCCATTCAGTATGATATTGGCTGTGGGTTTGTCATAAATAGCTCTTATTCTTTTGAGGTATGTTCCATCAATACCTAGCTTATTGAGAGTTTTTAACATGAAGGGATATTGAATTTTATCAAAGGCCTTTTCTGTGTCTATTGAGATAATCATGTGGTTTTTGTCTTTAGTTCTGTTTATATGATGAATTACACTGATTTATCTGTGTAATTTGAACTAGCCTTGCATCCTGGGGATGAAGCCAACTTGATCGTGGTGGATAAGCTTTTTGATGTGCTGCTGGCTTCGGTTTGCCAGTATTTTATTGATTTTTTGTATTGATGTTCATCAGGGATATTGGACTGAAGTTTTCTTTTTTTGTTGTATCTCTTTTTTTATTTTTTATTTTTATTTATTTATTTATTGTTTATTATTATTATACTTTAGGTTTTAGGGTACATGTGCGCAATGTGCAGGTTAGTTACATATGTATACATGTGCCATGCTGGTGCACTGCACCCACTAACTCGTCATCTAGCATTAGGTATATCTCCCAATGCTATCCCTCCCCACTCCCCCCACCCCACAACAGTCCCCAGAGTGTGATGATCCCCTTCCTGTGTCCATGTGTTCTCATTGTTCAATTCCCACCTATGAGTGAGAATATGCAGTGTTTGGTTTTTTGTCCTTGCGATAGTTTACTGAGAATGATGATTTCCAATTTCATCCATGTCCCTACAAAGGACATGAACTCATCATTTTTTATGGCTGCATAGTATTCCATGGTGTATATGTGCCACATTTTCTTAATCCAGTCTATCATTGTTGGACATTTGGGTTGGTTCCAAGTCTTTGCTATTGTGAATAATGCTGCAATAAACATACGTGTGCATGTGTCTTTATAGCAGCATGATTTATAGTCCTTTGGGTATATACCCAGTAATGGGATGGCTGGGTCAAATTGTATTTCTAGTTCTAGATCCCTGAGGAATCGCCACACTGACTTCCACAAGGGTTGAACTAGTTTACAGTCCCACCAACAGTGTAAAAGTGTTCCTATTTCTCCACATCCTCTCCAGCACCTGTTGTTTCCTGACTTTTTAATGATTGCCATTCTAACTGGTGTGAGATGGTATCTCATTGTGGTTTTGATTTGCATTTCTCTGATGGCCAGTGATGGTGAGCATTTTTTCATGTGTTTTTTGGCTGCATAAATGTCTTCTTTTGAGAAGTGTCTGTTCATGTCCTTCACCCACTTTTTGATGGGGTTGTTTGTTTTTTTCTTGTAAATTTGTTTGAGTTCATTGTAGATTCTGGATATTAGCCCTTTGTCAGATGAGTAGGTTGCAAAAATTTTCTCCCATTTTGTAGGTTGCCTGTTCACTCTGATGGTAGTTTCCTTTGCTGTGCAGAAGCTCTTGAGTTTAATTAGATCCCATTTGTCAATTTTGGCTTTTGTTGCCATTGCTTTTGGTGTTTTAGACATGAAGTCCTTGCCCATGCCTATGTCCTGAATGGTAATGCCTAGGTTTTCTTCTAGGGTTTTTATGGTTTTAGGTCTAACGTTTAAGTCTTTAATCCATCTTGAATTGATTTTTGTATAAGGGATCCAGATTCAGCTTTCTACATATGGCTAGCCAGTTTTCCCAGCACCATTTATTAAATATGGAATCCTTTCCCCATTGCTTGTTTTTCTCAGGTTTGTCAAAGATCAGATAGTTGTAGATATGCGGCGTTATTTCTGAGGGCTCTGTTCTGTTCCACTGATCTGTATCTCTGTTTTGGTACCAGTACCATGCTGTTTTGGTTACTGTAGGCTTGTAGTATAGTTTGAAGTCAGGTAGTGTGATGCCTCCAGCTTTGTTCTTTTGGCTTAGGATTGACTTGGAGATGTGGGCTCTTTTCTGATTCCATATGAACTTTAAGGTAGTTTTTTCCAATTCTGTGAAGAAAGTCATTGGTAGCTTGAAGATGATGGCATTGAATCTGTAAATTACCTTGGGCAGTATGGCCATTTTCACAATATTGATTCTTCCTACCCATGAGCATGGAATGTTCTTCCACCTGTTTGTATCCTCTTTTATTTCACTGAGCAGTGGTTTGTGGTTCTCCTTGAAGAGGTTCTTCACATCCCTTGCAAGTTGGATTCCTAGGTGTTTTATTTTCTTTGAAGTAATTGTGAATGGGAGTTCAATCATGATTTGGCTCTCTGTTTGTCTGTTATTGGTGTAAAAGAATGCCTGTGATTTTTGTACATTGATTTTGTATCCTGAGACTTTGCTGAAGTTGCTTATCAGCTTAAGGAGATTTTGGGCTGAGACGATGGGGTTTTCTAGATATACATTCATGTCATCTGCAAACAGGGACAATTTGACTTCCTCTTTTCCTAATTGAATACCCTTTGTTTCTTTCTTCTGCCTGATTGCCCTGGCCAGAACTTCCAACACTATGTTGAATAGGAGTGGTGAGAGAGGGCATCCCTGTCTTGTGCCAGTTTTCAAAGGGAATGCTTCCAGTTTTTGTCCATTCAGTATGATATTGGCTGTGGGTTTGTCATAGATAGCTCTTACTATTTTGAGATACATCCCATCAATACCTAATTTATTGAGAGTTTTTAGCATGAAGGGTTGTTGAATTTTGTCAAAGGCCTTTTCTGCATCTATTGAGATAATCGTGTGGTTTTTGTCTTTGGTTCTGTTTATATGCTGGATTACATTTATTGATTTGCGTATATTGAACCAGCCTTGCATCCCTGGGATGAAGCCCACTTGATCATGGTGGATAAGCTTTTTGATGTGCTGCTGGATTCGGTTTGCCAGTATTTTATTGAGGATTTTTGCATCAATGTTCATCAAGGATATTGGTCTAAAATTCTCTTTTTTCGTTGTGTCTCTGCCCGGCTTTGGTATCAGGATGATGCTGGCCTCATAAAATGAGTTAGGGAGGATTCCCTCTTTTTCTATTGATTGGAATAGTTTCAGAAGGAAAGGTACCAGTTCCTCCTTGTACCTCTGGTAGAATTCGGCTGTGAATCCATCTGGTCCTGGACCTTTTTTGGTTGGTAAGCTATTGATTATTGCCACAATTTCAGCTCCTGTTATTGGTCTATTCAGAGATTCAACTTCTTCCTGGTTTAGTCTTGGCAGAGTGTATGTGTCCAGGAATTTATCCATTTCTTCTAGATTTTCTAGTTTATTTGCATAGAGGTGTTTGTGGTATTCTCTGATGGTAGTTTGCATTCCTGTGGGATCGGTGGTGATATCCCCTTTATCATTTTTTATTGCATCTATTTGATTCTTCTCTCTTTTTTCTTTATTAATCTTGTTAGCGGTCTATCAATTTTGTTGATCCTTTCAAAAAACCAGCTCCTGGATTCATTAATTTTTTGAAGGGTTTTTTGTGTCTCTATTTCCTTCAGTTCTGCTCTGATTTTAGTTAGTTCTTGCCTTCTGCTAGCTTTTGAATGTGTTTGCTCTTGCTTTTCTAGTTCTTTTAATTGTGATGTTAGGGTGTCAATTTTAGATCTTTCCTGCTTTCTCTTGTGGGCATTTAGTGCTATAAATTTCCCTCTACACACTGCTTTGAATGCATCCCAGAGATTCTGGTGTGTTGTGTCTTGGTTCTCGTTGGTTTCAAAGAACATCTTTATTTCTGCCTTCATGTCGTTATGTACCCAGTAGTCATTCAGGAGCAGGTTGTTCAGTTTCCATGTAGTTGAGCGGTTTTGAGTGAGATTCTTAATCCTGAGTTCTAGCTTGATTGCACTGTGATCTGAGAGATAGTTTGTTATAATTTCTGTTCTTTTACATTTACTGAGGAGAGCTTTACTTCCAACTATGTGGTCAATTTTGGAATAGGTGTGGTGTGGTGCTGAAAAGAATGTATATTCTGTTGATTTGGAGTGGAGAGTTCTGTAGATGTCTATTAGGTCTGCTTGGTGCAGAGCCGAGTTCAATTCCTGGGTATCCTTGTTAACTTTCTGTCTCATTGATCTGTCTAATGTTGACAGTGGGGTGTTAAAGTCTCCCATTATTAATGTGTGGGAGTTTAAGTCTCTTTGTAGGTCACTCAGGACTTGCTTTATGAATCTGGGTGCTCCTGCATTGGGTGCATATATATTTAGGATAGTTAGCTCTTCTTGTTGAATTGATCCCTTTACCATTATGTAATGGCCTTCTTTGTCTCTTTTGATATTTGTTGGTTTAAAGTCTGTTTTATCAGAGACTAGGATTGCAACCCCTGCCTTTTTTTGTTTTCCATTTGCTTGGTAGATCTTCCTCCATCCATCCTTTTATTTTGAGCCTATGTGTGTCTCTGCACGTGAGATGGGTTTCCTGAATACAGCACAGTGATGGGTCTTGACTCTTTATCCAATTTGCCAGTCTGTGTCTTTTAATAGGAGCATTTAGTCCATTTACATTTAAAGTTAATATGGTTATGTGTGAATTTGATCCTGTCATTATGATGTTAGGTTATTTTGCTCGTTAGTTGATGCAGTCTCTTCTAGTCTCGATGGTCTTTACATTTTGGCATGATTTTGCAGCAGCTGGTACCAGTTGTGCCTTTCCATGTTTAGCACTTCCTTCAGGAGCTCTTTTAGGGCAGGCCTGGTGGTGACAAAATCTCTCAGCATTTGCTTGTCTGTAAAGTATTTTATTTCTCCTTCACTTATGAAGCTTAGTTTGGCTGGATATGAAATTCTGGGTTGAAAATTCTTTTCTTTAAGAATGTTGAATATTGGCCCCCACTCTCTTCTGGCTTGTAGAGTTTCTGCTGAGAGATCCGCTGTTAGTCTGATGGGCTTCCCTTTGAGGGTAACCCGACCTTTCTCTCTGGCTGCCCTTAACATTTTTTCCTTCATTTCAGCTTTGGTGAATCTCACAATTATGTGTCTTGGAGTTGCTCTTCTCGAGGAGTATCTTTGTGGCGTTCTCTGTATTTCCTGAATCTGAATGTCGGCCTGCCTTGCTAGATTGGGGAAGTTCTCCCGGATAATATCCTGCAGAGTGTTTTCCAACTTGGTTCCATTCTCCCCGTCACTTTCAGGTACACCAATCAGATGTAGATTTGGTCTTTTCACATAGTCCCATATTTCTTGGAGGCTTTGCTCATTTCTTTTTATTCTTTTTTCTCTAAACTTCCCTTCTTGCTTCATTTCATTCATTTCATCTTCCATCGCTGATACCCTTTCTTCCATTTGATCACATCGGCTCCTGAGGCTTCTGCATTCTTCACGTAGTTCTCGAGCCTTGGTTTTCAGCTCCATCAGCTCCTTTAAGCACTTCTCTGTATTGGTTATTCTAGTTATACATTCTTCTAAATTTTTTTCAAAGTTTTCAACTTCTTTGCCTTTGGTTTGAATATCCTCCCGTAGCTCGGAGTAATTTGATCGTCTGAAGCCTTCTTCTCTCAGCTCGTCAAAGTCATTCTCTGTCCAGCTTTGATCCGTTGCTGGTGAGGAACTGCGTTCCTTTGGAGGAGGAGAGGTGCTCTGCTTTTTAGAGTTTCCAGTTTTTCTGCTCTGTTTTTTCCCTATCTTTGTGGTTTTATCTACTTTTGGTCTTTGATGATGGTGATGTACAGATGGGTTTTTGGTGTGGATGTCCTTTCTGTTTGTTTTCCTTCTAACAGACAGGACCCTCAGCTGCAGGTCTGTTGGAGTACCTGGCCAGCGGTGTGAGGAGTCAGTCTGCCCCTGCTGGGGGGTGCCTCCCAGTTAGGCTGCTCGGGGGTCAGGGGTCAGGGACCCACTTGAGGAGGCAGTCTGCCCGTTCTCAGATCTCCAGCTGCGTGCTGGGAGAACCACTGCTCTCTTCAAAGCTGTCAGACAGGGACATTTAAGTCTGCAGAGGTTACTGCTTTTTGTTTGTCTGTGCCCTGTCCCCAGAGGTGGAGCCTATAGAGGCAGGCAGGCCTCCTTGAGCTGTGGTGGGCTCCACCCAGTTCGAGCTTCCCAGCTGCTTTGTTTACCTAAGCAAGCCTGGGCAATGGCGGGCGCCCCTCCCCCAGCCTCGCTGCCGCCTTGCAGTTTGATCTCAGACTGCTGTGCTAGCAATCAGCGAGACTCCGTGGGCATAGGACCCTCTGTGCCAGGTGCGGGATACAATCTCCTGGTGCGCTGTTTTTTAAGCCCGTCGGAAAAGCGCAGTATTCGGGTGGGAGTGACCCGATTTTCCAGGTGCCGTCTATCACCCCTTTCTTTGACTAGGAAAGGGAACTCCCTGACCCCTTGCACTTCCTGAGTGAGGCAATACCTCGCCCTTCTTCAGCTCGTGCATGGTGCGCGCACCCACTGACCTGCGCCCACTGTCTGGTACTCCCTAGTGAGATGAACCTGGTACCTCAGATGGAAATGCAGAAATCACCCGTCTTCTGCGTTGCTCACGCTGGGAGCTGTAGACCGGAGCTGTTTCTATTCGGCCATCTTGGCTCCTCCCTTTTTGTTGTATCTCTGCCAGGTTTTGGTATCAGGATGATGTTGGCCTCATAAAATGAGTTAGGGAGAAGTCCCTTGATATGGTTTGGCTCTGTGTCCCCACCCAAATCTCATCTTGAATTGTACTCCCATAGTTCCCACGTGTTGTGGGAGGAACCTTGTGGGAGATAATTGAATCATGGGGGCAGGTCTTTCCCGTGCTGATCTTGTGACAGTGAATAAGTCTCATGAGATCCGATGGCTTTATAAGGCGGAATTTTCCTGCACAAGCTCTCTTTGACACCATCCACATAAGATGTGACCTGCTCCTCCTTGCCTTCTGCTGTGATTGTGAGGCTTCCCCAGCCATGTGGAACTGTAAGTCCAATTAAACCTCTTTCTTTTGTAAATTGCCCAGCCTTTATCAGCAGCATGAAAATGGACTAATACATCCCTCCTTTTCAATTGTTTGGAATAGTTTCAGAAGAAATGGTACCAGCTCCTCTTTGTACCTCTGGTAGAATTCAGCTGTAAATCCATCTGGTCCTGGGCTTTTTTTGGTGTGAAGATGTTTCAGAGAGACTGCTTTAGGGCAGTGTTCTTCAAAGTGTGGACTCCAAGACCAACAGTATCAGCATCAACTGGAAACTTCTTAGAAAGGCAAATTTTCAGACCTACTGAGTCACGTAAACTCGGGTGGAGCCCAACAATGTGTGACTCTGATACACACTTGAGTTTGAGTACTACTGCATTAGGAGGTGGTTTTTGGCTGGGGACTTAGAAATCCTGCCCTCAAGATTTCAGGGGAAATGTATATACTGAGAATATTAGCTGAGACCCACAAGCCCCAATGTCAACCTCTAGTGACTGAGAGTGAACTACACAAAAGATCTTTTTCCTCCACCACATTAGCCTAAATAATCTACATCTAAGGCATGCACTCTTTCCTTTTTCTTCAAGGCTAAACTTCAGGTTCACTCTTTCTAATCAGTATGAGGAAGGCATGTTCCAAAATACGTAGCCATTCAGTGCTGGAGGGAAAGAAGCCAAACATGCTTTCCACACATTCCAGGTCTCCAGAGGCCAACTCATTAGTCTCAGATGTCTGCTCCCCTGGGGAGAAAGATAAAATTGATAAAATTCAACATCCTTTCATGGGAAGAACTTAGCAAGCTGGGAGTTGAAGGAAATATCATTAATGTAATAAACAGTGATCATTAAAAAAATCTATGCCCAATACCACATTTACTGACAAAAATCTTAAAAGTCTTCCCTTTAAAAATCAAGAGCAAGACAAGGATGCCCCATCATCACTTCTCTTTATCATTTTCCCAGAGGTTTCAGCCAGCTTAGTAATATAACAAAAATATATCAAGCATGTAAAGTTTAGAAAAAAAGATCATTAATTACAGAAAACATGATAATCTTAACATCTACATACAAATAATTAGAATTAATAAGAAAATTTAGGCTGCGTGTGGTGACTGTATTCCTAGCTGCTCAAGAGGCTAAGGTGGGAGAATCACTTGAGCCCAGCTTAAGCAGCATGGTGAGACCCGTCTAAAGAAAAAACAAAGAGAGAATTTAGCAAAGTTGCTTGATATAAAGTATAAAAGAATCATTTGTATTTCCATTAATAATTGATAAGTGAAATATATACTTTGTAAGTAGATACTACTTAAAATAAAAAGTTTCTCAAAAATAAAATGAACTATTCAAGTTTTTCCACTTTTTTGAGATATTAATTTATTGCTATGAACTCCCTTCTTAGTACTACTTTTGCTATAATAATAACACATTTTGTTATTATTAGACCTAAAGGGAGAGATAGACTGCAATACAGTAATAGTAGGGGACTTTCACACCCACTCTCAGTAATGGACCAATCATTCACACAGAAAATCAACAGAGAAACATCAGAGTTAATGGTATGAACTTCCTTTTCAGGAAGGAAGTTTATTTACTTCCTTCTCAGGAAAGAAGTTTACTCTTAGGAAGGAAGTTTATTATAAGTAGTTGCTACTTACAACAGTAACGAAAAGTAATTTTCTCAAAAATAAAATGAACCATTGAAGTCTTTCTACTTTTTTGATAGAAGCATATTTATTGCTATGAACCTCCTTCTTAGTACTGCTTTTGTTGTATCCCATAGATTTTAGTATGTTGCATTTCCATTTTCATTCATTTCAAGACATTTTAAAATGTCCTTCTTAATTTCTTCATTGACTCATTGGTGTTCAGAAACAGTGTTTAATTTCCATGTGTTTGTGAAGTTTCCGAAGTTCCTCTTATCATTGATTTCTAGTTTTATTTCATTGTAGTCAGACAAGATACTTGATATAATTTCCATTTTTAAAAAAATTTGTTTGGACTTGTTTTGTGGCCTAAGATATGGTCTATTTGGAGAATGTTTCATCTGCTGATGAAAATAATGTGTATTCTACAGCAGTTGGGTGAAATGTTCTATAAATGTCAGTTAGGCCTATTAGGTGTGTTGTGTAGTTTAACTCTGATGTTCTCCTGCTGATTTTCTGTCTGATCTGTCCATTACTGAGCATGAGGTGTTAAAGTCCTCTACTTGTTGTAGGGGACTTTGCAATACAATACTATTGCATTGCAGTCTATCTCTCCCTTTAGAGCTATTAATATTTGCTAATATGCACCTCAGGGAACTACAAAAGCAAGAACAAACCAAACCCCAAATTAATGGAAAGAAATAATAAAATCAGAGCAGATATAAATGAAATTGAGACAAAAAAAAATGGGTCGACAAAATGAAAAATTGGTTTTTTGAAAAGACAAACAAAATTCACAAACTTTTTACTAGAGTAAATAAGAAAAAAAGAGAAGACCCAACTAAATACTATCAGAAGCAAAAAAGGAAACATAACAATTGAGACTGAAGAATTACAAAGAATCATTACAGACTGCTATGACTATTATGCCAACCAACTGGAAAATCTAGAAGAAATGGATAAATTCCTGGACACATACAACCTACGAAGGTTGAAACATGAGGAAATCCAAAACCTCAATAAACCAATATTGAGTAATGAAATAGAAGCCATAATAAAAGTCTCTCATCAAAGAAAAGCCCAGGACCTGATGGCTTCACTGACGAATTCCATCAAACGTTTAAAGAAGAATTAATACCAACTCTACCCAAACATTTCAAAAAAATTAAAGAAGAGAGAATACTTACAAACTCATTGTTTGAGGTCAGCGTTATCCTGATACCAAAACCAGATGGGGACACAGCAAAAAAAGAAAACTTACAGGCCACTATTCCTGATAGATATAGATGTAAAAATTCTCAACAAAATACTAGCACAATGAACGCAACAACACATTAAAAAAATCATTCACCATGATTAAGCAGGATTCATCCCAGGGATGCAAGGATGGTTCCACATACTCAAATCAATAACTGTGATACATCACATTAACAGAACCAACAACAAAAACTATGTGATTTTAATAGATATTTAAAGGGCATTTGATAAAATTCAACATACCTTTATGATAAAAAAAAAAAAACCCTCATCAAACTGGGCATAGAAGGAGCATACCTCTAAAACAATAAAGACCATACATGACAAAGCCACAGCTAACGTCATAGTGAATGGAGAAAAATTAAAGGACTTTCCTTTACAATATGGAAGAAAACAAGGATGACTATTTATACCACTTTTATTCAATGAAGTACTGGAAGTCCTTGGCCAGAGTAATTAGGCAAAAGAAAGAAGTAAAGAACATCCAAATAGGAAAGGAAGAAGTCAAATTAGCCTTGTCTTTTTTTTTTTTTCCTTTTTCTGGAGAACGGGGTCTTGCTATATTGCCCAGGCAGGTCTCGAACTCCTGGGTTCAAGCTATCCTCCCGCCTCTTGCCTCCCTGAGAGCTGGGATTACAGGCGTGAGCCACCGCGCCCGGCCTCACTTTAGCCTTGTCTACAGACAACATGATCTTATAATGAGAAAAACCTAAAGACTCCACCAAAAAACTATTAGAACTGACAAATGAATTCAGTGAAGCTGCAGGATACAAAAATCAACACTCAAAAATCGGTAACATTTATATATACCACCAGTGAACAATCTGAAAAAGAAATCATAAAAAAATCCTATTTATAATAGCTACAAAGAATATAAAATATCTAGGAATAAATTTAATCAAATAAGTGAAAAATCTATATAAGGAAAGCTATAAAACACTGATAAAAGAAATTGAAGAGGACACACACAAAAAATGAAAAGCTATTCCATGCTCATGGATTAGAAGAATTGTTATTGTTAAAGTGACAATAGTACCCAAAGCAACTTACAGATTCAATACAATCCCTATCAAAGGACCAATGGCATTCTTCACAGAAATAGAAAATAAAATCCTAAAATTTACAAGGAACTACAAAAGACCCTGAATAGCCAAAGAGCAAAGAACAAAGCTGGAGGCATCACACTACTTGACTTTAAAATTTACTACAAAGCTGTAGTAACAAAATCAGCATAATGGCATAAAAAAACAGACATGTAGGACAATGGAACAGAAGAGAGAACCCAGATAGAAATCCATGCATTTACAGGCAACTCAGCTTTGATAAAGGTGCCACAATCATACAATGGGGAAATCACAGTCTCTTCAATAAGTGGTGCTGGGAAAACTGGTAACTTCCCATATGCAGAAGAATGAAACTAGACTCCTGTCTCTCACCATACACCAAAATCAAGTCAAAATTGATTCAAAAATATAAGACCCGAAACTATGAAATTAACAGAAGAAAGCACTCAGGAAATGCTTCAGGACATTGGTCTGGGCAAGGATTTTTTTGGGTAAGACTTCATAAGCACAAATAACAAAAAGGAAAAATAGAAAAATGGGATTACATCAAACTAAAAAGCTTCTTTACAGCAAAAGCAACAATAAACAAAGTGGACAGACAACTCACAGAATGGGAGAAAATACATACAAACTGCCCATCTGACAAGGGATTAATAACCAGAATATATAAGGAACTCAAACAACTCAATAGCAAAAAAACGAATAACGCAATTAAAAAATGGGCAAAAGATCTGAATAGACATTTCTCAAAAGAAGACATACAAATGGGTTGACAAGTATATGAAAAAATGCTCAACATCATGTATCATCAGAGATATGCAAATCATACTATAACATGATATTATCTTACCCCAGTTAAATCGGTTTTTATAAAAAAGACAGGTAATAACAAATGTTGGTGAGAATGAGGAGAAAGGGGAACCTTCATACACTGTTGGTGAGGATGTAAGTTAGTACAGCCACTATGGAGAATAGCTTGGAGGTTCCTCAAAATATGAAAAATAGAACTACCATATGATCTAACAATTCCACTACTGGACAGATATCTAAAAAAGTCAATATATCAAGAAGATATTTGCACTCCTATGTTTATTGCAGCACTGCTCACAATAGCCAGAATATGGAATCAACCTGAAGTGCCCATCAATAGATGAATAAATTAAGAAAATATGGGGCCTGTCCACAATGGAATATTATTCAACCATAAGAAAGAACGAAGTCCTATCATTTATTGTAACATGGATGGAACTAGAGATCATTATAGTGAGTAAAATAAGCCAAGCATAGAAAGACAAATAGCGCATGTTCTCATTTATATATGGGAGCTAAAAAGTGGACATGAAAATACAGAGGAGACTAGTGGTCACCAGAAGCTTGGGGGATGAAGAGAACTTGATTAATGGGTACAAATACAAGGTTTGGTAAAATAAATAAGACAGTGTTTAGATAGATCAGCAGGGTGACTTTAGTTTACAATAATCTATTGTATATTTCAAAATAGCTAGAAGAGAAGAATTGGAATGGTCCTAGCCTAAAAAATGACAAGTATTTAAGGTGATGGATATCCCAAGTACACTGATTTCATCTTTACAAGATACATGAATGTATTAAATTATCACAGGTATCCACAAACTATGTATATTATTCATCAATTTAAAAAAATGAAAAAAGGAAAATAAACTAAAGATGTACAAGAACTTTATGGAGAAAAATTCAGATGCTGAAAGACATTAAAGAAAATCTAAATATAGTCATACACTACAAACTGCATATACCATGGTGGTCCCATAAAATTATGATGGAGCTAAAAAATTCCTATCACATAGTGACATCTTACCTATCCCAACATCATAGTACAATTACTTTATTTTTAAAGATAAATTTAGTATAGCCTAAGTGTACAGTGTTTATAAAGTCTACAGTAGTGCACAGTGAGTCCTAGGCCTTCACATTCACTCATCCCTCGCTCACTGACTCACCCAGAGCAATTTCCAGTCCTGCAAGTCCCATTCATGGTAAGTACCTTATTATACATGTGTACCATTTTTTTTGGCCTTTTATACCATGTTTTACTGTACCTTTTCTATGTTTATATATGTTTAGACAGACAAATAGTTACCACTGTGTTGCAACTGCCCACAAGAATTCAATACAGGCACATGCTCTACAGGTTTGTAGCCTAGGAGCAACTGGCTATACCATATAGCTAGGTGTAAGTAGGCTATACCATCTAGGTTTGGGTAAGTGTACTCTATGATGTTCGAACAATAATGAAATCACCTAACAACGCATTTTTCAGAACATATCCCCATTGTAAAGCAACCCATGACTGTCTCTCCTGTGTTCATACAGATAGGAAGGCTCAATATTGTTGGAATGTCAGCTCTGTCCAAATTCACCGCAGTTCTAATAAAAAATCTCAATAGGTGTATGTGTGTGTTGCAAATTCACAACTTGGCTAGTTGATTCTTATAAGTTATGTGGACAAGCAAAGAGTTGGAAACAGTCAATACTTCAGAAGAAAAAGAACACAGAAAGGAGGCTCACCCTATCTACTACCAAAGTTTAATATTTGGCTGGAATAATTGAGATAGTTGATAATGGCAGGGAAGGCAAACAGTACAGAACAGAGCTCAGAAGCAGACTCATGCATACATGGGACCTTGATAATTGACAGATGGTACTATGTATTGGTAGGAGAAAGGGCAGACTATTCTATAACAGTATTGAGGCAACTGGTTATCCCTGTGGAAAAAATTAATTTGGATCTGTACTCAAATCATACACAAAAATCAATTGCAAATGCCTTGAAGATTTAAATGTGATAGGAAAAACTTTTAAGAATTTAGAAGAAATTATAGGAGAATGTCTTTATAACTATTCTTAAGAAAGGTTTCTTAAACAACAAAAAAAGCCACAAAAGGTGAAACAAAAAATGATAAATTCAATTACATTAAATTAAGAAGTACTGTTCATAAAAAGAACCTAAAAGTGAAATAAGCCACAAATTGGAAGATGATAGTTACAGCAATGTAAACGGAAAAGATTAGTATCCAGAATATATAGCATTCCTATTGAAAGAAGAATAGAAAACTCCTACTTGAAAACCAATGGGCAAAAGATATTCACAAGCATTACATGGAGAAAAAAATATGAATGGACAAAGAGAAGAAGCATATACTCATTGGTAATCGAATTGAAACCACAACAATTTGGCAGTGATTCAACCGTTGGCAAGGATGTGCTTAGCTGAGCTCTCTTACACTAATGAACAAGTTTAAATGGGTAAAATCACTTTGGAAATCCATTTTGCATTGTTCAATAAACATAAATGTTTTTTACTCCTAGGTATAATTCCCTAGAGACTTTTGTACATGTGCCAAAGAATCGTACGAAAATATTGATAACATTTTTTATAACAGCAGGAAACCACAAACACCAACTGCTCCACTGACAGAAGAACAGATAAATAAATTTTGGCACACTCATACACTGAAATTCTAAACAGCAGTAAAAATGAATAAACTACAGTGATAGTCATTAACATGGATTACTCTCACAAATATAATACATTTTTTTAAAAATTGAAAAAATGCAAAGAGCATGACTCCATTTGTACAGAACTCAAAACAATGAAACATTTAAAAATATATTGTTTAGGGATACAGCTGTTTCTGGTATAAGGTAATATATGTATGTGTGTATTTATTTTGCTTTTATTATGATTTTTATTTGACACATAATTATACATTTTATGGGGTACTGTGTGATATTTCAATACGTGTATACAATGTGTAATGATCAAATAAGTGTAATTGGCATATCCATCACCTCAATACTTTATCATTTCTTTGTGTTGGGAGCTTTCAAAATCTGCTCTTTGGCCAGGTGTGGTGGCTCA
Organism: Pongo pygmaeus; assembly: GCF_028885625.2. NCBI lineage: Eukaryota > Metazoa > Chordata > Mammalia > Primates > Hominidae > Pongo > Pongo pygmaeus. The sequence continues at coordinate 54,981,055 of NC_085930.1, read as the reverse complement.
TGCCTGTAATCCCAGCACTTTGAGAGGTCAAGGCAGGTGGATCACCTGAGGTCAGGAGTTCGAGACCAGCCTGACCAACATGATGAAACCCCATCTCTACTAAATACAAAAAATTAGCCAGGTGTGATGGCTCATGCCTGTAATCCCAGCTACTTGGGAGGCTGAGGCAGGAGAATCGCTTGAACTGGGGAGGAGGAGGTTGCGGTGAGCCAAGATTGCACCATTGCACTCCAGCCTGGGCAACGAGAGCGAAACTGCATCTCAAAAAAACAAACAAACAAACAAAAAAAACTGCTCTTCAAGCTATTTGAAAATACACAATAAATTGTTGTTAGTTATAGTCACGGTATAGTCCTGTAGAGCACTTGAACTTGCTCTTCCTATCTAGTTGTAATTTTGTGTACCTTAACCAACTTCTGGTTATCACCTCCCACCCCTGCATCCTTCCTACCCTCTAGTAACCACTATTCTACTTTTTACTTCTATGAAATCAGTCTTTTCTTTTTGGTAATATATGTTTTTTTTTAAACCCTCACATTCTGCAAAACTAAGGATTAAAAGTAACAGATTATGGACTATTTTTATACAGAAAAAAGAGAAAAAGATCCTCTATAATTTTGTAACCAGAATTTAATAAAACAATAAAAATCCTAATAAAACACTGGGAAAATTATAAGGCAAATTACATTCTTAATCAATAAATACTACTTTCTCCATTTACATTAAACAAATACCACTGCAAATACAATAATTCAGCATATAGAAAAAAGGAAGATAATTTCTTAGGAGAAGGTTTAAGGAAGGGTTGAAGAACCTACCTTAGGATAAAATGCCCAAAGATCAGGAAGAACTATATAATAAGCACTTCTCAGATTGAATAGAAGGCCAAAGCGAGCCAAGAGGAAGAACTTGCAGTGGATGAGTTCCATGTACAGAAATTCACAGCTTGCTGTATTCAGCTGTGTTAGTGTACCCTGCAGGCAGCTGCAGTTCCTTGGTGGTACAGATCATTTATGTATGGGGAAAGATGTATAAGCAATGTGACTTCCATGTATATTGACGCAATTCCCTTATTTACTTATTGTTTATGAACTAATGTGCATTATAGTAACACAAGTAGTAGCATAATGAACTGAATATGTAAATATCATAAATCTATAAAAAGAGGAAATGTGAAATACAAATTTGGGAATGATTACTTCTTTGGAGGAAAGAGCAGGAAAGATTTGATTAGGAATACAAAGAGGTTTCAAAGAATTAATTTTCTTAAGCTGAATTTGGGAATACAGGTGTCCATTTTATAATTATTCTTTATCCCCCATATATATATATATATATATCCTCTCATATATATGTATATATAAAACATATTATCTCTAGTATGAATTACAATTTTATAATAAAAAGAAATTTTTTTGAGTAATTTCATAGTAAAATGTTAGGAAGATATAAAATGAACAATTAAAAATGAAGTTAGCTATGTAATTCACTAAGAAACTAATAGTTGTTTTATTTGTTTAAAAAACAACATTTCCTAACTGTAAAATACACGAATGATGTAGAAAAGTAGAAAGAAGAAACAAAAAGAAACAAAAAATAAAAAAATCCCTCAAAAAGCCCATCACCAAGAGACCTTATTTCAGTGATTATATATATACATACATATACGATTTTTACAGAAATGGGATCATGTTATACATTCTGGTCTGCAACTTGTTATTCAAAATGTATATTTATTATCATAAATACGTACATATTATCACAAAAACATAATATTTAATGACTCCTAGTAATTCACAGTATGCATGAGTCAAAATTTACATAGCCAATCATGTACTGCTGGGCATTTAAGATATTTCTTAAGTTTTTACTACTACAAATAACATTTCAATTACTTATTTGCAAGTACTTATTTAACATTTGTCTGATCATCTCCTCAGCATTTATTCTGAGAGGTGGAAATTCTGTGTCATAAATCCTTTTCTCTGAGTTGGCTACAGATAATTTGCTCTTTATAAAGATGACTTGCTTTTTATCTAAACTTTTTTTAATAGAAGGAATGCTAATTGATGTTGTTTCAGTATTTTATCTCCTGAGGTTAATTATTCCTTCTATAATCAATTATGCCCTAAAGAAAAAAGCATGAGTCAAAAAGCTCTGCAGAGCTCTGAGAAGTCAGAGTGGTGAGCCATTTTTTAAAAGATCTGAAAAAATGCTTCAGGGAAGGCCCAAATCAAAGGCTTAAATGATTAGACTCGGACTAGCAGTTGAAACAGTCAATGAAGAATAAAAATAGATGAGAGACTGATAGGTGGACTTTATAGGCAAGGAATGAAAGGGGGTCAATGAAGGAAGCCAAAGCTGGCAGACAGATGATCAAAGTGATGACAGCAGAAAGAAAAGCTGAAGAAGGAATGGGGCACTCTGCAAGGACATCTTGAAGCCTGAAAGAAGGGGAGGCGATGTGATGAGTTTACGAGATCGATATGAATCAACAGCGCAAGGCAGTTGGGAAGTGGCCTAGTCCTGACACTGGATCAAACAAAACACGCCGAGTCAAAAGAGAAGAAAAACAAATGAAAACCCAAACTAAGAAAAAAAGAGTTATTAAAGAAACTGAGGAGACAGAATGTTGTGTCTATAGAAATGCTTATTTGGTTATGGGGGAAATTGTAAATATAAAATGGGAACACTGATAAATATGAACATTGGTCAAAGGTCTTGTAATTTTTAAAAAAGTATAGATTTTCCTTCACAATGTGAGTGAAGGTAAAGAAAGATAGCTACTAAACTCTAGAGGAAAAAATAAGGGCTGCTGGGGTTCACAAAACTAGTAGAGGGAGGTGGAAAGGACATTTAGTTAGTTAGCTTGCTTTGCTCAAACAAGTTATGAATTTCCCACCGGAGCCACACAAGGATACACAGCACCAGACAAAAGTTCAGTTTTGTGCCAATATTTCCAGGCCAAATGATTAGCTCCCAAGCTCAGCCCACCAGGTTGGTGGGCAAAAAAATGACCAAGGAGTTAGCATAAAAACACCAACAGAGGAAATGCCCAAGATGGAAGTCCAAAGAGTTGTTGGTCAAAGGGTACACACTTCCAGCTCTAAGATGAATAAATTCTGGTGCTCTGATGTACAGCATCTTGGTTGTAGTTAATAATACTGTATTGTACACTTGAAATTGGCAAAGAAAGTAGATCTTTAATGTTGTGACCACACATACAAAAAAAGGTAACTGAGGTGAGGTGATGGATATGTTAACTAGCTTGATTGTAGTAATCATTTCACAATATTTACATATGTCAAATCATCACATTATACATCTTAAACATATACAATTTTATTTGTCAATTATACCTCAGTAAAACTGGGGGTAGCAAAGGGGACAACATGCAGACATTTTTCCTATTAAAAAAATAACCACCATCCTGGGCAACATGGTGAAACCCCATCTCTACAAAAAATACAAACATTTGCTGGGCATGGTGGGGCACGCTTGTAGTCCCAGCTACTTGGGAGGCTGAGGTGGGAGGATCACCTGAGCCTGGGGAGGTCAAGGCTGCAGTGAGCTGTGATTTCACCACCACACTCCAGCCTGGGTGACAGAGTGAGACCCTGCCTCAAAAACAAAACAAAACAAACAAAAACAAACCCCAAAAATAAAAACCAAAAAGTTAAAAAAAAGTAAATGTCAATTAAAAATTAATTATTACATAGTAAAAAAGATAAAAGAATAAAAATTAGTCTTAATTCCAGCACCTTACTTCATCTCACAGCTTTTCACATTTTTAAATATATGCTACATATTCATGTCCTAGTTTGATGTCATTTGTCTTTCAGTTTATTTTGTAGTATCTATTTTTTAAAAATTGATTTAATCTGAATCCTATGGTATGTTATTTACCATACCATATGTTGCATATGTTATTTACCATACTATATATTTATTTTATTTACCATACCGTACCATGTGTTTATATCATAAACACATTTCTATGTCACTACATAGTCTTTTTCCACATGATTTATAATTACTATTTGGTATTTCATTGATTATGTATCATGCTTTATTTAGCCAATTCTCTTTTATTGGACATACAACCTGTTTCAAATATTTCATATTATGAATATGGCCATCCTGAATTTCCTTAGGGTAAAATCTTTGAACATATTAATGATTATTTCCTTAGCATAAACTCAGGCATGGGAATTGTTAGATTAAAGGATAAGAATATTTTAAAAAGCTTTTTATATGTATTGCTAAATTGCCCTCCAGAAAGGATGTATTCATTTATACTCTCACAGCAGGGTATGAGAGAGCTATTGAAAAACTCATTACATTTTTAAAAGGTGAGTTAAAAGATTCCATAAACTACATTTTTGACTATGGGCTTTGGAATGATATGAATTGATTTTGAATCTAGGTTGTTACACTTACTAGCCATGAGACCTCATACAAATCACTTAACCTGACTAAACTTCAGTTTCCCCATGTGTACTGGGATAATAACTACCTAAAATTTTTGATAGGATTAGACGAAGAAATGTATAAAATCTTTAGCATAATGCCTAACGCATTGTCAACACTAAATAAACAGTAAATGATATTCCTCAGGATAACTTTTTCCCCTAGTGTTCCACTATGAAAACTACCAAGAATAGCACATGGAATGAGGCACCAAAGAGAAGAAATTCAGATTATAGAACACACCAAAGGAAAGCATCAAGAACACCACAAAGCTGGTTCATAAATATGGGTCAGAAAAACCCGTTTGAACAAGAAAATTAATTCAATCTGAAATTATGCAATAGTGGTGGTGTCAGTGTAGCAGTGTAGCTGCATGAACCTGTAACACAAACACAACCAGCACTTTTGTACTAAATGGATGGGGAGGAAATGAAAGCACCACAGGAAATCTCACCCTTTTGCTGGGAGGCCCAGCTGCTCTGTAGCCCTGTTACAAGGAAATGACAAGTTGTGGGAAAATTACAAAAGGAAGATTACAGGCTCTGGGATGTGTAAGTTGAGTGTTGACTGCTGTCATAGTGGGTTGATAACACTGCCCAACTAATAATAGGAGTAATAACCTCAGAAAGATGGGGAAGGGAGGAGGGATGGAGGGAAGTGAAGAAAGAGAGGGAGGAGGAAAAAGGAGGAGAAGGAGCAGCAGGAAGTAGGAGGAGGAGGAGGAAAAAGTAAGAAGAAGAAAGGAGGAGGAAGAGGAAGGGAGGTGGCAGGGAAGAATATAACCAAAGTGTACGGACCAAGTGAATGTGTTGGCCATGCTGCTCCCAACAGATCTCACTGCAGAAAGTAGCTCCATAGATGTATAAGCTGGGAATGGGCAGGCAAGGACTCTTGACATATATACTTGGGTGATAACATGGATGTTGGGTGAAACTGGGAAGTACAATAATGAAAACGGAATTTGAATAAACATGGAAAGAAGGAAGGGAGTTCTGGAAACCCTCAAGAGGGACAAGGGTTATAAGACATGGCTAGTACCTCTCTGCCAAGTAGAGGAAAAGTTCCTTCTCACAACATTCATGAGAAAAGCTCCTTCTCATAAAAAAACTTCCCTCTCATGACATTGTGGAACCACAAGGCAAACACTAACAAACCACACACAGGGAGGGAGATTAGAAAGGTGAAACCTGGCCTATTTTTTTTTGCCTTCTTGTTGGTGTGGCTTGATTTCACCAAGATAGGAAGGGACAAGTGGTGAGTAGGGGGACAGGAAGGAAGAAGAGTAGAAAGTGGGGGATGAAGGAGGCAATCAGTCCTTACCATGGCTGTTCCAAGGGGGATCCAGAGATGCATGAGATGGGCCCTGTTTTCAAGGAGCTCTAAATCCAGTTAGGAAGACAAAAATCCCTTGGTGAAAAAAAACAAATGCATATATGATAAAAGGCCAACTAGGAACAACAGATGCAGCTGAGTGTAGGCTGTGCAAGTATATTTGGGGACACTTCATGTTATAGAAGGCCTAGATTGGTACCTGAATAGGTGATAAGGAGATAGGGAGTTCCAAGCTGGGGACTCTGCAGGAATTAAGTAATGGAGGCAGGAATGAGAAGGCATGTAGACTGGAGAGCACGGGATGTGTACCACCATGTGAAATGCGCGGGACAGTAAAATGAAAAGAGCTTAGGCTTTGGGGCCAAGATGACTAGTTTCCACCACCTACAAACCCTCAGGCCTAGGACCTCAGTCATCTCATCACTTAAATGCAGGTTATTGGGAGGGTTTTTATCCCTTTCAGGATAAAAAGCATAAAGTATAAAAACCCTTCCAATAACCCTCCTTTCAGGGTTGTCAGAAGGATAAAAAAATAAAGTAACTGTAGTAATTGTGTTACTTTACTGTGACTAGATTTGGCAGATATAATCAATGTTAATCCTTTCCATAGTTTTACCTTTCTTACAGAATCTCCAAGATTCTGTTTATGAATTAATAACAATCTTACACATTTGAAAAGACTAATTTTGAAGTCAAAGCTAACTAGAGAGCAGGTATATGTATTTTGAACTAATCTCTTGGCCAAGAAACTTTCCACTTTTAACTGTGTTACTGGCACATGGTAAGTATTCAGAAACTGATAAATAATTTTATTACATTACTATTCCTAAGAATAAAAGCACTCCATAGAAATGAGAGGATAGGGCCGGGCACGGTGGCTCATGCCTGTAATCCCAGCACTTTGGGAGGCCAAGACAGGTGGATCACTTGAGTTTAGGAGTTTGAGACCAGCCTGGCCAACATGGTGAAATCCTGTCTCTATCAAAAATACAAAAATCAGCCGGGCGTGGTAGTGCATGCCTGTAATCTCAGCTACTTGGGAGGCTGAGGCAGGAGAATTGCTTGGAGGCAGGAGAATTGCTTGAACCCAGGAGGTGGAGGCTGCAGTGAGCTGAGATCGCCCCATTGCACGATAGACTGGGTGACAGAGTGAGTGAGACTCAAAAAAAAAAAAAAAAAAAAAAAAAAACCAGAAATGAGAGAATAGGAGAATGATAATATGAAAAAAAAAGGTCGAAGATTTTCAGAAATGAAAAGGTTCAAGTAAAAAGATACAATGTGAGGGGTGATGAAAATTAAAGAAGGAGTGGATTAGAGTGCGGCTACCTGCTCCCCTCTCCAAAAGTTAAAAACTTTCCAAACTTTGAGTTGTAACTTTAAATTTTAACTTGACTGAGCATATTTATAGTAAGAAGTTCACTTCTTCAGAAAACTAAGTAAGCTATGTGTGTTCATTTTTGCTGGTGGACAGGAGTTCCATGAAATCTGTATAAGCTGGAGAGGCAGCTGCAGAGAAAAGAGGTGATCCACAGATCAGCCTCACCATCATCGCCTGGGAGCTCACAGGAACTACATATATTTGGCCCCTACTGCAGACCCGCTTAATCAGATTTTCTAGGGGATGGACATTGGCAATCTATGCATTAAGAATATTCCCCACCTTAAAGTTTGAGAGCCCTGGGATGGAAGATTTGCGAAAGTTTCTTGGGCAAGAGATTAGTTCAAAATACATATACTTGCTCTCTAGTTAGCTTTGACTTCAAAATTAGTCTTTTCAAATGTGTAGGATTGTTATTAATTCATAATGAGAATCTTGGAGATTCTGCAAGAAAGGTAAAACTATGGAAAGGGATTAACATTGATTATATCTGCCAAATCTAGTCACAGTAAATAGAATAAAGTAGATCTGTGTCAGCTCACTGATGTTTTGCTGCTAATTAAGTTACATAAAACCTTTAGGTGTTTAGAGCTTTGAAGATTTTGGAAGTGTAGACCTGTATGAACCCATTTAAGTCACATAACAGCCCTATATGTTTGATACTCTTATTGTCCCCATTGTACAGATGAAAAAAGTAGGGCCTGGAGAGTTTCCAAAGTTACAGGGCAGAGTTACATGACAGTTACATGACAGAGCCAGAATTTGAATCCAGGTGGTAAGACTCAAAATCATGCTTTTAGCTGCTAGCCTATACTGCTTCCTATCCACCACATTATATTTAACCATTCCCTTATTGTTGGACTCACAGGCTTTTTCTTGTGTTTCAGTTTCAAATACTCACTGTGAAGAACATCATTGGGAATAAGTCTTTAACCATATTTCTGATAATTTCTTAATGATACAATCCCCAAAATGAAATTCTTTGGTCAAAGGCTGTGAACAGTTTTAAGACAATTGTTTTCCAGGTAATTTGTTATGACAGTTTCCATTGTGCCCCACTCCACTAGCATTATCTTCAACATCTTAATGTTCCTGATAAGGAAATTGGTATATCATTGTAAAAGTGCTTCCCTTATTTAAGAAAAGTTAAAATATTTGTATGTTTCACCATCCATGTGATTGTCTTCATTTGAAAACCATTACATCCTTTGGGTAATTTTTTGAAACCATGGTCTTAATGTTCTTCCTATTAAATTTTATGAGCTCTTTATATTTACAAATTTGAACCTTTTGGCATATTTGTTGCAAAATTTTTTGAGTTTATTTTCATTTTAATTTAATTATAACTTTTTATATACAAGTATTTTAAATGTGGGCTAGGCATGGTGGCTCATGCCTGTAATCCCAGCACTTTGGGAGGCTGAGGCGGGTGGATCACCTGAGGTCAGGAGTTCATGGCCAGCTTGGGCAACATGGTAAAACTCAGTCTCTACTAAAAACACAAAAATTAGCCAGGCATGGTGATGTGTGCCTGTAATCCCAGCTACTTAGGAGGCTGAGGCAGGAGAATTGCTTGAACCCGGGAAGCAGAGGTTGCAGCGAGCCAAGATCACACTGTTGCACTCCAGCCTGGGTGGCAGAGCAAGGCTCCATCTCAAAAAAACAAAACAAAACAAAAAACAAAAAAACCCAAGTATTTTAAATGTTTATGTAATGAAATCTATCAATATTTTCCTTCATGATTCTCTGCTACTTTCATACTTAGAAAGAACTTCCTCATTCTTACAAAATATCCACTGCTCCCCTCTCCAAAAAATAAAAACATTCCAAACTTCAAGTTGCAACTTTAAGTTTTAACTTGACCGAGTGTATTTACAGTAAGAAACTCATTTCTTCAGAAAGCTAAATAAGCTATGTGTTTTCATTTTTGCTGGTGGACATCCTTTGAATTCTGTGAAATCTGTGTAAGGTGGAGAGGCAGCTGAATCTTGGGAAGAGCAGAGAGCTAGGAGTAAGTAGAATCAGCAACGTTAACCAGATCTTTTATTTATAGTTGCACTTTCTTTGGCAAGCCAACCTTTCAGTACCCTGGTTTCCTAATTTGGAAAATGGAGATAATACCTTCCCTGCTCAGTTGCCTTATTTATCTCCTGACATGTTCTGGGAATCAAATGAATTAACATTAAGAGGGTGCTTTGTCAATTGCTGACTGTTATACCAGTCTACATATTGAGATTTGTTCATTCACCAAGTCACTCATTCATTTGTTCATTCATTCATTCATTCATTCATTCATTCAGCTCCTCCAATGTACCAGGCACTATGATGGATTCTGGAGTTTCAATGTTGAATAAGACATGCTGTCTACACTTGATGAGCTTGAACAACGTGTATTAGCTCATATAAGTCTTTCAACAACTAAAGAGGTAAGTAGTGTTAATAACTGCAGTTTACAGATAAGGAAAATGGGGCATAGAGAGGTTGAACAACCTGCCCAAGGTCACAAAGCCAGTGAGCTGTCAAACTGAGATACAAGCTTGGGTAGTCTAATTCCTGGCCCCAGGCTATTACCACTGTAGTGTACTGCCTCTCAAGAGATGAGGATGAATGGAAATTGGTTGATAATTGCATAAACTTTACTTGGACTATTTTCATTTTTAAGAGTGTGAAAAGAGAAGATTACCTAGCCTCCTCACTACCTTTCCCCGAATCTCTTAATCGACAAGCACTTAGCACAAGGGCTCTAATGGGCAGGGGCTTGGAGCATAGGGATGAGTAGACCCAGATCCTGACCCAAAGGAGTGCATGATTGGATGCACTGGAAGCCTGAAGCTGTGGTAGAGAGCCTCAGCCTGAGTGTCACCCCCACCACCATCAGCTGTTTAAGATCAGCTTGCACCCTCCACCCCACTTCTCTTCCTACCCAGTCTCTCTCACAAGGGCTACCAGACTGGAGATCTGGGCACCACAGCTGGCGTCTCAACTCAACTGTGTTGAGTACACAGTGCCAACTCAACGAATCTGACATGCAGTTGGGACCCAACTGGTGAACAAAACTAAACTAAAAGCTTATGTCAAATTATAGAATATTTAGAAAAACTATATGAAAGATATGATAATTCTTTCAACCATCAACTTCTGTTAAGAGAAGAAAAGCAAAACTTTGTTCCTAAGGACAAACAATTATTGAGGGGTACAACTACAATTTATTTGAGCCTGCTTCTTTCTACCTACATGAAAAACAAAAGATAAACAAAAAATATGCTTAACAGGAACTCTACCAACAGAAAATATGGGAGGAAGAAGTCAAATTACTCAATTTTTCTATTTGTTAGTAATTTTACTTGCATGTGTGTGACAGACTTGTTGAAGGAAGAATGGCTAAAATTAGTTTCCTCTCTGCAGGTATCATATTACCTTTGCCCCCATCATCACTGATAAGCATTCACTGAGGGTGGAGGAAAACAGGTTTCCACCCTGGTTCCCAGGGAAAAAAAATCAATCATAGATGAAAAGCACATTAAAACAAATTAATTCAGGTTACTTAACCCAAGAAATCTGCACGCTTCCTGCTTTTTCAATGTGAGGAAAGACCCTGGGGATTAACTGAGCCAAAGGATATGAGCTAGTTAAGCACCCACCATACGCCACACATTGTGTTTAGCACATTTAACTCATTTAAACTTCACAACCGCCCTGTGAAGGAGACATTACCTTAGCTTCACAGATCTCAAAGGAATGTCCACCACTAAAACCTGAGGCTCAGCTAGGTTAATGTCATGCTGAAGGTCAGAGATAGAAAGCCCACTTTCCACCAAACTAGACTGTCCATGGCAGAGGCTGACCTTGTTTTCCTCATTTCATATTTGACCATCTCACTCATTTGGCTCTGCCTAATTATAATGTTCATTTCTGTGGCTTTGAGTAATAATACAGTTGTTTGAGCAACTGAATCCAAAAGCACACCCTTAATCAGCACTTCCTAGTATCCACCTTCGGTGGAAACAGTAATAAAGCTCTCGGCAGCTTTTCAACAAACACTATCACACATGTCTGTATAGTTTCCTGCCTTATGAATGGATACTGTGGTTACCAAGACTGCATTGCATGATGAAATAGGAACTACCTGAATCCTCTAATTCTCATGGACTTTAATAAAGTCCGTGTGGGCACCTCAATTAGTGCTTATTGTATATGAGAAGACATGAGAAAAAGGAGAAAAAAGTGAATCAGGCTGGTGTCAGGCAAGGTACACATGTCGCTTCAAGGCAATGACAAATAGGTGAAGTCTAATGTCCACCCACTTTGAACTGAAAGCCTCCCAGAAATAGAAAGAGAGAATACGAGAGAGAGAGAAGATGGATATTATATTTGGTATGGATTAACTGATCCTATTTTATGTTCAGACACAGAAATGGTCAAGGGCTCTTCTGAATCAGAGATAGCATTTTTTTGGTACCAATCATGAAGTTCTCTGTATACAAGCACTTCCCAGATTCCTGATCCCCAGTCCTGGTTGATACTCACTTCTTTTTTTCTATCCCAAGATCACTTGAATGACAGAGTCAAAGGATAACAGACCAGAATCTCAGGCTTCACCTCTTCAAATCCTCTCCCTCACTGACCACATCTAATGAGTAACTTAGTTCTGTGGTGGAGTCTACTTTGAGGATATCTCAAGCATTTAGCTAGTTTTCTCCATGGTTGCTGCCATGACCACCATGGTTCAGGCCACCATTACCATTATCTAAATGGTTATAATGTCTCTAAATAGTTACTTTGTTCCAAATGACCCCCCTTCAACTCAGCATCCACATGCAGCCAGAGTGACTGCAAAAATGCTCACGAGTCACTCCTCTATGTAAAACCCTCCAGCAGCTTCCTTTGCCCTAGAATAAATAATGAATAGCCAACAATTCCTGAGTACATAATCTGTGCATATCTTATCTGAATCTTTGCAGCAATCCTATGAGGGAAGTATTACCTTTATTACCATTAATTACCGTGGCTAAATTACTTAACTGAGGTCCCACAGCTAGAAAGTGGCAGAACCACGACTCAAACCTTTGTTTCTGTGACCCCATCGTGCATACTTTAGCCACCTTGCTAGCCTCCCTACCTCTTGGCTCCTTATGCTTCAGCTCCTTGAACCACTTGCAGGTCCTAGAACTTGACATGATATTTCATGCCTCTGGTTTAGTTGTTGCTAATTGCTTGTTTTTGCATATGAATCTCTCTCCCATTATACCTTCTTCTTTTGTCTACCTGGTGTCACTCCTCACCTTTCAAGATTCAACTCAAGCTTTACCTCCTCCAAGAACCTTTCCCTGACCGTTCCTCCTTTGGTAGAATTGACCACTCCCTTCCCTTATACATCAACATACCCTGATTATGCTTTCATTGTAATGAACACAATACTATCTGCACATGGATGAGCATGACTCCCTCTCTTAGACTTCTATGAACTCCTTAAATGTTGGGACTCTGTCCTAGTAATCGGTTTTAATTATACTGTCTAGCACAGCTCTGGGCACATACAAGGTTTACTGTAAACACTGTTGAATGAATAAAAATATTTGTTTGAATGTTAAATATGTTGCTTCAGTGCAATTGGTGATTTTTTTCTTTACTGAAGAGCTGTATATGAATCTTTGAAAAGGATCATGCAGCTTTAGAATAACTGAAAAATTCTGGCATCCTCCCAGTTAGAGCAGTGGCTAGGGATGGAAGGAAGATATTACAGCCCACCTGCCACACCTATTTTCACCTATCAAAGAATCTATTTAGTGATAACATTGAACAGTCAGTGTATAAACCACATTTGGTATCAGGGTTATATATATATTTACCTTATTAATGGGAATATGGATGATTCACATTTGAACTGCAATGCACACATTTTATTGTACACAATAAAATAAGTGGATAAGAATAAAGTTAATTGAAACATTTAATTATAAAGCAAGAATACAGCAATGGCAAACCATGACCAACTGAAGACAATGCAATTGATACTGTGATAACAGAGCATTCTTTCCCAAAGTGCCAAAAATGCCAAGTTGGCACATGTGCTCATGTAGTACAGCAAATGTCACAGGGCAGTCAGTCTTCTTAATGACTAGCAGCCAAACACCATTCCTAATGGATACATTCTGGTCCTACATCAACAACAAATATATCCTCAACCTTCCTCTCCATCTTTGAATCTTGGCTCAAGGGAGATCTCCTTGAGAAAGCCTTCCCTGGTCTCACAGTTCAGTCTGTATACACCCTCAAAGAACTTCGTTTCTTTCCTTTAGACAGTTTATCTTAGTTTGTAATAACTTATAGTCAATATTTATTTTCCTAACAGCTGCCACCCCAAAGCATCTATAAGCTCCAGGAGAGCAGGGACCTCACCTGGTTTTATATACCAGTTAGTTCCCAGTGACTGGCACATAGCTAGGCACTCTATAAACATTTTGAATGATGAATGATGAACGATTTTTTTACCTCTTACTCACTGCCGTGTTATCTTAAGAATTATATGCAACTCCTCACCAGTCTCAAAAACTTCTTCCTCTTCATTACACCCCTACCCTATCACAAGGATCAGTCATTATTTTCTCACCCTCTCCTCCCCACTCTCTCCCACCAAAAAGTCTTAGAAGTGGCAGCTTCTAATCAGCCTGAACTTTCTGACATGGTTGGGATCCAGTTCAAGGTTATGCAATATGAAAAGATAAACAAAATAAAGGAAAAATGTGGAGACTGGAGTACCTATTAGGTGATTTTAAACAATGGACATAGCTCCTAAACAACCTGCTAATTCAGTGAAAAAGAAAATTTTTAACTAATTTAATTTCAACCACTCTGTTTTATCATAGAGACAAAAACTGGTTGATTTGCTGATTTTTTTTCACTTACTATGTTTTGGTCTAGCATAGAAGAAGTCTTGGAACAGAGCTGACTGCTGATTGTTGGCAGGAAGTAACTCGCATGTGTGGTCTCTTAGAAATTATATGGAAACTGTTCCTAAATGACAGGGCTCTGTGCTCGAGGAGTCTTCTCTACTCAAGGGTCTCGGCCTGCTTCTTCCTTCCTACTTCCTCTCCAACTTCTCCTACATCTTCCCCTCCCCTTTTGTCCACCACAAAGCTTTGTCCCTCAGCTCCTTCATTGGACACCTGGGAGGCAGGTATAAAGCACCCGCTCTCCCAGGTTCCTACAGAGGAAAAATCCTAGGCATGCCAGTTAGGGAATCCTGGAGTGGAGATGGGAAAAGCAACAGCAAGGTGTGACTGATGAAACTCTGTTTTAAGGAAGAGGAACTACTGTGGTGTTAAGTTCTGGAAATCCAGAGCATTTCAGAAAACAGCCTGCATTATTTCTCTCAGTAACAGACTACCTAAACTGCACTTGGAAGATCCAGTTTAAGGGGAAAGATAAGTGTGTTTAGAACTTGTCAGGGACTCTTCCCCAATGTGCCTTTTCTTCAAATCTCTGGGATAATTGAAGCAAGTAAACGAAATGTCTTCTCGTTAGTGGGCTCCCTACCCTGAAGACAACCTGGTGAAAAATATTTGAGGACAAGAGAGGCGTTGCAAGAAGGAACACTGGAGATTAAGGGATGTGGGCAGTGGTGGTGACATCATTTTCTGGATAAAGAATCAAAAGACGGTGACAGAACACGTAGAGTGGGAAAGGCTATGGGTGTAGAAAGGAGACAGCAATAGACACACATGCTAGTGCAGGCATTGCCTCTAGAAGATAAATGTTTGTATTGTTTGACTTAAAAAAAGAAACATATGCATGTTATCCATTGAAAGCTATAATGTTAAAATAATGATAAGACTCCATCAGTCTGGTATGCCCTTTTTTTTTTCTCCCCAGGAAATACACATGGAGGCTGGTGCTCAGGCCCCGGGAACTGACAATCTAATTTGATGCCCCTGAAGCAAAGTCCCCAAGACAGCTGGTAGCTTGGACCAGGAATCCTGTGGGGGCACTGACGGCCCCTGGGGCCAGAGCTGACTCTGTGGCCCTCCCCTCCATATTCATACACTCTGTAAAAGCTACCTGTCCCCTTGTTAACACGTGGAAAGCGAGTCCTTTCTGACTATATCACAGGCAGAAACAAGGCAGAGGCACAAGAAACAACCAACAGCAGGCCTTTTGGTGCGCGCTCCCGTTCATTCGCGTGGGCGACCCGCTGCCCCTTCTAGGGGCACTGAACAATCCAGTTCTGAGCCGGGGAAAGCCTTGATCCTGTAATCTGGTCCCTACTTTCCCCCACGTTCACGCCCAATGCTCCCAGGCTGGAGCTGCTCCGGCGTGTGCCCCTCGTTCGGCCCCGAGCCCTTGGCCCCCAGACCCCGCCACGGCCCCTCCCCCACCGGGGGCGCTTTCCGCCAGCCTTCCTTGGGCTCCCCGGTCCTACCTGCGCCGCGGCCAGGGCTCCCTCGCACAGAGGCAGCTCCGGCCCCTCGGCCGTGGGTCTCCACGAGGATGGGCTCGGGTCTGATCTCAGGACGGCGCGCAGACCCCGCTCCCTATGCCAAGGTCACGGTCTTGGAGAGGCGCGCTTGGCTCGCTGCGCTCCTGGCGCCCGCCTTCGGGTCCGGCCGCAGCAGCCCCCGCAGACCCTCTGGGCGGCCGCTGCGGCCCCGGCCCCGGCCCCGGAGCTCCGCCCCTCTCCTGCTCCCCGCCCGCTTGCCCCCTCGGGGTCCCCGACTGCCGAGCCCAGCTCCCCTCGTAGCCCACTCGCGGGCTGCCCTCTAACCCCCACCCCAGTTAGTCCCGGTTCCTTCACCGTCTCCTTAGCCCGCAGAGAGCTTAGCTGACTCTTCAGGGTCGCTGAGGGCGTGTCTTCGGTTCCCCGAGGGCCACACGCCGGCTCGGGTCCCTAGCAGACGGCGAGCCCCGCGCTCAGGTCCTCTCCTGCCCTCTCCCGTGCCGATCCAGGGGTTCCCGGCTCCCAAATCCTGTTCCCGCTGTCCTCTTCCCCGACCCCTACTCCTTGGCGATGGAAAGGTTAGGGCGCTTACGACGCCACCAACGTTCTCTGTGCCGAGGGTGGCACAATTTTTTTTTTTTTTTTTTTTTCTGATATAAGGCCAGAGATTCACAGTAAAATAAATACAAATCGCGTGCCCAAACTCTTACTCATTCTGCAAGACTCAGGTCAAGCGTTGCCTATGCCGCAAGACCTCGGTGCTGGCAAACAGCTCCCTCCTTCCACTCTCCTGCGCGAAGGGGCGCGCCGTCCTCCCTGGCTGCAGCCAGGTGCCTGTTGCACTTCGTCTACTCTACCCGACTCCACAGCGCGCTGCTTGGAGGCCCGGACCTGGCCTTGCTTATCCTTGTCCCTAGCCCCTGGCACGGTGCCTGCCACCCATCACAGCACTAGAATATTTTATGAATAAGTGGAAAATTAATTTCTTTTGTAGAAAACCAGTTTTTTTGGTATGTGTTTGTTTGTTTTTGGCTTTTTACTCTCAAATAAAGCATACTCCTTTGGGTGGGCAATTTGCTAGTCTCTATAAAGAAACACCAAAAATATTATCCCCTTTAATGCAGTATTCCACGCTTGCGGAAATTTCCATAACAAAATAATATTCGTGCGGAGATTTTTTTTTAGCAGGATCATTTGTTACAGAAAATAATTTTAAAAACCACGAAAAGCAAAGAGAGCCAAACTGTCAACAGTAGGAAATTGGTTGAATAAATTAGGGTGACTTAATGGGACATTATACAACTGTTAAAATGATAAACATCAAGACAGAAGTGCTTCAAATTCTGTTTAGAATAAGGAGGGAGTATGTATTTATTTATAAAGCAAAAAAAAAAAAAAAGGAAAACATGAAGTAACGTGATAAAATGTCTGCAAAATACTGTTAAGCAAAAAGCAGAAAATCGGGTCGTTTACCATGTTTAAGAACTTCAAATAAAAATGCAGATTTCTTCTCTGCAAAATGGCGATAACATCTACCTCAAGGGGTCCTTGGAGTGTTAAATGAAATAGTCAAGGAAAGTGCTCAGTGTAGAATGGATACTCAACAAAGTTTCCTTTTCTTTTCTTCAATGGAACATAGACTCAAATCCAGCATGTCAAACACATCCTCGTTATGGCCCAGTTCTGCCCATTTGGCTTCCTTTCCCTCAAATACAGGGTAGGAGAAGGAGCTGAGCAAATGCTAAAGCACCAGTGAAGGGGGAAAATCTAGTTAATAGGAATAAATGTGAAGTCCTCCCTCAGGCCGAAACACCCAGCAATGTAAGTAATGGAGGATGTGGCTCAGTAGCGGTGCCTATCAAGATACCTTAGGTTTTATTTTAGTTGGCTACAAGCACAGCTTTGTGAACACCCAAAGGCTGAATGAGTTCAGTTCAAAACCTGAATGAGGCTGCAATCTTAGGCTGAATTGATACTCTTCACTGGTCAGATTACACCTGGGCATAATGTTCAAATTTGGGCACTATCTTTAAGAAAGTATTACTCTGAAGATCTATTATTGCTTCTATTTTAAAGACGAAGAAACTGATGCATACAGTTTCAGGTATTTAGGGTTGGGTGGCTAGGAGTTGGCAGAGCCAAGAGATGAACCTGATCAGCTTGACTTACAGTCCTGGTGCTTGATCACTTTACCAGTGTGTCCCAGTGTGTACATCTTCCAGTAGAGATTGGAAGCTTGGTATTGGGTGGTGCCCAGACAATAAAATTAGATAACAGTGGATCACAAGGTGAAAAAAGATATGCCCTTTTTACTTCTTTTGTTCCTATGGATTATGTCAAGGAAGGAGTATCATTTTTGTGGTATTTGTCTTCACATCCCTCTATAACACTTGCTAATCTCCTGTTTTAACAAAGAGAGAGCTTACCTCTCGCTCAGAACCTTTGCTAGGCAACAGCTCCTAAGTAGAATTTAATATCATCGCTTTCTCTTCCATCTGTTATTATTCCTTATGCAGTTAAGTTCCAATTGACATAGTTTTCCACTGACAAAGTGATGTGGTTTCCATTTAAGGTAAATTTTCTTATGTGAGAAAAATGAGCAACTTGAAAGAAAGATCTAAAAGAACTAATAGGACCAGTGATATTTACATTTGGGAAATACAAGCCCATACTCTGTTATGACCAGTGGATAGAAGGAATGACAGGCAGGTTTCAGTCCACAATGAATCAGGGCTGCCTGGGAAGATGCTGAAGGACAGCCTTGGGAGCTCAAACGCTATGGCTAGAAACTTTAAAATTCCTGCCAACCAGGGGAATCTGGGATTCTTGACAGCAGGGCTTCTCAGGAATCTAACCTCTAGATACACAGATTTTGGAGCAAGTTACATTCACTCATTTTGGACAGATCCCAAAGAAGAGTTCCAAGTAAGCTCAGAACAATAGCAGCGCCTCTGTGACCATGGTATAATTAACAGAGCACTAGTAGATTCTCTCTAAGGTAACTTTTGAAAGAGAAAATATTTGGGAGGTTTACACTTCAATCATTTACTCCCTTACACCTTTTTCTGGTGTACCCTCTATTCCTAACATCCCCGAGGGCCAAGATGATGGGGCTGTTCCTCCTTCCTTTCATGTTCCAGCATTTCCCATCCCCAAATTCCATATCATGTGGCCTCTGTTTCCCCTAAGGCAGCTCCCCTTGCTATTTTTGTGAACCCTTTGGACAAGTATTAAAATGGATGTGTGGGGAAAAAAGGGTTTATAGGGTCCCCAGCAGTTAAAAAGTATCTTTGGTATAGGAAATTTATTTTGAAACCATAAAGTCTGAAAATCCATAATGTACAAAACCATAATCTGATTGCCTTTTGGTTCAAGAATATTTGGTGTGTAGACATCACCTGGGCCCCTGACTGCTAAGAACAGAAAGCCACTTGGGAAGCTATTAGGCAGATAAGCTGGAGGGAAAAGACCATTCAGACAGTCCAGTGGAAGGACTAAATGCTTCCACTGGAGGAGCTACATCAGGGGAAGCTTGTTCAATTGGATTAGGAAATTCTTTCCTGAGACACCTCTGATGCCTCTCTTTTCCTCACTCACTATCTCCAACCCATCTACAAGTCCTGATGGATTGACTTTCAAAATACAACCAGACTCAACCTCTTTTTCCTACCTCCACCACTACTAGCCCTATCCAAGCTGGCATCATCTTTCTCTTAGAAGATCTCCTGGCTGGTTTTCCTGCATCGGCCTTGCCTTCCTACAGGCTGTTCTTCCCAAAGCAACTGCAATGACACATTTAAAAATAAAATTGGATTCGGTCATTTCTCTGCTCAAAACCATGTCTGTAATGGATTCCTGTCTCAGAGTGAAATTCAGTAAAATTCATGGCCCATTAAGGCCAGATCATATGGGTCCTGGCTATGTCTCTGATCTCTCTACCAGCTTCCTTGGCTTCACACACACTGGTTTCCTTGCTGGTCTTTGGATGTGCGCAGCATACCCTGTGTTGGACCTTTGCATTGCATTTCCTTCTCTCAGTTTGGGGCTCTCTCCTTCCTTTTTTTTTTTTTTTTTTTTGGAGACTGAGTCTTGTTCTGTCACCCAGGCTGGAGTGCAGTGGCACAATCTCAGCTCACTGCAACCTCCGACTCCCGGGTTCAAGCGATTCTCTTGCCTCAGCCTCCTGAGTAGCTGGGATTACAGGTGCGTGCCACCATTCCTGGCTATTTTTTGTATTTTTAGTAGAGATGGGGTTTCACCATGTTGGTCAGGCTGGTCTCGAACTCCTGAACTTGTGATCCCTCCCTTCTTTTGCTCTCTATTCAGAGAGGTATTCCTTTGGCTTTCCTATCTCATAAATGACATAGCCCCTCTTTCATCTTACTCCATCACTGTTTCCTTACCCTGCTTTTTTGGGGTGTTGCAAACTTTACTGATGGCTTGAGAACAATAAAATTGGTGGTGAAGATGGAGTCACAGAGTGGTTAGAGCAAATTGTAGCATCAAAAACAATTTTATTTAACTTTTAAATTTTGTTTTGTTATTTTTTTTTAGATGGAGTCTCACTCTGTGGCCCAGGCTGGAGTGCAGTGGCATAATCTCGGCTCACGGCAAGCTCTGCCTCCTGGGTTCACACCATTCTCCTGCCTTAGCCTCCCAAGTAGCTGGGACTACAGGTGCCCACCACCACGCCTGGCTAATGTTTTGTATTTTTAGTAGAGACGGGGTTTCACCGTGTTAGCCAGGATAGTCTCAGTCTCCTGACCTTGTGATCCACCCGCCTCGGCCTCCCAAAGTGCTGGGATTACAGGCATAATAGAACACAATTTTAAAGTGAACATTAAATACTCTGCTCTTTAAAAACATTTAGGCAATCCAGCTACTGTGAATTTCTCCTTGACTATCTTTCCTCCTGGATTCCCAGTCTTTTGTCTCAGTAGTGTAGTATTTTCTCAATCTTTCTCCCACAGCCCTAACTCATCTTGGATTACTCTAAGAAACTCAGGTTCCAGCCTATTTTCTGTTTTTTTTTTAAATTTACTTATTTTATTGAAATATAGCACACATTTAGAAATCTGTACAACTTGAATAGCACTATAGAAACTCTCCATACCCTTTTTCATTCTGTAAAACCCACAGAGTAACCACTAACCTGATTTATAACACTATATATCATTTATATTTGTATTAATAGAACTATTTATTAAATACTCATTTGGTCTAGCTTCTTTCAACAATGTTTGTGAGATTCAACCATATTTTGCAGTAGTTTTTTTCCTTTTCATTGCTATATAGTATTCTGTTGCATGACTATCACAATTTATTGAACCATTTTACTCTTGATGGACATTCAAGTTTGCTTCCAGTTTTAAGCTATTATGGACAATGCTGCTATCAACATTCTTGTAGCTATTTCTTGGTGTGCCTGTGCTTGCATTTCTGTGGAGCAATATATGGCAGTAGAATTACTGGGTCAAAAGGTATGTATGTTTAGCTTTAGAGGATATTACCAAAGAATTCTCCAAAGTGGTCATACTCATTTACATTTCCACCAGTGGCAAATGAGAGTTCTTATGTATCCATTTCCTTACCAACACTTGGTATAATCTTTTAAAAAATGATTATTTATGGCCGGGTGCGGTGGCTCACGCCTGTAATCCCAGCACTTTGGGAGGCCGAGGCGGATGGATCACCTGAGGTCAGGAGTTTGAGACTAGCCTGACCAACACGGAGAAACCCCGTCTCTACTAAAAATACAAAAAAATCAGCCAGGTGTGGTGGTGCATGCCTGTAATCACAGCTACTTGGGAGGCTGAGGCAGGAGAATTGCTTGAACTCAGGAGGCGGAGGTTGTGGTGAGCCGAGATCGTGCCATTGCTGCACTCCAGCCTGGGCAACAAGAATGAAACTCCGTCAAAAAACAAAAAAACAAAAAAACAAACAAAAAAACAAAAAAACACAACAAAAAAACCAGATTATTTATAACTCTGGCTGGTATAAACTGGTATCTCACTGCAATTTTAATTTGTGTTTCCCTGATGATTAGTGAAGCTGAATACCTTTTTCAATGTTTATTGACTAATTGGATAGTCTTTTCAATGAAAAGCCTGTCTTTCCTTCTCTCCTTCCTTTAAAAAAATTGGGTTATTTCTCTTTTAGAAAACTAATATATAAGTGTTCCTTTTATATTTTAGGTATAGGTTATTTGTCAAGTGTAGATTTTTTATTGTAAATTGCCGATTTATAATTATATAAACTTATGGGGTACAAAGTGATTTTATAATTTACTAATACAATGTGTATAATTAAGTCAGCTAGTTAACATATTCATCATCTCAGATACTTAACATTTTTTGTGGTGAAAACATTTAAAATTTACCCTTTAATTACTAAGACTGTAGATATTGCAATATCATTTCCATTTCTGTGATTTGCCTTTTTATTCTCTTAATAGTGCCTTTTTATGAAGAGAAGTTCTTATTTTTAGTGTAGTCCAATTTATTCATCTTTTTCTTGATGGTTAGTGTGTTTTAGTTCTGCTTAAGAAAACTTTGCCTACATCAAGTCACGAATATATTCTCCAATGTTATCTTTTAAAAGCCTTATTATTTTGCCTTTTAGATTAAGATCTAAAATCCACCTGGAATTGATTTTTGTATGGGTGAAGTTTCATTTTTTTCCAATGGATATCCTGTTGACTCGGCACCATTTATTAAAAATATCCACCTTTCTCTACTGCTCTGTGTCACTCTTGTCATAAATAAAGTACCAGTATACGTGTGGGTCTGTTTCTTTACTCTTTATTGTATCCCATCAGCCTGTTTGTCTGTTCTTTTGCCAAAATATCACACTGTCTTATTTATCGTGGCTTTACGATGAGTCTTGAAATCTGGTAAAATAAGTTCTCTAACTTTATTCTTCTTTAAGGTCCCTTGCCTCTCCATGGCCATTTACTTTCATATACATTTTTAGAATCATCTGATCAGCACACACACACACCCCTTAATTTTGGGGAATTACACTGAATCTATAGGTCGATTTTGGAGAAAATGGACATCCTGATAATATTTAGAGTTCCAATCTGCAAACACAGTATAGCCTTCTATTTATTTAAGTATTCTTTAATTTCTCTCACTAATGCTTTATACAATTTTCTGTGTAGAAGTCTTGCACATATTTTGCTGGATTTATTCCTAGATATTTGATGCTTTTTGATGCAATTTTACTTGGCATCTTTAAAAAATTTTATTCTCAATTCACTGTTGCTGGTACTTTGCTGTATTTTTCTTCTTAGGGTACATCATCACCTCAACACAACATATTATATATTTATGTATTATTGTATTAATGTAAACTCGATGTTTACATTATTGTATTGCATTAATGTAAACTCGATGAGAGGAGAACTTTTGTCCATTTTGGTCACTGCTTTATCTCCAGTGCCGGAAAACATTTCTGGCAAATACTAGACATCATAAATACTTATTGAGTTGAATTGATTTACCTTGGGTTGAATCAGCTGCTTGCAACTCTCACTCTTTCTTTCTCTAGAACAATAGGAGTAAGTCTTCTTTTTTTTCCTTCAACTTTTATTTTAAGTTCAAGGGTACATGTGCAGGATGTGCGGGTTTGTTATGTAAGTAAACATGTAACATGATGGTTTGCTGCACAGCTCATGCCATCACCAAGGTATTAAGCCAAGCATCCATTAGCTGTTCTTCTTGATGCTCCCCCTCCTCCCACCCAACCCTGTTGTTCCTGCCACCCCATGTGTCCATGTGCTCTCATCATTCAGCTCCCACTTATAAGTGAGAACATGCAGTGTTTGGTTTTCTGTTCCTGCATTAGTTTGCGGAGGATACTGGCTTCCAACTCCATCCAGGTTCCTGCAAAGGAGATGATCTTTTTCCTTTTTATGGCTGCATAATATTCCATGGTGTATATCTACCACATTTTCTCTATCCAGTCTATCATTGATGGGCATTTAGGTTGATTCCATGTCTTTGCTATTGTAAATAGTGCTGCAATGAACATATGCGTACATGTATCTTTGTAACAGAATAATTTATATTTCTTTGGGTATATACCCAGTAATGGGATTGCTGGGTTAAATGATATTTCTGCCTCTCGATCTTTGAGGAATTGCCACACTGTCTTCCACAATGGTTGAACTAATTTACACCCCCACCAACAGTGTAAAAGCATTCCTTTTTCTCCACAACCTCTCCAGCATCTATTGTCTTTTGACTTTTAATAATTGCCTTTCTGACTGGTGTGAGACAGTATCTCATTGTGGTTTTGATTGGCATTTCTCTAATGATAGTGATATTGAGCTTTTTTTCATGCTTGTTGGCCACATGTATATCTTCTTTTGAGAAGTGTCTGTTCATATCCTTTGCCCACTTTTTAATGTTTTTTTTTTCTTGTAAATTTGTTTAAGTTCTTTGTAGATTCTGGATATCAGACCTTTGTCAGATGGATAGATTGCAAAAGTTTTCTCCCATTCTGTAGGTTGTCTGTTCACTCTGATGATAGTTTCTTTTGCTGTGCAGAAGCTCTTTCGTTTAGTTAGATCCCATTTGTCAATTTTTGCTTTTGTCACAATTACTTTTGGTGTTTTTGTCATGAAATCTTTGCCTGTGCCTATGTCCTGAATGGTATTGCCTAGATTTTCTTCTAGGGTTTTGATACTTTGGGGTTTTACATTTAGGTATTTAATCCATCTTGAGTTAATTTTTGTATAAGGTGTAAGGAAGGGGTCCAGTTTCAATTTTTGGCATCTGTCTAGCCAGTTCTCCCAGCACCATTTATTAAATAGGGAATCCTTTCCCCATTGTTTTTGACAGGTTTTTCAAAGATCAGATGGCAGTAGGTATGTGGTCTTATTTCTGCGTTCTCTATTCTGTTCCATTGGTCTATGTGTCTGTTTTGTACCAGTATTATACAGTGTGGTTACTGTAACCTTGTATTATAGTTTGAAGTGGCACATGACTCCTCATCAGCTCTCTCCCAGCAACATTTACTTCCCAAAGCCAAACACTTCAGTTCTTTCAGTAGTCCTTTCCTCATGTGGCAAGAATCTCTCTCGTCATATTATCTGCTTCCCTTAGTACATGGCTCTGCTTTGCCAATGTTTCTTTTTCAATTTGAACTCCCAGAAGTGATTTGGTTAATGCATATGTTAAAGTTAGAATATCCCTTGCCTAAGCTGGCCCACTTTTATTTACTGTCATAATATTAATGTACAGGAAGATTGTGATTGAAGAAAATTCCCCTGATTTTTTTTAACACAAGTGTCTCAAAGTCAGGCTCTCTTCATCCTCTATTTTAAAAATAAAATTTAATTATTTTAACATAAACGTAGAACTTTTGCCAGAGGTAGTTATACTCTAAAGCTAATAAAGCTTAAGCTTCGGGGTCTTTCATTCATATGGCCTCTGTGAATGCTGAGAGATTCTGGGACTTGTAGAGTGTTCTAGGTGGGGAGTAAAAACTAGATTATAATAAAGAAATATTTTAAAGTAAGCTTCTCTGAATAAAGGGACATAACTCTAAGACTGTGGTGATTTCTTTCCCATGCTAATAAATATTTACTTTTGTACTTGATTTTTTTTGTTATTAATAATGTATTTTGTTGTTGTTGTTAAAGAGGGGATTTCAAATTCTATAGGCTTCAGGCCCTATAAAACTTTAATTGGTTCTTGCTAAATTTGTGGGATTTTGGGTTGTTTGTTTTACAGATAGGGTCTTGCTAAGTTGTCCTGGCTGGAGTGCAGTGGCTATTTGGAGGTGCGATTGTTGTGCAAACTCCTTGGCTCCAGCGATCATCCTGCCTCAACCTCCACAGTAGCTGCAACTACAGGCATGCATCACTGTACCCAGCTTGAACCTGCTGGTATCTTAGCTGGCTATCCTAGCACTCCAGTTCATTGAAATCACTTTGAGTCCTGACCACTGTGGTTCACTTTATTAAGCATGTGCCCACTTCATGTTTTTATGTCACATTTTGGCAATTCACACAGTATTTCAAACTTTTTCATTATTATTATATCTGTTACACTAATCTGTGATCAGTGGTCTTTGATGTTATGATTGTAAATTTTGGAGGGTGCCATAAATCTTGCCCATATAAGATGGCAAACTTAACTGATAAATGTTGTGTGTGTTCTGACTGCTCCTCCAACTCGTCCTTTCCCTGTCTCTCCACCTGTCCTTCTTATTCCCTGAGACACAAAAATATTGAAATTAAACCAAATAATAAACCTACTATGGTCTCCAAGTGCTCAAATGAAAGGAAAAGCCACACATCTCTCACTTGAAATCAAAAGCTAGAAATGATGAAGCTTAGTGAGGAAGCCATGTCAAAAGCCAAGACAGGCTGGAACTAGGGCTCTTGCATCCATTAGCTAAACTGGGAATGCAAAGGAAAAGTTCTTGAAGGAAATTAAAAGTAGTACTCTGGTAAACATATGAATGATAAGAAAGTAAAACGCCTTATTGCTGATATGGAGAAAGTTTTAGTGGTTTGGATAAATCAAACAAACCACAACATTACCTTAAGCCAAAACCTAATCCAGAGCAAGGCCCTAACTCTCTTTAATTCTATGAAGGCTGAGAAAGGTAAGTAAGCTGCAGGAGAAAATTTTGAAGCTAGGAGCTTAGTTCATGAGGTTTAAGTAAAGAAGCTGTCTTCATAATATATTAGTGCAACCAGGAAGTGGTAATATAGAAGCTACAACAAATTATCCAGCTAAGATAATTGATAAATTATCTATTTAGTGACCACACTAAATAGATCTTCAGTGTAGATGGAATAGTCATATGTTGGAAGAAGATTTCATCCGGGACTCTCATAACTAGAGAGAAGTCAGTGTGTAGCTTCAAAGCTGTGAAGGACAGACTGACTCTTTTGTTAGGGACTAATGCAGCTGGTGACTTTAAGTGGAAACCCATGCTCATTTACCATTCCAAAAATCCTAGGGCTCTTAAGAATTATGTTATATCTATGCTACCTGTGCCCTATAAATTGAACAAGAAAGCCTGGATGACAGTACATTTGTTCACAGCATGGATTAATAAATATTTTAAGTCCACTGTTGAGACCCACTGCTCAGAAAAAAGGATTCCTTTCAAAATATTACTGCTCATTGACAATGCACCTAGTCACCCAAGAGCTCTGATGGAGATGTTCAAGGAGATGAATATTGTTTTCATGCCCACTAAACATTCATTCTGCAGTTCATAGATCAAGAGTAATTTTAAAGTCTTATTATTTAAAAAATACATTTTGTAAGGCTATAGCTGCTGTTGATAGTGGTTTCTCTGATGGATGTGGGCAAAGTAAATTGAAAATTTTCTGGAAAAGATTCACCATTTTAGATGTCATGGGAGGAGGTCAAAATATCAACAATAATAGGAGTTTGGAATAAGTTGATTCCAACCCTCATAGATGACTTTGAGGCCTTCAAGACTTCAGTAGAGGGAGTATCTGCAGAAGTGGTAGATATAGCAAGAAAGCTAGAATTAGAAGTGAAGCCTGAACATGTGATGAAATTGCTGAAATCTCATAATAAAACTTGAACAGATGAGGTGTTGCTTTTTATGGATGAGCAAAGAAAGTGGTTTCTTGAGATGAAATCTACTTCTGGCAAAGATGCTGTGAAGATTGTTGAAATGACAGCAAAGGATTTAGAATATTATATGAACTTAGTTGAAAAAGCAGCAGCTGGGTTTGAGAGTATTGATTCTAGTTCTGACATAAGTTCTACTGTGGGTAAAATGCTATCAAATAGCATCACATTTTACAGAGGAGTCTTTTGTGAAAGATCCAATCTATATGATAAACTTAATTGCTGTCTTACTTTAAGAAATTGTCACAGCCACTTCAACCTTCAGAAACAACCTCATTGATCAGTCAGCAGCCATTAACAGCAGGCAAGACTCTCCACCAGCAAAAAGAAAACGACTCGCTGAAGGCTCAGGTGATCATTAGAATTTTTTAGCAATAAAGTATTTTAAAATTAAGGTATGTATATGTTTTAGGCATAATATATTGCACACAAAATAGATTACTGTTTAATGTAAACATAACTTTTGTATGCGTTGGGAAACAAAAAAATTCATGTGACTCACTTTACTGAGATATTCACTTTATTGGGGTGGTCCGGAACTAAACCTGCAATATCTCCAAAGTATACCTGCATTTAGTCTGAGATAGTAAAAACTAGCTATTAAAACATCATAATTCTTGCAAATCTATTACATAGCTTAGGGACTGTAATACATCATAAGTTAGGTTTGTGAAATGCAGGCATGTACAACTCAAAAGCATTCAACTCTAATATTGAATTTTATTTTCTTCTGTTTTCTTTTCTGTAGCAGTTTTCCTCCCTTGAGGCATGAAAGATCTAAGGTCTGGTTTGAAGGGAGGAAGAAAAACGGGGAAAGAAGACATTACCAAGAGCAAAAAGCACGTAGATAATATACCAAAAATTATCTTGAAACATAGAAAATTTATTGGAAGAACAAAGATAATTATCAGATTAACATTCATAAAAGGGGAATTAAGACATCTTTTTAAAGAAATTAAAAGATTGGGTAGATAAAAAATGAATAAGAACATAGAGTACACGAACAACACAATTAAGACTGATGAAACATTCACACGTATGTACAACACTGTATTCAACATAGAATAGTTCTGTCAGCCTCTGAGCCCAAGCTAAGCCATCATATCTCCTGTGACCTGCACGTATACATCCAGATGACCTGAAGCAACTGTAGAATCATAAAAGAAGTGAAAATGGCTGGTTCCTGCCTTAACTGATGACATCACTTTGTGAAATTCCTTCTCCTGGCTCAGAAGCTCTCCCACTGAATACCTTGTGACTCCTGCCCCTGCCCGCCAGAGAACAACCCCTTTGACTGTAATTTTCCATTACCTACCCAAATCCTATAAAACTGCCCCACCCCATCTCCCTTTGCTGACTCTCTTTTTGGACTCAGCCCACCTGAACCCAGGTGATTAAAAAGGTTTATTGCTCACACAAAGCCTGTTTGGTGATCTCGTCACACAGATGTGCATGACAAGTTCTTTTTTGATCACCTCTAGAATGTATTTTTTAAATTGTCCATGTATTTCAAAAAACCAAACACCACATGTTCTCACTCATAGGTGGGAATTGAACAATGAGAACACATGGACACAGGAAGGGGAACATCACACACTGGGGCCTGTTGTGGGGTGGGGGAAGGGGGAAGGGATAGCATTAGGAGATATACCTAATGTTAAATGACGAGTTAATGGGTGCAGCACACCAACATGGCACATGTATACATATGTAACAAACCTGCATGTTGTGAACATGTACCTTAAAATTTAAGGTATAATAAAAATAAATAAAAAAATAAATTGTCCATGTATTAGACTACATAGAAAACAACACATTCTCCAAAGTAGACCTCATAAAAGCCACATTTTAAAAATTAATTAATTATTCTAATTACAATAACTAATTATAAGTATGTACACATCACAATTTAAAATCTCTACACTTGAATGTTAACAAAAAGTATTCTAAATAATTCCTATGTTAAAGAAGAAGAAATCAAATTGACATTATAGATGATCTAGCAATAAGCACATATAAAAACCTGTTGAATTTAGCCAAAGCATTATTCAAAGAAAAATTTGTAGTCTTAAATTTACTCCTTGGAAAAAAATAAGTACTACATAAAGTAAGTAAATATTTAAGTCAAAAAATGTAGAAGACAGAAATCAATACAAGTTAAAGACTGAAATTAATAAAATAAAAACATATAAAAAATCCAGTGTTTCAATTAACAACTAGTATTCTTCCAAGAAAACAATAAAATGGAAAAATTTTGCCAAGTCAAAAAACATGAAAAGAGATAAGTCACAAATGTCATTAGAAACAAAAAAGTACATATAATTATATTAATAGAAGAAATAAAATTCATTATGTTAATACATTTGGCAATGTAAAGTGGAAAAATCAATAGAAAAATATAAATAATCAAAATTTAATCACGAACTTGACTTCTGGGGAGGAGGAGCAAATGGCAAAATGGAAGCCTCCACTGATCATCCTCCCTGCAAGGACACTCAATTGAACTGTTGCAGGCTGAAGGAGTGAGGATCGTGATCAACTCAGTATACCACTGGAGGCTATATGAGTAAACAGCAAACTGTTCTCATGAAAGCAGGATGATGGAAAACTGACAAACTGCGTCTGCCACCCAGAGGGAATGCTGAGGGCAGTCACAACCCAGGCACAACTGTTTCTTGTGATTAGGCACATCTGGAGCCAGTTAGAAATAATGTGAACCTGTGATCAATTAAGCAGCTGATCAATCATTATCTCCTCCTCCCTGCTCTTTCTACCCAATAAATACGAAGGGCTGTAGAAGTTCAGGGCTGCTGCTGCTTTTGCTCACTAGAAGCAGGGAGCCCTCTTCTTCTTCCCTGGTTATGCTTCCTTTAAAATAGTTACTTTTGTCTTAAGTTTTCATTTCTACATTTGTCCCCGTCCTTCGTTCAGTCTCGTAATGATGGTCTCAAGTAGTAACAGTAGTAACTGTTGTAGTGATGGTCTCAAGTAGTAACCGTGGCAGTCAGACACAAGTGGCACCCGAACAGGGACTATCAGGGACTATCAGGGACAAACAGAGACCTGAAGGGACCTGAGGAGGCCTGAAGGGACAAATAGAGATAAGTAGGGATAAATAGAAATAAATAGAGATAAATAGAGACAAATAGAGATAGGTAGGGAAAGACAGGGACTTGCAGGAACTTACAGGAACTAACAAGGACCATAGGGACAGACAGAGACAGATAGGGATAGATAAAGACTAGCAAAGTCTAGCAGAGACTAGTAGAGACTAGCAGAGACTTGCAGGGACAGACAGGGACAGATAGGGACAGATAGGATCCTATAGGGACTTGAACGAGGAAGGTCTGCTGGAGCAGAAAAAACTAAAGCCCAGAAAAAACTAAAACCAACCAGATGAATGAGAAACCCCATTACAAGTCTGCCGGCAACAACATAAGGTCAGTGCTCTAAAAAGGTACTGGTGAGTACCCTAGAGGTACAAAGAATGGGAAGTTCTTGAATCAGGGTAACATGGGGAAGGATTTGGTTATTTCTTTTCTCATTTTTGTTTGGAGTGGGAGTTTTGTACATACCATCTTTTTGTTATTATTTCAGGGTTTGAGAGAGTTTTTTTGCCCCACCTGCAGCACCTATCAAGGTGAACAGGAGAAGGAGAATGAAAATTGGCTTGTACCATCTTCTTTTGTGGTTGCAGAAATGCTAAGTGTTATAAGTGTAGAAAAACAGGATACATGGAATTAGTTTTGGGTAAAAGTCACTTAACTTACAGGGCATTACTCTAGTCCTAGGAGCTGTTGATTTGGATTATGAAGGAGAAATTTAAGTGGTGGTAATGTCACAAGATCTTTGGGTTTTTGAACCAGGGAGAATATATTGCTCAACTGTTGCTTATTCCCTGAAAATTGTACCCTTCTCCACCAAAGGAGAAACAAGGGAATCAGGGATTTGGAAGTGCAACTACATGGGAAATTTATCTTTCACAACCCATGGCATCTAATAGACCCACCTGTAGAGTGCAAATTGAAGGCTAAAGGATCGCTTTTTTGGTATACTGTTGCAAATTTTGCAATCCTTTCTCAATTAATTCAAAAACAAAAAGGGAGAGATGTTGCAGGCCAAAAGAGTGAGGGTTGTGATCAACTCAGTATACCACTGGAGGCTATATGAGTAAACAGCAAACTCTTCTCATGAAAGCAGGATATTGGAAAACTGACAAACTGTGTCTGTCACCTGGAAGGAATGCTGAGGGCAGTCACAACCTGGGCACAAGTGTTTCTTGTGATTAGGCACATCTGAAGCCTGTTAGCAATAATGTGAACCTATGATCAATTAAGCAGCTGATCAATCATTATCTCCTCCTCCCTACTCTTTCTACCTAATAAATACGAAGGTCCGTAGAGGTTCAGGTGGCTGCCTTTGCTCACTAGAAGCAGGGAGCCCTCTTCTTCTCTCTTCTTCTTCCACATGTTACCTTTCCTTTAAAATAGTTACTTTTGTCTTAAGTTTTCATTTCTGCATACGTCCCCCTTCATGCAGTCTTGTAATGATGGTCTTAAGTAGTAACAGTAGTAACTGTCATAGTGATGATCTCAAGTAGTAACTGTGGCAGTCAGCCACATTCAATAACTACCTACACTAAAAAATCACCTTCATAAGAACTAAAAATCATGTGAACAATCACAGTACCTGGTTTTAACTTCATATCACTGAAAGAGGCACTGAGGAGGGTAGGATAGACAGTCTCGAATTGCGGATGTCACCCTTCCCCCATCCTCACAGTGGTTGTGTACCATGAAGACTCTGTGCACTTGGAGGACGGAGAGTGCAGCAATTATGGGACTTTGTGTTGGAACTCAGTACTACCCTGTCACAGTGGAAAGCAACACAGGGCAGAACTCAGCTGGTGCCCATGGAGGGAGCATTTCAACCAGTCCTAGCCAGATGGGAACCACTCATCTGAGTGGTTGGAACTTGAGTTCCAGCAAGCCTCACCACTCTGGGCTAAAGTGCTCTGGGGTTCTAAATAAACTTGAAAGGCAGTCTAGGCCACAAGGACTGCAACTCCTAGGCAAGTCTTAATGCTGTGTTAGGCTCAGAGCCAGTGGACTTTGGGGACACAGGACCTAGTGAAACACCAGTCAGGGTGGCTAAGGAAGTGCTTGTGCTACCCTTCACCAAACCCCAGGCAGTGCAGCTCACAGCACTGAAAGACTTCTTCCTTCCACATGAGGAGAGGGAAGAGTAAATAAAACTTTGTTTTGTATCTTGGTTACCAGCTAAGCCACAGTAGGCTAGGGCACTGGGCAGAGTTGTAAGTCTCCTATTCTTGGCCCTAGCACCTGGACAATGCTTCTGGACACACTCTGGGCCAAAGAAATCTTGCTGCCATGAAGAAAAGGACCCAGTCTTGCCAGGATTCATCACGTGCTGACTAAGGAGCCTTTGTGCCCTGAATAATCAGGGGCAGCAGCTGGGTAGCACATGCCATGGTCCTTGGGTGAGATGCTGAGATGTGCTGGCTTTAGGTATGACCTACTACATTCCAACATGGCTATGAGGAGAGACTCCTTCTGCTTGAGAAAAGCAGGGGTAAGAGTAAAGGGGACTTTGCCTGTAATCCAGCACTTTGGGAGGCCGAGGTGAGTGGATCACCTGAGGTCAGAAGTTTGAGACCAGCCTGGCCAACATGGTGAAACCCCATCTCCAGTAAAAATATGAAAATTAGCCAGACATGGTGGTAGGTGATTGTAGTCTCAGCTACTCGGGAGGCTGAGGCAGGAGAATTGCTGGAATCTGGGAGGCGGAGGTTGCAGCGAGCCGAGATCACGCCATTGCACTCCAGCCCAGTGGACAAAAGCAAGACTCCTCAAAAAAAAAAAAAAAAAAAAGGATAAAGCAGACTTTGTCATGTGCTTCAGGTACCAGCTCAGCCACAGTGGGGTGGAGAGCCAAGCAGGCTTTTGGGGGTCCCCAATTCCAGACCTTGCCTCTTGGATGCCATTTCTGAGCCTGCCCTGGGCAATCTACAAAAATAACACTTCACCTACATGGATACATACAGACTGAAAGTGAATCTACCCCAGGGGAAGACCAGTGCCTTGAAGGGTGAGTCTGAGACCTGGCAGCATTCACCACAAGCTGACTGAGGAGGCTTGGGCTTTAAGTGAACATTGGCAGTGGCCTGGCAGAACTCCTACTGGACCAGCGGTGGTGGTAGCCACTAGGAGAGGCTCCTCTGATTGTGGTAAGTTAAGGGTGCAAGGGGAAGGACCTTGTCTTGTGGTTTGAGGGGCAGCTTAGATGCAGTAGAATAGAATACCAGATAGATTTCTGAAGTTTTTGATTCAAATCCTGGGCTCCCAACTGCATTTCTAGACCTGCCCAGGGCCTGGGGGAATTTGCTGCCCTTAAGGGAAGAACACAAGCCTGGTTGGCTTCTTCATCTGCTGATTGCAGAGCCCTAGGGCATTGAAGAAACATGGACAGTAGCCAGGCAGTGGTTACAACAGGCCTTGGGCAAGACAAAGTGCTGTGCTGGCTTCAGGTCTCACCTAGCACAGTCCCAATGGTGGTGGCCACAAGGGTACTTGTATCATCCCTTCCTCAGCTCCAGGCAGCTCAGCCAAGAGAGACTGCATTTGTTTGGGGGGAAGTAAGGGAAAAGAACAGGGTCTCTGCCTGGTAATTCAGATAATTCTTCTGGATCTTAATCAAGACCATCAAGACTGTGCCTCTACAAGTCTCCAAGAGCACTACTGAGTTCTGGGTGCTCCCTAATGCAGATATGGCTGTAGTGACACAAAAACATAGATCACAACACCCAGGTCCCTGCAAATACTTGGGAAACCTTCCCAAGAAGGATGGGTACAAACAAGCACAAACTACAGAGACTACAATAAATACCTAACTCTTCAATGCCCAGACACTGACAAACATCCACAAGCATTAAGACCATCCAGTAAAACATGACCTTACTCAATGAACTGAATAAGGTGCCAAGGACCAATCCTGGAGACACAGGAAAATGTGGCCTTTCAGACAGAGAATTTAAAATACTTGATTTGAGGAAACTCAATGAAATTTAAGACACACAGAGAAGTAAACTAGAATTTTATCAGATAAATTTAGCAAAGAGATTGAAATTAAAAAGAATCAGGCAGAAATTCTGGAGCTGAAAAATGCAATTGACATACTAAAGAATGCAAGTCTCTTAACAGCGAAATTGATTGAGCAGAAGAAAGACTTAGTGAGCTTGAAGATAGATTATTTTAAAATACATGGTCAAAGGAGACACAAGAAAAAAGAATAAAAAGGAATGAAGTACATGTATAATATCTAGAAAATAGCCCCAAATGGGCAAATCTCAGAGTTATGGCCTTAAAGAAGAGATAGAGAGGGAGACAGGAGTAGAAAGTTTATTCAAAGGGACAATAACAGAGAACATCCTAATCCTAGAGAAAGATATCAATATTAAAGTATAAGAATGTGATAGAACACCAAGCAGATTTAATCTAAAGAAGACTACCTCAAGGCATTTGATAATCAAACTCCCAAAAGTCAAGGATAAAGAAAGAATCCTAGAAGCACTAAGAGAAAAGAAACAAATAATGACTTACTTTGGGAGGCTGAAGCACATGGATCACTTGAGGTCAGGAGTTTGAGACCAGCCTGGACAACATGGTGAAACCCCACCTCTACCAAAAATACAAAAAATGACCAGGAGTGGTGGTGCACTCTTGTAGTCCCAGCTACTTGGGAGTCTGAGACAGGGGAATTGCTTGAACCCGGGAGGTGGAGGTTGCAGTGATCTGAGATTGCACCACTGCACTCCAGCCTGGGCGACAAAGAAGACTCCGTCTCAAACAAAACAAAACAAAAAAACACACACAAAAAAATCATAAAATGGAGCTTCAATATGTCTGGCAGCAGACTTATCAGTGGAAACCTTATAGCCAGGGGAGAGTGGGATGACATATTTAAAGTGCTAAAGGGGCCAGGTGCAGTGGCTCACACCTGTAATACCAGCACTTTGGGGGCTGAGGTGGGTGGATCACTTGAGGCCAGGAGTTCAAGACCAGACTGGGCAACATGGCAGAACCCCATCGCTACTAAAAATACAAAAATTAGCCGGGTGTGGTGGTGTGTGCCTGTGGTCCCACCTACTTGGGAGACTGAGGCACAAGAATCACTGGAACCCAGGAGGTGGAGGTTGCAATGAGCCAAGATCGCGCCACTGCACTCCAGCCTGGGCAACAGAGTGAGATTCTGTCTCAAAAATAAATAAATAAATAAATAAAATAAATAGTGCTAAAGGAAGATTTTTTTTAACCCTAGAACAGAATACCTGATGAAAACATCCTTTAAACGTGAAGGATAAATAAAGACTTTCGAGACACACAAAAGCTATGGGATTTCATCAACACCAGAACAAGAAATGCTAAAGGGAGGTTTAAATCTGAAAGAAATTGAAGTTAATGAGCAAAAAGAAATCATCTGAAGGTACAAAACTCACTGGTAATAGTAAGTACTCAGAGAAACACAGAATATTATAACACCATAATTGTGGTGCATAACCTACTCATATCTTGTGTAGAAAGACTAAAAGATTAACTGATCGAAAATAATTACTACAACAACTTTTCAACACATACATAGTACAGCAAGATATAAATAGAAACAACAAAAATTTAAAATGCAGCGGGATAAAGTTAAAGTGTAGAGTTTTTTATTAGTTTTATCTTTGCTTGTTTGCTAGCTGCTGTGTTTGTTTATGCGATTAGTGTTAAGTTGTCATCAGTTTACAATAATAGATTATAAGATATTATTTTTAGCCTCACAATAACCTCAAATCAAAAAGCATACAATGAATGCACAAAACATAAAAAGCAAGAAATTAAAGCATACCACCAGAGAAAATTGCCTTTGTTTAAAGGACGATAAGAACAAAAGGAAGAAGGAAGTGAAGACCACAACCAGAAAACAAATAAGAAAATGGCAGGAGTAAGTATTTATTTTCAATAATAACATTGAATGTAGTTGGACTAAACTCACCAATCAAAGACATAAAATGACTGAATGGATAAAAAATAAGACTGAACAATCTACAAAAACAGCATGTTACCTATATAGACACAAGTAGACTGAAAATAAAGCAATGGAAAAATATTTTATGCTAGTGGAAATCAAAAAGAGTAGGAGTGGCTATGCTTATATAAGATAAAATAGATTTCAAGACAAAAATTATAAAAAAAGGGCAGAGGAAGTCATTATATAATGATAAATGGGTCAATTCAGAAAGAAGATATAACAATTTTAAATATCTATGCACTCAACTATGGAGCACCCAGATGTATAAAGCAAATATTGTTAGAGCTAGAGAGAGAGACAGACCCCAATACAATAATAGCTGGAGACCGCAATATTCCACTTTCAGCATTGGATAGATCTTCCAGACAGAAAATCAACAAAGAAAAATCAGACTTAATCTGCACTACTGACCAAATGAACCTGGTAGATATTTGTAGAATATTTCACCCAATGGTTGCAGAATACACATTCTTTTCTGCAGCAAATGAATCATTCTCAAGGATAAACCATATATTAGGCCACAAAATAAGTCTTGAAACATTCAAAAACATTGAAATAATATCAAGCATCTTCTCTGACCACAATGGAATAAAACTAGAAATCAAAAACGGGAGGAATTTTGGAAACTATACTAACACATAAAAGTTAACAATATGCTCCTGAATGACCAGTGGGTCAATAAAGAAATTAAAAAGGGAATTTAAAAATGTTGTAAAACAGATGATAGTGGAAACACAACATACCAAATCCTACAGGATACAGAGAAAGCACTGCTGAGAGGGAAGTTTATAGCGATATGCACCTAGATCAAAAAAGTAGAATACTTCAAATAAACAACCTAACAATGCATCTTAAAGAACTAGAAGAGCAAGAGCCAACCAAACCCAAAATTAGTAGAAGAAAATGAATAATAAAGATTGAGCAGAATTAAAGGAAATTGAGATACAGAAAACAATTTTAAAAATCAATGAAATGATAAGTTGTTTTTTTGAAAAGATAAACTGAATTGACAAAGCTTTAGCCAGACTAAGAAAAAAAGAGAAAAACCCCAATAAATAAAATCAGAGATTAAAAAAGAGATATTAAAACTATAACAGTAATACAAAGGATATTAATGGCTACTGTGAGCAACTATATGCCAAAAAATTGGAAAACATAGAAGAAGCCAATAAATTCTGAGATACATACATTGTACCAGGAAGAAATTCAAAATCTGAACAGGTCAATAGCAAGTAATGAGGTCAAAACCATAATAAAAAGTCTTCCAGCAAAGCCAAGCTCAGGACCTGATAGCTTTGCTACTGAATTTTACCAAACATTTAAAGAACTAATGCCATTTCTACTGTAACTATTCCAAAAAATAGAGGAGGAAGGAATACTTCTGAATTCATTCTACAAGGCCTGTGGTACCCTGATACCAAAACCAGACAAAGACACATCAAAAAAAGAAAACTACAGGCCAATATCCATGATAAATATTGATGCAAAAACCCTCAACAAACTACTAGTGATCTGATTCAACAACACATTAAAAAGATCATTCATCATGACCAAGTGTGATTTATCCCAGGGATGCAAGGCTGGTTCAACATATGCAAATCAATTGATATGATATATCATATCAACAAAATGAAGGACAAAAACCATATGATCATTTCAACTGATGATGAAAAAGAATCTGATAAAATTCAACATCCCTTCATGATAAAAATCCCTCAAAAAACTGGATATAAAAGAAATATAACTGAACATAATAAAAGCCATATGTGACAGACCCACAGCTAGCATAATACTGAATGGGAAAAAACTGAAAGTTTTTCCTCTAAGTTATGGAACACAACACAGATGCCCACTTTCACCACTGTTATTCAACATAGTACTGGAAATCCCAGCTAAAGCAATCAAATAAGAGAAAGGAATAATGGGCATCCAAATTGGAAAGGAAGAAGTTAAATTATCCTTGTTTGCAGATGATATGATATTATATTTGGAAAAACCTAAAGAGTCTGCCAAAAAGTTATTATAACAGATAAACAAGTTCAATAAAATTGCAGGATATGAAATCAACATACAAAAATCAGTAGCATTTCTATATGCCAACAGTAAATAATCTGAAAAGGAAACAACGAAGTAATCCTATTTACAATAGCTACAAATTAAATAAAATACCTTGGAATTAGCCAAAGAAGTATAAGATCTGTACACTGAAAACTATAAAACACTGATGAAAGAAATTGAAGAGCACACACAAAAAATAGAAAGATACTCTATGTTCATGGATTGGGAGAATCAATATTGTTAAAATGTTTATACTTCCCAAAGCAATCTACAGATTCAACGCAATCCCTATCAAAATTCCAATGACATTCTTCACAGAAATAGAAAAAAACCACTAAAATTTATATGGAATCACAAAAGACTCAGAATAGCCAAAGCTACCCAGAGCAAAAAGAACAAAACTGAAGGAATTACATTACCTGGCTTCAAATTATACCACAGAACTATGTTAACCAAAACAGCATGATACTGGAATAAAAAACGGAAACATAGACCAACGGAATAGAATAAAGAACTCAGAAACAAATCCATACATCTATAGTGAATTCATTTTCCACAAAGGTGCTAAGAACATACTTTGGGGAAGGGGCAGTCTCTTCAATAAGCGATGCTGGGAAAACTGGATATCCATATGCAGAAGAATGAAACTAGATCCCTATCTCTCACCATGTAAAAAACCAAATCAAAATGGATTAAAGACTTAAATCTAGGACCTCAAACTATGAAACTACTAAACAACAACATTGAGGAACCTCTCCAGGACATTGAACTGGAAAAAGATTTCTTAAGCATATGCCCCACAAGCATAGGCAACCAAAACAAAAATAGATAAATGGGATCACATCAAATTAAAAAGCTTCTGTACAGGAAAGGATGCATCAATAAAGTGAGGAGACAACCCACTGAATGGGAGAAAATATCTGCAAACTACTCATCTGACTAGGGACTAATAAGCAGAATATATAAAGAACTCCAACAACCTTGGCCAGGCGCAGTGGCTCATGCCTGTAATGCCAGTACTTTGGGAGGCCGAGATGGGTTCATTACTTGAGGTAAGGAGTTTGGGACCAGCCTGGCCAACATGGTGAAACCCTGTCTCTACTAAAAATACAAAAATTAGCTGGGCATGGTGGTATGCACCTGTAATCCCAGCTACTAGGGAGGCTGAGGCATGAGAATCGCTTCAAGCCAGGAGGCAGAGGTTGCAGTGAGCCGAGATCATGCCACTGCACTCCAGCCTGGGTGACAGAGTGAGACTCTGTCTCAAAAAAAAAAAAAAAAAAAGAACTTCAATAACTCTATAGGAAAAATCTAAAATTTGGTTAAAATATGGGCAAAAAAATCTGAATAGACCTTTCTCAAAAGAAGTCATGCAAATGGAAAACAGGTATATGAAAAGTGCTCAACACCACTGATTATCAGAGAAATGCAATCAAAACTACAGTGAGACCTCATTAAAATGGCTTTTATTCAAAAGACAACCAATAACATATGCAGGTGAGAATGTGCAGAAAAAGTGACCCTTGTATAGTTTTGATGAGAATGTAAATTAGTACAATCACTATGGAGAACAGTTTGGAGGCTCATCAAAAAACTAAAATTAGAGCTACCATGTGATCCAGTAATCCTACTGCTAGGTATATACACCAAAGAAAGGAAATCAGTATATCAAAGAAGTATCTGCACTCCCATGTTTATTTCAGCACTATTCACAATAGCCAAGATTTGGAAACAAACTAAGGGTCCATCAGCAGATGAATGGATAAAGAAAATGTGTATATATACACAACAGAGTATTGTTTAGTGATAAAAATGAATGAAAGTCTGTCATTTGCCACAACATGGATGGAACTGGAGGTCATTATGTTATGTGAAATAAGCCAGGCACAGAAAGACACATTTCACATCTTTTGACAATTATGAAACTAAGAATTAAAACAACTGAAATCATGGAGATAGAGAGTAGAAGGATGGTTACCAGATACTGGGAAGGGTAGTGGGGGTGCATTGTGGGGAAGTGGGAATTGTTAATGGTGACTAAAAACAGTGAGAATGAACAAGATCTAGTATTTGATAGGAGAACAGGGTGACAGGGTGACTACAGTCAATCATAATTTAATTGTACATTTCAAAATAGCTAAAAGTAATAATTGGATTGTTTGTAACACAAAGAATAAATGTTGAGGTGATGGATACTCCATTTACCCTGATGTGATTATTATGCATTGTATGCCTGTATCAAAGTATCTCATGTACCCCATAAATATTGTACCTTCTATGTTCCTACAAAAAATAAAAATTTTAAAAAGTTCACAACTTAAAAACTTGACTTCTGGAAGGCATAGTAAGGACTTCTGCAATAGAAGTAATCTCTTCTAAAAAAGCAATTTGAATGCCGGCAAAAAACTGTCGGGTGGGAGCAGTGGCTCACGCCTGTAATCCCAGCACTTTGGAAGGCAGAGGCAGGCGGATCATCTGAGGTCAGGAGTTCGAGACAAGCCTGGCCAACGTGGTGCAACCCCCGTCTCTTCTAAAAATACAAAAATTAGCTGGGCATGGTGGTGGGCGCCTGTAATCCCAGCTACTTGGGAGGCTGAGGCAGGAGAATTGCTTGAACCCAGGAGGCGGAGGTTTCAGTCAGCTGAGATCATGCCATTGCACTCCAGCCTGGGAGACAAGAATGAAACTCCATCTCAAAAACAAACAAACAAACAAACAAACAAACAGTCAAAACCAAGTCTTTTAGAACTCTGGAAATTCAAGTTTTGTAACAACCAGAAAAGTATTTATTTGAGAAAACTGGCTGAACCTCAGTAGAAACTGCGGGCCTTGTGGCATTTCAATTTGCTTTAATTCTATTATAACTTCCTTTTCCCAGTTCTGTGTAAACCTTGAAAGCCAAGAGTCATACAATTACAGTCATTATGAAAACCAGCAGCCTTAGAAATCACTGGAGGAAACAGAAAGACTTTGGAGTTCCCCAAATTTTCATCTCTAGAGAATAATTACTGTTTTATTTCTCAAAACACATTAAAAAAACTCCATTCTCATGGTTTGTCTTATCCCACCTGACTCATAGCTCACCTTGAACAACTATACACTAACAAAGTGGATAAATTTCTGGAGACATACAAGCTACCAAGATTGAATCAGGAAGAAATAGAAAACCTGAATAGACCAATGAATAATGAAATCAAATCAGTAATAAAAGCCTCCCCCAAAAAAATGTCCAGGACCATATGGCTTCTCTGCCAAATTTTACCAAACATTCAAAGAATTAACCCCAATTCTAATCAAATTCTTCCAAAAAATTGAAGAAAAGAGAATTATTCCCAACTCATTCTTTGAAGCCAACATTACCCTGATACCAAAAGAAGACAAGGATACAAGAAAGAAAGAAAACTACAGGCCAATATCCCTGATGAACATTATGCAAAAATTACCAGTAAAATACTAGCAACAGCTTATCAAAA
This sequence comes from Pongo pygmaeus, assembly GCF_028885625.2. Classification (NCBI taxonomy): domain Eukaryota; kingdom Metazoa; phylum Chordata; class Mammalia; order Primates; family Hominidae; genus Pongo; species Pongo pygmaeus. The sequence continues at coordinate 54,939,190 of NC_085930.1, read as the reverse complement.
ATAATAAGAATACACTGTGATCAAGTGGGATTTATTCCAGCATTGTGAGGATCATTCAACATATGCAAGTTGGTAAATGTGATACATCACAATAGAATGAAGGACAAAAATCATACGATCACCTCATAGATGCAGAAAAAAGCAGTGGACAAAACTCAATATCTCTTCATGATAAAAACACTAGGCCAGGCATGGTGGCTCACACCTATAATCCCAGCACTTTTGGAGGCTGAGTTGGGTGGATCACTTGAACTCAGGAGTTCAAGACCTGCCTGGGCAACATAGTGAAACCCTGTCTCTACAAAAAACACAAAAATTAGCCGGGTACAGTGGTGTGCATCTGTAGTTCCAGCTACTCAGGAGATTGAGGCAGGAGAATCACTTGAGCCCAGGAGGCAGAGGTTGCAAGATCATGCCACTATACTCCAGCCTGGGCAATGGGAGTGATACCTTGTCTCAAAAACAAAAATGAAAACAAAAATAAAAAAACTCTCAACAAACTAGGCATAGAATAAACACACTTCATGTGGTAGTCCATTTCCATTGCTATTAAAAAAAATACCTGAGCCTTGGTAACTTAAAAAGAAAAGAGGTTTATTTGGCTGATAGTTCTGCAGATTATACATGAAGCATAATGAGGGCCTCAGGAAGCTTACAACCACGGCAGAAGGTGAAGGGGAGCCAGCATATCACATGGTGAGAGAGGGGGATTGTATGGTAGCTCTAATTTTAGTTTTTTGATGAGCCTCCAAACTGTTCTCCATAGTGGTTGTCTTAATTTATATTCCAGTTTTCCACTTTGTTAGTGTAGAGTTGTTCATAATGTTCTCTAATGATCTATTATATTATTGTATTGGAATCTATTTCTCCCTTTGTAGCTAATAATATTTACTTTATGTATCTAGGTGCTCTGGTATTGGGTACATATATGTTTAGAATAGTTATATCATCTTGCTGAATTGGTCCCATTATTATATAATGACCTTATTTGTCTCTTTTTAAGGTCTTTGACTTAAAGTTTATTTTATCTAATATGAGTATAGCTACTGATGCTTGCTTTGGTTTTTATTTGCTTGAAATAGAATCTTTTTCAATCCCTTTACTTTCAGTTGTCTGTGTCTTTATAGGTGAGATGAGTTTCTCATAGGCAGCATATAGTTGGGTCATAATTTTTTATCTATTTGGCCAGCCTATATCTTTTATATTATATACGTGAGGGCTTATTCCCATAATTTTAGTAACTGATTTCTAATTGTTCTTTTCTCTTTTATTGTTTATCATTGTGGTTTGGCAGTATTCTGTGGTGGTAACATTTGAGTCTTTCCTTGGTTATGTATTAGCTCTACCAGTGGTTTTTATTTTTGTGTGTGTTTTTGTGATGGTAGATACCATTCTTTCACTTCTGGGTGTAGGTCTCACTTAAACATTTCTTGTAGGTCTGGTCTAGTAGTGATGCATTCCCTCAGCTTTTGCTTGCCTGGAAAAGACTTTATTTTTTTCTTTATTCATGAAGGATAACTTTGCTGGGTATAATATTCATGCCGCGTTTTTTTTTTTTCTTTCTTTCAGTACTTTGGATATATTATTCCACTCTCTCCTGGACTGTAGGATTTCTGCTGAGAAATCTGCTGTTATTCCGATGAGGATTCCTTTATAAATGCCCAGATGCTTTTCTCTTGCTGATTTTAGAATTCTCTTTTTGTCTTTGGCTTTTGACAGTTTGACTATAATGTGCTGTGGAGAAGACCTTCTTGAATTCTATTTGAGGACCTCTGAGCCTCCTGTATCTGGATGTCTAAATCTCCTGCTAGACTTGCAAAGTTTTCATCTATTATTTTATTAAATAGCTTTTCTAATTCTTTTGTTTTTTTCTTTGCTTTCTAGGACACAAAAAATCCAAATGTTTGGTCACTTTATGGTGTCCCATATGTCACATAGGCTTTGCTCATTCTTTTTTATTCTTTTTCCTTTATTTTCATCTGACTGAGTTATTTCAAAAGACCTATCTTCAATTTCTAAGATTCTTTCTTCTGCTTGATCTAGTTGTTCTGCTTGATCCGTTGTTGAAGTTTTCATATGTATTTTGTATTTCATTCTATAAATTCTTCATTTCCAGAATTTCTATATGGTTCTTTTTTATTATATCTATCTCTTTGGTAAATTTTCCATTCATATCCTGAATTGTTTTTCTGATTCCATTGTATTTTTTTGTCTTGTCTGTCACTGAGTTTCTTTAAAATCAATATTTTGAATTTTGGGGGAGATTTCATAAATTCATACATTTCTTTTTGATTGAGATCTGTTGCTGGAGAATTATGCTGTTCCTTTGGAGGTTTCATATTTCCTTGCTTTTTCATGTTTCTTATGTCCTTACATTGATATCTGCACATCTGGTAACAGTCTCCAGATAGCTTCCTGTGTAACAGTTTCTTCTTCCAGTTTTCTGAGTTTGCTTTCAGTGGGAAGGACATTTTTCTTTCTTTTTTGAGACAGAGTCTCACTCTGTCACCCAGGCTGGAGTACAGTGGCCTGATCTTGGCTTACTGCAAGTTCCGGGAAGGACATTTTTCTAAAGATGTATCTATAGTGTTGGTTGGGTAGGGTGCTTTGGCTTTGATTGTGGGTACATGTGGTAGTGTAGCCTCTGTGTGATTTCTTCAGCTGTAAACAAGTCAGTGGTATCTGCGATTTCCTCTTTGGCTTAGGGTGTGGTTCTTAGTGGAGGTTCTGATGAAGTTTCGCTGGGGACTGGAATGCCATGGCCAGTCCTTTGGCCCCATTGTTGGCAGCAGCAGTCTGAGCATGCCTGTCTTTGGGCACCAGAGCAGCATGTACTCACACTAGTGTTGGTAAGTCCGGACGGGTTGATTCTTGGACCTCCAGGTGCCTTGCTTGGGTGCCGGGAGGGGCAGCAGTAGTCTGGGTGGTTAGGTAGGTTCTTGGGGCCCCCGGGCAGCAGGAAGTGTGGGTTATGGCAGTAGCAATGGTGGGACAACCCTCTGGGACCACCCAAGTGTTCTTGGTCCATGTTAAGGTGTGACTGGCTAAGTGGGCCAGTCCCCAGGCCTGCAGGTGGCACATGGGGGTGGGTGCCAGCTATGGTTGTTGTAGCAGTTTGGGTAGGCCTGACTTCAGACCCTGGGAGGAGTGCTCAAGTACCAATGGTAGTGGACTGGGCTGGGCAATTCCCAGGCACCTGAATGGTATGCTTGAGTATTTGGGGGATGAAGCTGGGCTGGGCAGACCTGTCCTGAGGCCTCCTACTGGTGCATGCAGGAGCTTGCTCTGCTATGCTGTGGCAGGGTGATCTCGTAGCCACCAGTGGAATGGTTAGGTTGTGGCAGCAGTAGCTATACTGCAGCCCTGCTACTAGGGAGTACAGGATTGCTTTCAGCGAGAAAAGCTATAGGCAGGCAGTTGGGGGACACACACTTTACTTACACTTTGGCCCCCACAGCAGCCTGCAGCTGCAGAAATTGTGGATTGTGGTTTTTGTCCTTGGGGCATGTGAAGATGCTTGGCCACTCCTTTCCTGGGAGTGTGGGGTTGCTGCCAATGGCTCCTGACTCAACCCTGGCAGTAGTGGCTACAGATAGAAAATGTCAACTGGGCTCCGAAGATGTGGACATGCAAGGGCTGTTGGTCCCCAGGGCAGGAAGCATTCTAATAGATATCGGGCTCCAAAAATGATGCCATGCTGCAGCTGCTTAGTACTCAGGGGTTTGTAGGCCTCAGCACGAGCTCCCTCTCTGGAGCAATGCCATTGCACAGTCTCCAGACAGCTCCCTGTGTTAGTCTCAGGTCCTGTATGGGTTGAGGTGCTCTCTTGTGGTTAGACTTGTTGGAGTCCATGGTGGGAGTTTGGGCCACTAGGGGTCTCTTACTGACCCTTCATCTGCATTAGGGAGCCTCTCCAGGCTTCCAGTTGATGCCGGCTGAGTAGGCCGCTGCACTTTCCTGTTCTTCCTTGCATTTGGTGCTTCCCATCAATTACCTGTTGAATTCCAGTGTGCTCTCCTAGACAAAGTATTCAAAGTGTGATTATCCACTCACCATTTTGGTTTTTCTCCATGGAAGAGGTAAGTAACAGATGCATCTAATCAGCCATCTTGAAGCCCCTTCCTTCTGCACTAACCACTCCTATTCAACATTATTCTGGAGGTTCTAGCAAGGGCAGTTAGGCAAGAAAAAGAAATAAAAAGAATTCCAATTGGAAAGAAAAAATAAAACAATCTCCAAGGCATGATCTTATATATACAAAATCCTAATAAATACAAAATAATTAGAACAAATAAAGGAGTTTATCAAGGTTGCAGAATACACAATCAATATACAAAAACCAAGTGACTTACGTACACAAAAAACAATCTGAAAATGAAGTTAAGAAAAATTTTGATTTATGATAGTATCAAAAAGTGAATTACTTGGCAATAAATTGAACAAAACAAGTGCAAGACTTATATTCTAAAAATGACAAAACATACATGAAAGAAATTAAAGAAACCCAAAAATAAGTAAAAAGACCTTTCCTGCTCACGAATCAGAAGAGTTAATATTGTTAATATGGCAGCACTTCCCAAATTGATCTGCAGATTCAATTCAATCCCTATCAAAAACCCAGCTGAGTTCATTTAGAAATTGAAGAACTGATTCGAAAATTCTTATGAAGTTGCAAGGCACTCAGAATAGTCAAAGCAATATCGAAAAAAAAGAACAAATTTGAGAACTCACACTTCTTGATTTCAAAACTTACTACAAAGATATAGTCATCAAGATTATGTAGTACTGGCATAAGGACAGATACATAGATCAATGGAGTAGAATGGAGAGTTCATAAATAAACCTATGCATCTACGATCAACTGATTTTTGACATGGGTACCAAGACCACTCAAAGGGCAGGGGAAGAATCATCTTTTCAATGCATGATACTGGGAAAACAGGATGGCCATATACACACACACACACACACACACACACACACACACACACACACAAAAGATAGACCCCCCCACCTCACTCCATATACAAAAATAAATAAATGTAGGTTATAGACATAAATATAAGAGCTAGAACTACAAAGCTCTCAGAAGAAAACATGGAATTAAATAGTCAACAGGCACCTGAAAAGATGCTCAACATCATTAGTCATTTGGGAAATAAAAATTAAAATCACAATGAGAAATAACTTTGTATTCACTGAGATGGCTGTAATTAAAACAAGAAGTCTTGGTGAAGGTGTGGAGAAATTGGGATCCTCATAAATTGCTGGCAGGAATATGAAATAGTATACACACTTTGCAAGTTTGGAAAATTTAGTTCCTCAAAATGTTATAGAGTTATCATATGACACATTAATTCCAGGTATATATAGGAATAGATTTAAGTATGTATATCTATATTCTACATATATACCCAACAGAGTTGAAAACATGGCTAAGAAAAACTTGTACACAAATATTCATAGCAGTATTATTCATAATAACCCCAAAGCAGAAACAACCCAATGTCCATCAACTGAAGAAGGGATAAACAAAATGTGACAGTCATAAAATGAAATATTATTTTGCCATAAAAATAAGTTAAGTTTTAGTAATATTCTACAGCATAGATGAACACTGAAGTAATTATGTTAAGTGAAAGAAGCCAGACATAAATGGCCACATGTATGAATCATGCATGGCAGTATGATTTCATTTATATGAAATCTCCAGGATAGGCAAATTCATAGAGACAGGAAATAGATTAGTAGTTGCCAGAGGCTAGGGCAAGGAGGAAATGGGGAGTGACTGCTAATAGATATGTGGTTTCCCTTTGGAGTGATTAAAATCTTCTGGAATTAGATAGCAGTGATCAATGCACATCCCTGTGAATATACTAAATACTATTGAATTATACATTTTTCTAAAAGCAAACTTTTTGGTATGTGAATTGTATCCTAATAAAGCTATTATTAAAAATTTAATCCAGATAAGGTGAAAATTTTGAAGATATCAATAAAAATAGAAGAAACAGAAAAGTAGTCCAATAAATCAATAAATGGAGAGTAATGTGATTTTCTTCATAGAAAGATTTAGTATTATAATGTTACAAAAGCATAATGTGTTCACAAATTAATAGGTAAATTCAGTGTAATCTCAATGAAAATTAATAACTTTGAAAAAGAATCCCCTTCAAAATGATTCTAAAGTTCATCTGGAACAATAAATGCACAAGAATAACCAATAAAATTTTGAAACAAGAAAAATAAGAGTAGCTTGCTTCACCAGAACAAAATCTATTATGAAGTTAATGACTAGAGAGTAGAAAACTGGATCCAAGAAGACTATAATTATTTCATGATAAATGAACAATTGCTAAAGTTTTGGGACAAAATCATACCTCACAACATATGCAAAGCTAAATTCCGCATAAATTAAATAAATACAAAGAACAAGACTATTAGAACAAAACACTGGAGAATATTTTTATAACCTTGGGATGGTTAAAACCCTCCTAAACTAGATTAAAAACAGGTATAAAATGGGAAAAACAGATGGATCTAAATATATACAAATTAAAAATTTCTGTCCAATAAAAGGCACTAGAATAAACAAAGAAAATGTGGGAAATATTTGCAATGTGCATAATAGGCAATATATTTTGGTAAAGAGACCACTTCTTTTCTTTTCTTTTCTTTTTCTTTTTTCTTTTTTTTTGAGATGGAGTTTCACTCTTGGCACCCAGGCTGGAGTGCAATGGCGTGATCTCAGCTCACCGCAACCTCTGCCTCCTGGGGTCAAGCGATTCTTCGGCCTCAGCCTACTGAGTAGCTGGGATTGCAGGCACTGGCCACCATGCCTGGCTACTGTTTTTTTTGAATTTTTAGTACAGATGGGGTTTCACCATGTTGGCTAGGCTGGTCTTGAACTCCTGACCTCAGGTGGTCCACCCACCTCGACCTCCCAAAGTGCTGGGATTACAGGTGTGAGCCACCACACCTGGCTGGTAATAGACCACTTCTACAAATCAGTAAGTAAAATAGGAACAAACTAAGAATAATGAGAAAGATACATGAACAAGCAATTCACAGATGAAAAAACCCAGGTAGCTAATAATATGAAAAGACTTTTAGCCTCTCTAGGCATTGTGGAAATGCATATTAAAATAATGAGATATTTTTGATATCGGATTGACTAAAAAATGTTCTTTTAAGTTTGATACAACCCATGGTTGGAGATAGTGTGGAGGAATGAGTATTTTCATACATGGTTGATAGAAGTTTAAATGATATAGCCTATTTAGATGGTAATTTGACATTATCTACCAAAAGTTCAAATATACATACTTTTTGACTTAGTGATTTTACCTTTAAGAATGTAGCCTCTAAAAATACATGTCAGTCTTAACAACATCTCCCTGCAGAGAATAAGTGGTATTTAATAGTTTCCCTTGTGCAGAGAAACCGAGATTCCCAGGTGCAGAGAAACTAGGATCCTCATCAGTATTGATGGAAATGAAAACCACTTTATCACTATTTATCAAAAGTTCAAAAATTTCATGCTATCTAACCCAGTGAACTTCATTGCTGGGAATTCATCATGAGGAAGTTATCCTAACTGTGGTAAAAGCTTTCTGTCTAAAGATGTTCATAATATCATTATCCTTAATAGCTAAACATTTGAATTTATTTAAAAGTCCAAAATAGGGAAACATTAAATAAACCACAGCAAATCTGCTCAATAGACTATTATGACACCACTGAAAATGATGTTTATGATATTATTCACATAGAAAGTGCTTCTGAGATTATATTTTGCAAAATGTCAGCGTATTAGATTACACATGAGTTATCATTGCAGATGTCTTGGGCAAATATTCATTGAATTCAAATGTCTGCCACTTGGAAAGCCCTTTTCACGTATCAGCACCAAGGCAGTCTACCCCTTTTGGCTGTTTCCCCATTCTCTGCCCTTGTCAGGAAGCTTTCTCCTGTGTCTGCATTTCCGAGTTTGCCCACACTGCCACCTGTTTCTTTGCTGTTTCTTGGCTTCTACCATTTCTTCCAGCATCTGCAGCGGCTCTCCTCTCCTGCACCATCTTTGCCTTCATTCCCCAAGGCTTCAGGATACTAGGATACTAGACTTTTACTGAGCATTTAGAGATAATGGAGTGGAGGGTTGAAAATGGCACTGAAAGGAGTATCAGAATGAATGTACATTACTGTTGCTAGAACTCACTGTTCTCTCCCCTCAGTGGGATTCTGGTGCCAACTGTCAAAATAGTAATGTGATTTTTCCTCCCAGTGAAAAAAATCATATGCATCTTTGAACTGAGGAAGTATATGATGGTTTCAATCAGTCATGCCTTCATGAGTGATTTAACAGCCAACAGCTCTGTTCTCTGAAGTTGGGCCCAAGTTCAGCTAGAAGGATTAGCACTGTCTGCTGCAGCCTGGGGAGCACCTCAAGTCGGCCATCTTAGTCAGATTAGTGTTAACATTCTGTGATTAAATAGGGCTATATGCTGAGCTCATTTCCACAGGCCAGAGAGGAAATCAAATTCTCCAGCCTTAGAATAGAGACAGCTTGTGTTGTGCCAGAACCATATTAGAAAAAATAAAACAAAACTGTATTTGCTTTTCTGCAAAACGATGCTGCCCTCATATCCACGTGCCGGAAGAAAGATGAGTCATGTGGCTCTGTGCCCTGGTCAGCCATGTCCACAGGCTGCAGCCAGTGGTCAAGGACAGGACAGGAAATGACCTTAAGATGCCCACCACAGTTTGCTGCTGGAAAGGACAGCTACCAGTGTCTTCAGGATATTTAAAGGGGCTGCAATCTTATTAAGCTCCTGTTAATAAGCACAACTTCCTTATTTATTAGGATAAAGTGGCCTGGGATTAGAGAGAGAACCTAGTCTTTAGCACTCAGCAAATGGAAAAACAGAAAAAACATTTTTTTTCTGAATTATCCCACAGCTGTGAACCCAGGATTAACTATTTTACTGTCACAGTATTGACTTCAACTGTGATGTACCAAGCTCATTTCTGAGTGTTTATTTCTGTCTCAATTCTTGATTTTTAAAATTGTTGCTAACTGATTATTGAGAAAACCGTAGTTGTAAATATCAAACTTCCTTTCCAAATAGTGGCTTAGGCACATTTGAGAAGAAAAATTCCACCCTCATTTTTCTTTGTGGTAGAAAGCAAATCTTGGATTTTAGAAGATCTATTGATTGAGTCCATCACATTTTCTAGCCTTTTCTAGGATGAAGCTTACCCTTTCAGGTAGAAAAGCCTGAAGAGTGTCTCTCTTCTTCCCTGAGAATCCCTGTTTATTCCTTGTCACAGCCTGGTTTGGGACTGAGTGCAAGTCAGAGTGAGACCTCTTTCACCCCAGGGGCCAGGTTCCCGTGAACGGAGTTCCCCTGCAGAGCTTAAATTAGCAGTAAACACTCAGGGAGACAGCCAGAGGTAGTGGCCCTGCAGGCAGGCACCACCCCATCATCGGACAGTTCATGATTTGGCATATTGTGGCTGGGGAGGTGAAGCAGGTAACAGAATAGAAGAGAGAATTTCTGCAGCTCGATTGGGAGAGGCAAAACATGTGAGCTGACTCAGACCATCAGAGCGTGGGATAGAGCTCTGGTCAGGAAAGAGAGCTCCAGATTTGAGTGTGGGGACTGGTGCCAGGTTGGTGGCCTGCTAGGGAAAGCTAATGCCATGCAAACTTGTGTGCTGAGCAGTTGGTAGTGAAGCCTCTATGGCCAGCATGAGTTTTCCTTTTTGCTAAACTTGTCTAAGAAAATGCCCAAAAGTATTACTTAGTACTTATTTATTTATTTATTTAAATAAAGAATATCCAAATTGCTCTCTACCTAGGAAGGTGGAAGGTCAATAGGTCCAGCAAGGAACTTGGGCCAGATAAATGGAGGAACTTATTTCCTTTCCATGCCTGGAGGGCTTAGCTGGGCTTGGCTGTCTTGAAATGCCTCCAAGTCCGAGGTGGCAATTTGCAGAACATATTGACCGGCTCAGTGGTGAAAAAATTATACATTATAAAATTATAATGCCCATCATGTATTAAGCACTCAAAAAGACTCTGGGAGACCCATTATTTATTCACATTTTACACATGAGAAAACTGAGGCAGAGACAATGAGGTAAACCACCTGCCTAACATTATACAGCTGGTGGAGCAGAGAGTTGGCTATAGATGCCAGGCCTCAAGTGCAAGGAAGACAGTGGCCCGTTCCTGCCTTTTCAGGGTTTCTTCTAAGATCTTGAAACCCTGAGGGTATAATGGCTGATTTTCCAGATGACAGTGACAGGGAAAATGTGGATTCATTGGCTCCATGTTCTATCTTCTGTTTTTTTCATAGTGCAAATATTATAGTTTGGTTCTGTGACAAGATCTCCATTGTTACTATGAGGGCCTTTCTCAAGGTATAGAAGGTATTTACACATCACTGTTTCAAACAGTACTCAAAATGCACTTTTATTTAGTTTGCTATCTGATTGTTCATCCAAGCCCAGAGTATTTATCTGGATCAGGTTCATCTGACAACTCCAAAGTGATTTTTCCACCCCTACGTGCTCCAAATCCCTTACGCTAGGAGTTTTTTTTTTCTGTCACCTGTTTGTTGGCTCAGTTTTCTCAGAACTTTGTTTCTCAGAGCAAGAGTGACTCATGCTATGCTAAGTCAGCAGAGCAGCAAGAGAGAGGCAGGCATAGTCAAACCTGGAGTCTGGCCCTGTCAGGGAAGATGGCTCTGGGGAAACTGGTGTCAGACAAACAATGTGTGGGGCCCATGGTATGAAAGCCACAGGGATCGGAAAATTAGAATACAGTATGATGCGAGCTGTCATGGAGGTCAGCTCAGCACATTGGAAGTTCCAACACCCACTCTCTCTCATAGCACCCTATGCTTTTCTTTCTTCATACTTGACAGTATGTGATGAGTATACATGTTTAATGATTTGTTAAATGTATGTTGTTTTCATTAGACTATGAGCTCCATGAGGGCAAAAATCTTGTCTGCTTTATTCACAGCTGTATAACCAAGGCCTAGCACTGTGCCTGGCATATGATAACTAATGAGTATTAATTGAATAAATAAATGAATGAATGGCAACCATTCTACCCTGTGAAGTCCCAAGGACTGCCTCTCACAGAAGATGAGCTAAATGTTGTAGGGTGGATTGTAAAGATCAGGTGGATCAGGTGGGAAGAGAGAATCAGTAAGGGATTTATAGGCAAAGGAAGTCACAAGTGGCTTCTGATTTCTGCGCAATAAATTTATATTTAGTAGAGAATATTATATTTTCAATATAAGATACTAAAATGAAGTAAAGGAAAAGATCAATGAATTTGACTATACCAAAATGAAAAATGTTGGTATTTTACATTGTGCCATAAACAAAAGACACAACATATTGGAAGTAAACGATTACAATGTGTATAATAGGTAAATGACTTGTATTATATGTATGTATAAAATAATTCTTAATAAAACAATTCTTACAAGTCAGTAACTAGAGACAAACAACTTACTAAAAAAATGGTTGAGAGGCCAGGCATGTTGGCAGCACACCTGTAATTCCAGCACTTTGGGAGGCCAAGGCAGGAGGATCACTTGAGGCCAGGAGTTTGAGACTAGCCTGAGAAACATAGCAAGACCCCGTCTCTAAAAAAAAAAATAAAAAATTAGCCAGGCATAATGAAATTAGCTATAAGGCAGGCTAAGGCAGGAAGATCCCTTGAGCTTAGGAATTCAAGGCTGCAGTGAGCTATGATTATGCCACTGCACTCCCGCCTGGGTGACAGAGCATGACTTTGTCTCAAATTTAAAAATAAAATAATAAAATAAAAGTAAACTTATTTGAAAACTGGGTGGGAGAGGTAACATTAGCAATCACTGAAAATGGAAAAAAAGTGCTTCTTTAGTAATAATCAGGGAATTGCAAATTCAAACAATGAGATACCATTTTCATTTTTTGGACTAAAAATTGTTAAAAGATTGATAATGTTCAGTGTTACTGAGGGCCTAAGGAGACAGGTACCGTCATACACTACTTGAAGAAGTGTAAATTGGTGCAATCACCTTAGGGAGTAATTTGGCAGTACCTATTAAAAAATTAAAAGTTCCGTCTAGCAATTCCACTTCTCAAAAGCTAATAGTCAAGAAATGCTCCTGTGCCAATGAGGCAGATGCAAAGGTAGTCATTAACAATATTTGTATTAGTAAACAACCTACAGGTTCACCTGTGAAAGAAGGAAATAGAATGAAGTGGATTTATAGGCTCTGACATGATTAGAAATCCAATGTACGCTGTTAAGTGGGGGAAAAGTGACTAATAGAAATACTGAAATTTTTATATAAAGAGCAATTTGTAGAAAATAATACTTTATACTAGATATTTTCTATACATACATATGCAAATGCAAAGAAGTAATGAAAGAATGTACCAAATTGCTAACTGTGATCACGTCTGGAGAGGGAAAGAGGACTAGGAATGAAGATGGTAGTCAAAGGGGACTTTTCATTTCTCTATAATGTTTCAGCTTTAAAAAAATTATATGCACCATTTATGGTATTAAATACTTAAAAATATACTTATCTGCCATAAGCATTTCATTGTCCTGTGTCCATTTGGAAGTGGGATATCCTTACATTAAAGCAGGGGTTTTGATCAGAGTTCTCATCTTTTTAGGAAAATGGCAACGTTACTTCCTTTGTTTGGTTGAACATCGAAATACATTCCAGGTTCTTGTGAGAAAATAGAACTTTGAGTTCTTCATCAGCAAATTCTTATTGAAAATTTAATTTTGAGAGACAGCAGTCACAGAACATTGCATAGAAGACATACAAGCCATCTATTCTTCAGATGGTTTGTATTTTATTCTTAGCTCTAGTTTGATTATCAGAGCACTTATCTTGGATCACATTGTTTTTGCCTATGTAAAGTTGCTTCAGTTTTTGTCATTGTTCTCTAGTGAGGTCATGGAATTTATGATTGTATCTACTACTGGGTTGTTATTAAAGATACTGTCTGATACACTTCATGATCATCCCCTTTTAAAACCTTGGGAAAATTTTTTTCATGTCTCAGTAACAAAACCAGAATTTGCTTCCCCAGAGCAGTTGGTTTATGAATATTTTACCTGATTGTGTTCTTAACTTTGCCTTACCAGCTATGAAGCACAGATTCAAATTGTAGCCTTCTTCTGGCACCCAAATTAATTCACATTTGCATGCATTTTGTGAATTATTTTTACTTTTGATTTAAAACTTATTTTGCCTGCCTTGATTTTCCTTTTATTCTAGTTTCATTACCTATAGTAAACTATTCTGTAGACTATTTTAAAAGTTCATTTTTAGAAACTGCTTTAACTGTTTTTGTGTTTTAAAAATTAAACAGAAGGATAAAATGAATAAAATAAAACCTCTCTTTTACTGGAACCATAAAAATAATCTAAAAAATTAGCACATTGCTGTTAGACAAAACAAACACACAACCATAAAAAACACCAATGTGAATAGGAACTGATTTGATAACTTTTCAAAGATCTCACAATTTTGTGTTCATCCACATACACTAGTTATGGGTCTTGGTTTCTATTGGAAATAGCTCAAATTCAATAGATGTTCCTCTTCCTCAATACAAGTTTTTTTTTTTTTTTTTTTTTTAAGGAGGCCAGTCACTGGAGAAGAATGATGATAAATGTAGTGGATTGAATGGCAGCCTCCAAAAAGATTGAATGGCCGACATTAATGGAAATGAAGAAGAGACACTAAAACACTGACTCAAGAAGCTTAATAAAGCCTAAACAACATAAATAAAAAGAAATCCGTATCTACACACATTGTCATGAAACTTTAGAATTTCAAAGACAAAGAGAAAATTTTAAAAGAAGCCAGAGGCCAGGCATGGTGGCTCATGCCTGTAATCCCAACACGTTGGGAGGCTGAGGTGGGCAGAACATGAAGTCAGGAGATCAAGATCATCCTGGCCAACATGGTGAAACCCCATCTCTACTAAAAATACAAAAATTAGCTGGGCATGGCAGCGCATGCCTGTAGTCCCAGCTACTTGAGAGGCTGAGGCAGGAGAGTTGCTTGAAGCGGGGAGGCAGAGGCTGCAGTGAGCTGAGACTGCACCACTGCACTCCAGCCTGGGTGACAGAGCGAGACTCCATCTCAAAAAAAAAAAAAAAAGGGAAGGTGGAGCCAAGATGGCCGAATAGGAACAGCTCCAGTCTACAGCTCCCAGCGTGAGTGACGCAGAAGACGGGTGAGTTCTGCATTTCCAACTGAGGTACCAGGTTCATCTCACTGGGGAGTGCCAGACAGTGGGCACAGGACAGTGGGTGCAGTGCACTGTGCATGAGCCGAAGCAGGGCGAGGCATCACCTCTCCCGGGAAGCACAAGGGGTCAGGGAATTCCCTTTCCTAGTCAAAGAAAGGGGTGACAGACTGCACCTGGAAAATTGGGTCACTCCCACTCTAATACTGCACGTTTCCAATGGGCTTAACAAATGGCACACCAGGAGATTATATTTTGCACCTGCCTCGGAGGGTCCTACACCCACGCAGCCTTGTTCATTGCTAGCACAGCAGTCTGAGATCAAACTGCGAGGCGGCAGCAAGGCTGGGGGAGGGGTGCCCGCCATTGCTCAGGCTTGAGTAGGTAAACAAAGTGGCCAGGAAGTTTGAACTGGGTGGAGCCCACCACAGCTCAAGGAGGCCTGCCTGCCTCTGTAGGCTCCACCTCTGGGGGCAGGGCACAGACAAACAAAAGACAGCAATAACCTTGGCAGACTTAAATGTCCCTGTCTGACAGCTTTGAAGAGAGTAGTGGTTCTCCCAGCACGCAGCTTGAGATCTGAGAATGGGCAGACTGCCTCCTCAACTGGGTCCCTGACCCCCGAGTAGCGTAACTGGGAGGCACCCCCCAGTAGGGGCGCACTGACACCTCACATGGCCAGGTACTCCTCTGAGACAAAACTTCCAGAGGAACGATCAGGCAGCAGCATTTGCAGTTCACCAATATCCGCTGTTCTGCAGCCACTGCTGCTGATACCCAGGCAAACAGGGTCTGGAGTGGACCTCCAGTAAACTCCAACAGACCTGCAGCTGAGGGTCCTGACTGTTAGAAGGAAAACTAACAAACAGAAAGGACATCCACACCAAAAACCCATCTGTACGTCACCATCATCAAAGACCAAAGGTAGATAAAACCACAAAGATGAGGGAAAAAACAGAGAAGAAAAACCGGAAACTCTAAAAATCAGAGCACCTCTCCTCCTCCAAAGGAACGCAGCTCCTCACCAGCAACGGAACAAAGCTGGACAGAGAATGATTTTGACGAGCTGAGAGAGGAAGGCTTCAGAAGGTCAAACTACTCCAAGCTGAAGGAGGAAGTTCGAACCAATGTCAAAGAACTTAAAAACTTTGAAAAAAAATTAGACGAATGGATAACTAGAATAATCAATGCAGAGAAGTCCTTAAAGGACCTGATGGAGCTGAAAACCACAGCACGAGAACTACGTGATGAATGCACAAGCCTCAGTAACCGATACGATCAACAGGAAGAACGGGTATCAGCGATGGAAGACGAATGAATGAAATGAAGTGTGAAGAGAAGTTTAGAGAAAAAAGAATAAAAAGAAACAAACAAAGCCTCCAAGAAGTATGGGACTATGTGAAAAGACCAAATCTACGTCTGATTGGTGTACCTGAAAGTGATGGGGAGAATGGAACCAAGTTGGAAAACACTCTGCAGGATATTATCCGGGAGAACTTCCCCAATCTAGCAAGGCGGGCCGACATTCAGATTCAGGAAATACAGAGAACGCCACAAAGATACTCCTCGAGAAGAGCAACTCCAAGACACATAATTGTCAGATTCACCAAAGTTGAAATAAAGGAAAAAATGTTAAGGGCAGCCAGAGAGAAAGGTCGGGTTACCCACAAAGGGAAGCCCATCAGACTAACAGCGGATCTCTTGGCAGAAACTCTGCAAGCCAGAAGAGAGTGGGGGCCAATATTCAACATTCCTAAAGAAAAGAATTTTCAACCCAGAATTTCATATCCAGCCAAACTAAGCTTCATAAGTGAAGGAGAAATAAAATCCTTTACAGACAAGCAAATGCTGAGAGATTTTGTCACCACCAGGCCTGCCCTAAAAGAGCTCCTGAAGGAAGCACTAAACATGGAAAGGAACAACCGGTACCAGCCACTGCAAAATCAAGCCAAAATGTAAAGACCATCAAGACTAGAAGAGACTGCATCAACTAACGAGCAAAATACCCAGCTAACATCATGACAGGATCAAATTCACACATAACAATACTAACCTTAAACATAAATGGGCTAAGTGCTCCAATTAAAAGGCACGGACTGGCAAATTGGATAAAGAGTCAAGACCCATCAGTGTGCTGTATTCAGGAAACCCATCTCATGTGCAGAGACACACATAGGCTCAAAATAAAGGGATGGAGGAAGATCTACCAAGCAAATGGAAAACAAAAAGAGGCAGGGGTTGCAATCCTAGTCTCAGATAAAACAGACTTTAAACCAACAAAGGTCAAAAGAGACAACGAAGGCCATTACATAATGGTAAAGGGATCAATTCAACTAGAAGAACTAACTATCCTAAATATATATGCACCCAATACAGGAGCACCTAGATTCCTAAAGCAAGTCCTTAGTGACCTACAAAGAGACTTAGACTCCCACACAATAATAATGGGAGACTTTAACACCCCACTGTC
Source organism: Pongo pygmaeus (assembly GCF_028885625.2). NCBI lineage: Eukaryota > Metazoa > Chordata > Mammalia > Primates > Hominidae > Pongo > Pongo pygmaeus. Next base: position 54,922,434 of record NC_085930.1, on the reverse strand, counting down.
AACATTAGACAGATCAACGAGAGAGAAAGTTAAAAAGGATATCCAGGAATTGAACTCAGCTCTGCACCAAATGGACTTAATAGACATCTACAGAACTCTCCACCCCAAATCAACAGAATATACATTCTTTTCAGCACCACACCACACCTATTCCAAAATTGACCACATAGTTGGAAGTAAAGCACTCCCCAGCAAATGTAAAAGAACAGAAATTATAACAAACTGTCTCTCAGACCACAGTGCAATCAAACTAGAACTCAGGATTAAGAAACTCACTGAAAACCACTCAACTACATGGAAACTGAACAACCTGCTCCTGAATGACTACTGGGTACATAAGGAAATGAAGGCAGAAATAAAGATATTCTTTGAAACCAACGAGAACAAAGACACAACATACCAGAATCTCTGGGACACATTTAAAGCAGTGTGTAGAGGGAAATCTACAGCACTAAATGCCCACAAGAGAAAGCAGAAAAGATCTAAAATTGACACCCTAACATCACAATTAAAAGAACTAGAGAGGCAAGAGCAAACACATTCAAAAGCTAGCAGAAGGCAAGAAATAATTAATATCAGAGCATAACTGAAGGAAATAGAAGCACAAAAAACCCTTCAAAAAATCAATGAATCCAGGAGATAGTTTTTTTGAAAAGATCAACAAAATTGAAAGACCGCTAGCAAGACTAATAAAGAAAAAAAGAGAGAAAAATCAAATAGATGCAATAAAAAATGATAAAGGGGATATCACCACCGATCCCACAGGAATACAAACTACCATCAGAGAATGCTATAAACACCTCTACGCAAATAAACTAGAAAATCTAGAAGAAATGGATAAATTTGTCGACACATACACTCTCCCAAGACTAAACAAGGAAGAAGTTGAATCTCTGAATAGACCAATAACAGGCTCTGAAATTGTGGCAATAAACAATAGCTTACCAACCAAAAAGAGTCCAGAACCAGACGAATTCACAGCCAAATTCTACCAGAGGTAAAAGGAGGAACTGGTACCATTCCTTCTGAAACTATTCCAATCAATAGAAAAAGAGGGAATCTCCCTAACTCATTTTATGTGGCCAGCATCATCCTGATACCAAAGCCTGGCAGAGACACAACGAAAAAAGAGAATTTTAGACCAATATCCTTGATGAACATTGATGCAAAAATCCTCAATAAAATACTGGCAAACCGAATCCAGCAGCACATCAAAAAGCTTATCCACCATGATCAAGAGGGCTTCATCCCTGGGATGCAAGGCTGGTTCAATATACACAAATCAATAAATGTAATCCAGCATACAAACAGAACCAAAGACAAAAACCACATGATTATCTCAATAGATGCAGAAAAGGCCTTTGACAAAATTCAACAACCCTTCATGCTAAAAACTCTCAATAAATTAGGTATTGATGGGATGTATCTCAAAATAATAAGAGCTATCTATGACAAACCCACAGCAAATATCATACTGAATGGACAAAAACTGGAAGCATTCCTTTTGAAAACTGGCACAAGACAGGGATGCCCTCTCTCACCACTCCTATTCAACATAGTGTTGGAAGTTCTGGCCAGGGTAATCAGGCAGAAGAAAGAAACAAAGGGTATTCAATTAGGAAAAGAGGAAGTCAAATTGTCCCTGTTTGCAGATGACATGATTGTATATCTAGAAAACCCCATCGTCTCAGCCCAAAATCTCCTTAAGGTGATAAACAACTTCAGCAAAGTCTCAGGATACAAAATCAATGTACAAAAATCACAGGCATTCTTTTACACCAATAACAGACAAACAGAGAGCCAAATCATGAGTGAACTCCCATTCACAATTACTTCAAAGAAAATAAAACACCTAGGAATCCAACTTGCAAGGGATGTGAAGAACCTCTTCAAGGAGAACCACAAACCACTGCTCGGTGAAATAAAAGAGGATACAAACAGGTGGAAGAACATTCCATGCTCACGGGTAGGAAGAATCAATATCGTGAAAATGGCCATACTGCCCAAGGTAATTTACAGATTCAATGCCATCATCTTCAAGCTACCAATGACTTTCTTCACAGAACTGGAAAAAACTACCTTAAAGTTCATATGGAATCAGAAAAGAGCCCACATCTCCAAGTCAATCCTAAGCCAAAAGAATAAAGCTGGAGGAATCAGGCTACCTGACTTCAAACTATACTACAAGCCTACAGTAACCAAAACAGCATGGTACTGGTACCAAAACAGAGATATAGATCAATGGAACAGAACAGAGCCCTCAGAAATAACGCGGCATATCTACAACTATCTGATCTTTGACAAACCTGAGAAAAACAAGCAATGGGGAAAGGATTCCCTATTTAGTAAATGGTGCTGGGAAAACTGGCTAGCCATATGTAGAAAGCTGAAACTGCATCCCTTCCTTACACTTTATACAAAAATTAATTCAAGATGGATTAAAGACTTAAACATTAGACCTAAAACCATAAAAACCCTAGAAGAAAACCTAGGCATTACCATTCGGGACATAGGCATGGGCAAGGACTTCATATCCAAAACACCAAAAACAATGGCAACAAAAGCCAAAATTGACAAATGGGATCTAATTAAACTAAAGAGCTTCTGCACAGCAAAAGAAACTACCATCAGAGTGAACAGGCAACCTACAAAATGGGAGAAAATTTTTGCAACCTACTCATCTGACAAAGGGCTAATATCCAGAATCTATAATGAACTCAAACAAATTTACAAGAAAAAAACAAACAACCCCATCAAAAAGTGGACAAAGGTTATGAACAGACACTTCTCGAAAGAAGACATTTATGCAGCCAAAAGACACATGAAAAAATGCTCATCATCACTGGCCATCAGAGAAATGCAAATCAAAACCACAATGAGATACCATCTCACACCAGTTAGAATGGCAATCATTAAAAAGTCGGGAAACAACAGGTGCTGGAGAGGATGTGGAGAAATAGGAACACTTTTACACTGTTGGTGGGACTGTAAACTAGTTCAACCATTGTGGGAGTCAGTGTGGCGATTCCTCAAGGATCTAGAACTAGAAATACCATTTGACCCAGCCATCCCATTACTGGGTATATACCCAAAGGACTATAAATCATGCTGTTATAAAGACACATGCACATGTATGTTTATTGTGGCACTATTCACAATAGCAAAGACTTGGAACCAACCCAAATGTCCAACAATGATAGACTGGATTAAGAAAATGTGGCACATATACACCATGGAATACTATGCAGCCATAAAAAATGATGAGTTCATGTCCTTTGTAGGGACATGGATGGAATTGGAAATCATCATTCTCAGTAAACTATCACAAGGACAAAAAACCAAACACCGCATGTTCTCACTCATAGATGGGAACTGAACAATGAGAACACGTGGACACAGGAGGGGAATATCACACTCTGGGGACTGTTGTGGGGTGAGGGGATGGGGGAGGGATAGCATTAGGACATATACCTGATGTAAATGACGAGTTAATGGGTGCAGCACACCAGCATGGCACATGTATACATATGTAACTAACCTGCACATTGTGCACATGTACCCTAAAACTTAAAGTATAATAAAAAAAAATTGATAGACCGCTAGCAAGACTAATAGAGAAGAAAAGAGAGAAGAGTCAAATAGATGCAATAAAAAAATGACAGTGGGGATATCACCACCAATCCCACAGAAATACAAACTACCATCAGAGAATACGATAAACACCTCTACGCAAATAAACTAGAAAATCTAGAAGAAATGGATAAATTTGTCGACACATACACTCTCCCAAGACTAAACAAGGAAGAAGTTGAATCTCTGAATAGACCAATAACAGGCTCTGAAATTGAGGCAATAATTAATAGCTTACCCACCTAAAAAAGTCCAGGACCAGATGGATTCACAGCCAAATTCTACCAGAGGTACAAGGAGGAACTGGTACCATTCCTTCTGAAACTATTCCAATCAATAGAAAAAGAGGGAATCCTCCCTAACTCATTTTATGTGGCCAGCATCATCCTGATACCAAAGCCTGGCAGAGACACAACGAAAAAAGAGAATTTTAGACCAATATCCTTGATGAACATTGATGCAAAAATCCTCAATAAAATACTGGCAAACCGAATCCAGCAGCACATCAAAAAGCTTATCCACCATGATCAAGTGGGCTTCATCCCTGGGATGCAAGGCTGGTTCAATATACACAAATCAATAAATGTAATCCAGCATATAAACAGAACCAAAGACAAAAACCACATGATTATCTCAATAGATGCAGAAAAGGCCTTTGACAAAATTCAACAACTCTTCATGCTAAAAACTCTCAATAAATTAGGTATTGATGGGACGTATCTCAAAATAATAAGAGCTATCTATGACAAACCCACAGCCAATATCATACTGAATGGACAAAAACTGGAAGCATTCCCTTTGAAAACTGGCACAAGACAGGGATGCTCTCTCTCACCACTCCTATTCAACATAGTGTTGGAAGTTCTGGCCAGGGCAATCAGGCAGGGAAAGGAGATAAAGGGCATTCAATTAGGAAAAGAGGAAGTGAAATTGCACCTGTTTGCAGATGATATGATTGTATATTTATAAAACCCCATCGTCTCAGCCCAAAATCTCCTTAAGGTGATAAACAACTTCAGCAAAGTCTCAGGATACAAAATCAATGTGCAAATATCACAAGCATTCTTATACACCAATAACAGACAAACAGAGAGCCAAATCATGAGTGAACTCCCATTCACAATTACTTCAAAGAAAATAAAACACCTAGGAATCCAACTTGCAAGGGATGTGAAGAACCTCTTCAAGGAGAACCACAAACCACTGCTCAATGAAATAAAAGAGGATAGAAACAAATGGAAGAACATTCCATGCTCATGGGTAGGAAGAATCAATATCGTGAAAATGGCCATTCTGCCCAAGGTAATTTATAGATTCAATGCCATCCCCTTCAAGCTACCAATGACTTTCTTCACAGAATTGGAAAAAACTACCTTAAAGTTCATATGGAACCAAAAAAGAGCCCACATCTCCAAGTCAATCCTAAGCCAAAAGAACAAAGCTGGAGGCGTCACGCTACCTGACTTCAAACTATGCTACAAGGCTACAGTAACCAAAACAGCATGGTACTGGTACCAAAACAGAGATATAGATCAATGGAACAGAACAGAGCCCTCAGAAATAACGCTGCATATCTACAACTATCTGATCTTTGACAAACCTGAGAAAAACAAGCAATGGGGAAAGGATTCCCTATTTAGTAAATGGTGCTGGGAAAACTGGCTAGCCATATGTAGAAAGCTGAAACTGCATCCCTTCCTTACACCTTATACAAAAATTAATTCAAGATGGATTAAAGACTTAAACATTAGACCTAAAACCATAAAAACCCTAGAAGAAAACCTAGGCATTACCATTCAGGACATAGGTATGGGCAAGGACTTCATGTCTAAAACACCAAAAGCAATGGCAACAAAAGCCAAAATTGACAAATGGGATCTAATTAAACTAAAGAGCTTCTGCACAGCAAAAGAAACTACCATCAGAGTGAACAGGCAACCTACAAAATGGGAGAAAATTTTCGCAACCTACTCATTTGACAAAGGGCTAATATCCAGAATCTACAATGAACTCCAACAAATTTACAAGAAAAAAACAAACAACCCCATGAAAAAGTGGGCGAAGGATATGAACAGACACTTCTCGAAAGAAGACATTTATGCAGCCAAAAAACACACAAAAAAATGCTCATCGTCATTGGCCATCAGAGAAATGCAAATCAAAACCACAATGAGATACCATCTCACACCAGTTAGAATGGCAATCATTAAAAAGTCAGGAAACAACAGGTGCTGGAGAGGATGTGGAGAAATAGGAACACTTTTATACTGTTGGTGGGACTGTAAACTAGTTCAACCATTGTGGGAGTCAGTGTGGCGATTCCTCAGGGATCTAGAACACCATTTGACCCAGCCATCCCATTACTGGGTATATACCCAAAGGATTATAAATCATGCTGCTGTAAAGACACATGCACATGTATGTTTATTGCGGCACTATTCACAATAGCAAAGACTTGGAAGCAACCCAAAATGTCCAACAATGATAGACTGGATTAAGAAAATGTGGCACATATACACCATGGAATACTATGCAGCCATAAAAAATGATGAGTTCATGTCCTTTGTAGGGACATGGATGAAGCTGGAGACCATCATTCTGAGCAAACTATCGCAAGGACAAAAAACCAAATGCCACATATTCTCACTCATAGGTCGAAATTGAACAATGAGAACACATGGACACAGGAAGGGGAACATCACACACCGGGGACTGTTTTGGGGTCGGGGGAGGGAGGAGGCATAGCATTAGGAGATATACCTAATGCTAGATGACGAGTTAATGGGTGCAGCATACCAACATGGCACATGTATACATATGTAACAAACCTGCACGTTGTGCACATGTATCCTAAAACTTAAAGTATAATAATAATAATAATAATAATAATAAAAAGAAAAAGAAAAAAGACAGATTGCTTTTAAAGAAGTAACAACTTGTCAGTTGGCTTCTCAACATAATGAGGAGTGCTAAAAGACAGTGGAATAATAACCTTCAATGCACTGAGAAAATAATTGCCAACATACAATTTTACACCTGTCATGAATAGGGTAAATACAAACTAAGAGATTTTTCCAACAGCAGATCCTCACTAAAAGAATTTCTAATGTGTATACTCCTTATACAGGAAGAAAATAATCCTACAGAGAAAGGCTGTAATGTAAAAAGAAATAAAGTGCAGTGAAGAGTAAATATGTGGGTAAATCTAAGGGAAATGAATCAAATAAAGGAATAGTGATGTTGTTATTGTTACAAGAAGAAAAGATATTTAAATACATGAAAAAATAATATGTAAGTTGGAAGGAGTTTAAATGATATTAAAATGTTCTGTGGACCTTGTTCAATAAGAGATAGTGATTAATTGTAGACTTCCATAAGTTAAGCTTGTATGTGGTAATTTCTATAGAAGCCTTTCAAATAATGGAAAGAGAATGTTTAATTTCATACCGAGTGCAGAAAAAAACTAGTATGTTTTAAAACAATCTAAAAAAGGCAATAAAAAAAGAGAAAACACACATGGAACAGATGAGACAAATGAAAAGCACAAAATAAAATGATAGATTTAAGCAGAAATGTATCTGCAATTATAATAAATATAATAATTAATAAACAGGTGGTATGGTTTGAATATGTCCTCCAAAGTTTATGTGTTAGAAACTTAATTATCAATGCAACAGTGTTGAGAAGTGGGACCTGAACTTTAAGAGGTGATTAAGTTATGAGGGCTCTGCTCTCATAAATGGATTATGTCATTATTGCAGGAGTGGGTTCATTATTGTGAGAGTGAGTTCTTCATAAAAGCAGATTTGCCCCCTTTTCTCTCTCTCTGTCTCATGCATGTTTATGCCTGTGTGCTTGTGTGCTCTCTTGCCTTTCCACCTTCCACCATGGGATGACACAGCAAGAAGGCCCTTGCCAGATGAGGGCCCCTCAGCCTGACTTCCCAGCTTCCAGAACTGGAAGAGATAAATCTCTAATTTTTATGAATTTCCCAGTCTCAGGTATTCTATCAGGTATTCAGTACAGAACAAACTAATACACTTATCCCATTGATAATGTAAAGCCCACTTCTGACATAGAATTTAACAGATATTACTGGATTTTCAATAACCCTTATTCCCCTCTTACCAGGTCCTACAGTTCCTTTGGCATATTTTCTCTCTGTTCCCTTAGCAAGCCTCGTACTTCCTCAATCAAGTTTTGCTGATTTTTTTTTCCTTTCTAACTTTTATTTTAGGTTTGGGGGTACATGTGCAGGTTTGTTATATGGGTAAATTGCATGTCTTGGGGATTTGGCGTACAGATTATTTCATCACTTAGGTAATGCGCATAGAACCCGATAGATAGTTTTTTGATTCTCACCCTCTTCCCACCCTCCACCTTTAAAAATGTGTCTGGAAGCCAGATGAAAAGTTAGGGCAGATCCTGAGTAGAGTAAGTATTACCTTATAAATAGGGTTGACAGATTTAGCAATAAAAATACAGGATACAGGAGATTATGATACTGTAATAATTCATGAAAATTTAATAATTATTCACAGTTTATCTGAAATTAAAATTTAATTGGGCATCTTGCATTTTATCTGGCAACTTTATTTGCAAAGCATTGCCTCATTTGATACCTCTTAATAGCCTTCAAGAAATAGAAGGTCTCTATCTAACAAGGGAGAGTTGGTCACTTCTGCAGACCAAGGGGTTTAGGCAACTAAAAATTCTTTTTAAAATCCTCAACCTGATCTTCAGTTGTGCAGCTCTCCTGCTGCAGGAAATGAGTGTCTTTAAATGCTTCCAAGGAGATACTTTGACTCTCACAGTTTGCTTAAACTTTTTTTTTTTTTTGAGACTCACTCTGTCGCCCAGGCTGGAGTGCAGTGGCGTGATCTCAGCTCAATGCAACCTCCACCTCCCAGGTTCAAGCGATTCTCCTGCCTCAGCCTCCTGAATAGCTGGGATTACAGGCACCTGCCACCACAACAGGCTAATTTTTTGTATTTTTAGTAGAGATGGGGTCTCAGCATGTTGGCCAAGCTGGTCTTGACCTGCTGACCTCAAATGATTCAACCCCCTCGGCCTCCCAAAGTGCTGGAATTACAGGTGTGGGCCACTGCACCTGGCCTTAAAGTTGTTGATTAATAGATCTGAGCCTGAGATTTTTCTTTCTGCCGTGAATCAATAATAATTAACAATAGCTATCCAATTCCACAATCCTTTCTTGCAGGTACTATTACCCTACAAGCCCCAACTGCCTGAGGCAGGAGTTTCTAAACTTGTCAGCACATGGGAATAACCTGGGAGTGTCTAAAAATACCGGTGCCAGTGTCCTAAACCCAGAGATTGTAATGTAATTAGTCTTAGGTGTGGTCTGGGCCTAGGAATTTTTAAGTTTCCCAGGTGACTTTAATGTGCAGATCACTGGAACCACTAGCCTAGGATATTGTACCAGTTAGAGCATCCCCTTGCACCTGTATCCTGTTACAGCTCACTACAGGTAAAAGCCTTAAAAATCCACTTTCACAGTGTCTTAGTCCTTTTCTGTTGCCACAAAAATACTTTTTGGTGTGTGGCACGCAGCATCCAGGCAGTATCATCACCTGGTCCTATTGTTGTCCAGCTGGTGAGTAATCCAGCGACAAAATCCTGCACTTACTGTCTGCTTCCTAGGACCCTTCCTGGTATCAACTTTCTTAGGTAGGCTTCCTCAGAAGCAGAACCTAAGGCAGGTAATCTTATCCAAGTGATATGTGTGGAACACTCTCAAGAAAAGAGAGTGAGGAAGGCAGGACAGGGTAAGGATGAAAGCAAGAATGTGGTCTTAGCTAGTGACTAGCTTTAGTGCCTGATCCTGGGGCAACTCTGGAACACAAATTCTACTGCAGAGTTATCCCTACCCTGAGGCAGGGGGGTGACCTTTTGTACCCCTACGTCAGTTAATCATTGGCTGAGGTCTGTCCCTAGAGGGGTGATGGAGGGCTGGAGTATAGCTTCTTAGCCAGGGCCAGGACTAGGGTGAAGTGAGCAGGGTAAAATTTGAGAGAAAGTAAAAAACTCAACAATCAAAATTAATATGATTTTAATACGATATATTAAATAAATAAAAATGAATTTAAAAATTCATGATGAACACAATGAAGTTTTAAATAAAGATAGAATTAGGGGAAGGGGTTCTTATTTGGTCAAGGACAAGTCTCACAAAGAGAGCAACTATAGGTTGTTAACAGTCAACACAGCATCTGGGGGATGGATGCCTTGGCCAGGTAAGGGTGGGGAACCAACAATATCTATTATACCACCTTTCTCCCATTCTATTTACTTAATTTTGGGTTAACTCTATTCTCCTAGGATTTGGGGGAGGGAGCAGAAGAGAAAAATACTTGGTCTTTTTAATAAAGCCAAAAATCTCTGGCCATGGTGATTGCTTTAGGGATGAACTTGTGACCCAAATGAGCCCAATCTGCATCCTCCTCAAGGATGTTTTTGCTGGAGGTAACAGAAAAGATGCTGCAGACAACATACACTGGAGCCATCTCTGGTCATTTTTGCCAGCTGCACAGAGGAATCTTCCTATAATAGGAGAGACAGAGATCAACATGAAAAGAAAATCTGAGCCAAGAACAAAACCTGAGAGAGAAAGCGGGTGGGCTGAAAATATTGATTGTGCCTTTGGACTCAGCAAGGTCAACACTTTTCCATTCTATAATTTATCAGTTAGGAATTATTTTTTGTATGGAATAGAAAGCTTGAATTAAGGAGCAAAACCAACTTGAGGAATAAAAAGGGGGTTGAAGGAGAGAAGGAGAGAGAGAGCAAGAAGAAAACAGTCTATTGGCTCACATAATGGAAAAGCCCAGGAGTAGATTTGTTTCAAGTGTGGCTGGAAAAAGGTTGTGCATGACATCACCATGATCCATGGATCTTCTTTCTTAGAACTGGCTCCATCTTCAGGTCAAATATGAATCAGACAATAAGCTGAGTGACAGATATTCTGGTTTCCTCAAAACTCTACTTATCCACTTTTGACAATGGTTCCATGATTCCTGAATCAAACATCCATGCCTGGATTCTGCTTTCTTCAGGATGGATTATTTCCTAGCATCCTCCTTTTCTCCACCAGTTTTCTCCTCATGATCACTTATACCTGAATCATAGCAGAGGACAACATGGGCTCATATCACACCTCTTCCTCCTGCCACAATACAGCAAAACACAAGTTCACTGTTTTGCTGCTCTCATAATTTTTTTCTTCTCTAAATTCTCAGAATGTCTCAATTTACTCTTCTTTCCGTTTGATTCCCCCTTCTCTTCTTAAAACAACTTTTTAGACTTTTGCAAGGTAGCCTTTTTTTTTTCTTCCCAAGATAATGTATGTAAACTATTTAACACAGTACCTGGCACATGGTATGCTCAATAAACAGCACTGTGGAGGAGAAGGAGGAAGAAGAGGAGGAAGGGACGAACAATAATGTACCTTACATAGGTTTAAGAAGATATAAATTTTTTTTTTGTCTTTGCAACTTTACTACATTTTCTTTATTCAGTCCACCATTCATGGGCATCTGGGTTGATTCCATGTCTTTGGTAATTGTAAATAGTACTGTCATGAACATATGTGTGCATGTATCTTTATGGTAGAACAATTTGTATTCCTTTGTATTCCAATTTGTATTCCAGTTTTATACACAATAACAGGATTGCTGGGTCGAATGGTAGTTCTGTTTTAAGTTCTTTGAGAACTCTCCAGACTGCTTTACACAGCAGCTGAACTAATTTACACTCCTACCAGCAGTGCACAAGTGTTCCCTTTTCTCTGCAACCTTGCCAGCATCTGTTATTTTTTGGCTTTTTAATAGTAGCCATTATGACTGGTATGAGATGGTATCTCACTGTGGTTTTGATTTGCATTTCCCCAATGATTAGTGATACTGAGCATTTTGTCATATGCTTGTTGGCTATATGTGTATCTTCTTTTGAAAACTGTCTGTTCATTAATGTCCTTTGCCCACTTTTAAATGGGGTTGTTTGGTTTTTGCCTGTTGATTTAAGTTCCTTTTATATTCTGAATATTAGACCTTTGTCAGATGCATGGTTTGCAAATATTTTCTCCCATTCTGTAGGTTGTCTCTTTTCTGTGTTGATAGTTTCTTTTGCTGTGCAGAAGCTTTTTAGTTTAATTAGGACCCACTTGCCAGTTTTTGTTTTTGTTGTAATTCCTTTTGGAGTCTTCATCATGAAGTCTTTGCCAGGGCCAATGTCCAGAACAGTATTTCCTAGGTTTTCTTCTATGGTTTTATAGTTTTAGGTTTTACATTTAAGTCTTTAATCCATCTTGAGTTGATTTTTGTATATGGTGAAATGTAGGAGTCCAGTTTCAATCTTCTGCCTATTGGCTAGCCAGCTATCCCAGCACCATTTATTGAATAGAGAATCCTTTCCCATTGTTTGTTAATGTTGATTTTGTCAAATATCAGATGGTTGTAGGTGTGTGGCTTTATTTCTGGGTTCTCTAACCTGTTCCATTTGTCTATGTATCTGTTTTTGTAACAGTACCATGCTGTTTGGGTTATGATAGCCTTGTAGTATAGTTTGAAGTCAGGTAATGTGATGCCTCTGGCTTTGTTCTTTTTGCTTAGGATCACTTTGGCTATTTGGGCTCCTTTTTGATTCTGAAGTAAGAGGCAGGACTGGACTCTGGGCTCAGACATCAGACCAAATTGAGGACTAGCTCAATTGAGACATGCCCTAGGGATGGGGCACAAGCAGCTTTCCATAAGACATACCCACCAGTGTGCTATGTCAGCTTACAATTTCCATGGCAACACCTGCAAGTTACTGCCCCTTTTCATGGCAGTGACCTGACAACCCAGAAGTTACCACTCTTTCTAGAAATTTCTGCATAATCCACCCCTTAATTTGCATGTAATTAAAAGTAGATATGACTGCAGAACTGCCTTTGAGCTACTGCTGTCAGCACACTGCATGTGGGGTAGCCCTGCTCTACAGGAGCAGTCACAGAGCTATAACACTGCCACCTCAATAAAGCTGTTTTCTTTTACCACCAACTCACTTTTTTTTTTTTTGAGATGGAGTTTAACTCTGTCACCCAGGCTGGAGTGCAGTGGCGTGATCTCGGCTCACTGCAAGCTCTGCCTCCCAGGTTCACGCCATTCTCCTCCCTCAGCCTCCCAAGTAGCTGGGACTACAGGTGCCAGCCACCACACCTGGCTAATTTTTTGTATTTTTAGTACAAAAAATACTAACCGGGTTAGTACTAACTGAGTTAGTATTAACCGGGTTAATACTGACCGGGTTTCACCATAGCCAGGATGGTTTCTATCTCCTGACCTCATGATCCGCCTGCTTCGGCCTCCCAAAGTGCTGGGATTACAGGCATGAGCCACCAACTCACTTTTGAATTCTTTACTGAGCAAAGCCAAGGACTCTCCCAGGATAAGCCCCAATTTGAGGCTCGTCTGCCTTTCATGAATTCCATCTGAATTTTAGAATAGATGTTTCTAATTCTGTGAAAAATGTCATTGGTTGTTTGGTAAGAATAGCATTGAATCTGTAAATTGCTTTGGGTAGCATGGCCATTTTAACGATATTGATTCTTCCTATCTATGAGCATGTGATATATTTCCATTTGTTTGTATCTTCTCTGATTTCTTTCAGCAGTATTTTGTAATTCTCATTGTAGAGATTGTTCACTTCCCTGGTTTAGCTGTATTTTATTTTTTTTGTGGCAATTGTGAATGGGATTGCATTCTTGAGTTGGCACTTATGTACCATGTTACTGGTATATAAAAATGTTACTTTGTACCCTGGATACATTGATTCTGAGTCCTGAAACTTTGCTGAAGTTGTTTATCAGATCCAGAGCCTTTCGGAAGAGACTACGGGGTTTTCTAGATATAGGATCATAGCATCTGAGTGTTTCTAATGCCTAAGACCCTGATGATCAAGAGTTTTCTTATATCGTAACTGTATTTCCTGCTGCAAATAAACCACTCCTAATAAGTTCTCCATATAAGTAATTTCTCAGGGAGAATGAAAACTCTTAAAATTCTCATTGATATGCCATCTTGTTTCTTTAAGTCTTCTACAATATATTTTTTCCCAGCTAAAACACTTTAAACTCTGAGAACAGTCACACATATTAATATGCATGGCTGGTTTAGACACAGGAACAAGATTTATTGTTTTTTAAAAAAGCATTTCTTCCTTTTCTTTTCTTTTTAAATTGATAACAGGAGTCTCAAAAATACTCCCAGACTGTAACTCCAAGAGAGTTCAACAAACACATTGAAAATTGGAGGAAAGCTAGTAAATGTGTTTTTTAAAAAATGTGTAAAGGAACTTATTTGATTGGATGGGTTGACTTTTTGAAGCAAAAAGTGGAATAGACTTGTTTTTCCATCAAGTGGACACAGCTCAACTGTTCTTACAGAGGTTGAGACCTGAAACCTGGGGGCAAATACTTGATGTGTGTAGTTAAAAAGTGGCAGATAGACTGGTGGAAACAGCATGTAACTAGTTTGTGTCACCAGTTAGCATTGTAACTATACCCTAATATGTTCTAATAATAAGCTTCAGGTATATGTTCTGGGTTGCAAAATATGAATTTAAGAAAATGTTTTAATTATTTGGCAGTTAGTGATCTGAAAGCAATCGGCTCCTGCTTCTTGCTCCATACTCTGTGCCTCTGGTCTCTCATGCCAGAAATTAGCCCCTACCTCACCCCTGTGCTGGGTCTATGCTAAAGAAAAGGATCTTTTCAACATGGTGACTAAATAAAAAACTGTGATTTCTAATACTATTTCCAATCTGCTAGCTATGCCTGGGCTATCCAACTTTTCCAACATTATATTTTAGGATTTCTTTTTCCCCATATCATTTGAGTGCAGAAAGCTCCTGTGGTCCATCTCCAATAAAGCAGCTCCTGTTAGTTTCTATTTCCCTCTGATTTGAGTTTACTTTTGTTATGGAGTCTACCTTGTCCTGCTCCTGGTCTGATAAGCTTGGGCACCAAGATCTAATCTAGAAATTTCAGGAGGCTTCTGCTAGTTCAGCTCCTTAGAAATGCCAAACTTGTTGAGGCTAACTGTGCCTGTTTCCTAATTGGTTTACCTGCCTCCAATTTGCACAGCCCTCCCTGATACAAACCATCCTCTACACGGCTGCTCCTCAAGACAAGGGCTTTCCAAAATATTAACTGGGAGCCTTTGTTCCTTTTTATTCTCTGCTTAACTGCTTAGAATTTCATGTTATATTTAGTAAGGAATGAGCTTCCTCTTATCTTCACAAAGAAGTAGATATTATTGATTGTCTGGAAATAATCTTGACAAAGGAAAGATAAAGGAGGTCCCAGGAACTTGGCTTTGGTCTCAGAAGGTAAAGATGGAAAAGTTCCATGTGCGTAAGGTGAGAGCATGAATCATCTCAGTCCCCAAGATGAGATCCTGAGAGTGGGACTTCATGTGAGGCTGATGCAGGAGGAGTTGTAGGAGCATTTCTGGCTTTCAGCAGGGTGTTGGAAGACTTCTGGGCTGAGTGTTCTATGAAAGAATCCAAGCCCACGCCTGTTAATCCATGTACAGCCCAACCTACAACTCCTCCTACATCAGCCTCACATGAAGTTGCCATCCTCCCACTACTAATTCTCACTCACCATCCTCAAGCCCACCCTGTTGAAACAAGCTACCCAATTGCTTGTTTGTCATGGCTTTTTTATTTTTCTTCCCTTTCCTTTTTTAAACAGTATAATCCTTATCTTTTGGATTGCCGTTGATCCTGTAAGGTAGGTAGATATTATTAACCCTATTTTACAAATAAGAAAACTGAAAATCAGAGAGATTAAGTAATTAGCCCAAGGTCACACAGTCAAGTGTAGTGGTGTCAGGTCTATCTGACCTGAAGTCCATGATCTTCCTTCATTATGCTCTGTTGACACTCATTTTCCAGCTCTTCTAGTTAACAGGAAGTTTAGAGGGGCACAGTGGGGTGGGAAGAACCCTGGACTGAAAAATCAGGAACCTGAGTTCTGGTCATGGCTCTTTTTGGTGTTGGGTGAATTGCTCCCTTCTCTGCCCTCATCTGCCACATACAATGCAAAGGTTCTTCTCATTGCTTTCTGAATTTCTTCCATTTCTAATAGACTGTTAGGACAATTTAGTGACTTTTTACTCTGTACTTGGTATATTTAGGAAAGTGAGTTCACAATGTTTAATCTGAGTCAATGTTATAATCAGATCATGGGAAGAGAAACCCACTTTGCCACATGCTACAAGTACGATAGGGCTATGGTACTAAAAACACATGGAGTAAGTAAATTTATGCATACTGAATAAGGAATGTAGAGGTTCCATCACTACTCACACCCACCCCTCTTCTCTCACTTGGCTCCCAAAATACTAGCAGCTATACCTCCACCTTCCAAGCAAGATACTGAAAAATTACCAGCTCAAAAAAGAAGATCTAAAAATGATTTCCTAAAAATGTCTTGCTCCAGATCCCTCTGCCATGAAGCTAAAGTTGACAAACCCATCCATAAACTCAGATCCTCCAAATTTTTAGTTTTTCACTCTTAATTGTGAACAGACAATCAAGTATCATCAGACAGCTGGGAATCCTTTAACATGGATGATATAGATCAAAGCAAACAAACAGGAAGAAATAACTTGGAATATAAAACTTTAAAAACAAACAACCTAATCGTTAATATCCTAAGACAGTTAAGAGATAATATTTCAACCATTAGGAACAGGCTCCTTGCAAAAAGAAACATTCAGAAAACAAAAAAGAGCTCTGAAAATAAAACATGATAGCAGAAGTAAAAAATACAACAGAAAGGCTGGAAGATAAACGAGAAAATCTCTAGGAAATGGAACAAAAAACAAAATATGGGCAACAGGAGAGAAAATAACAAAATTGGAGGATCAGTCTAGGAGATTCAACATTCAGGAATCTGACATTCTAAAATGAGAGACTAGTGAAATAGAGGGGAAAAATAATCAATGAAATAATTCAGGAAAATTTTCCTGGAGGAAAAGACATGAGTTTCCAGAAGAAAAGTCCATTTGAGTGTTAATCACAATGGACAAACAGGCATTTCATGACAAAATCTTAGAACACTGAGCAGATTCTAAAAGCTTTCATGTAAAAAGATAAGGAGTCAGAATATTTGTAGATTTCTCAAGAGCAACACTGGAAACTATGGACAATGAAAATAATTTCCAGCCCAAATTTTTATACCAAGCAAAATTATTATTAATAGTTAAGCAGGAAAGTAAGATAAAGACATTTTCAGATACATAAAATTTCATTAAATATATTTCCTACAGATCCTTTCTCAGAAAGCTGCTGGAGCAAGCTACTGAAGGATATGCACCACCAAAGTGAGGGGGTAAATCAAGAAAGACAACTATATGGACATAGGAATTGGGAGATCCCTTCAGGGTAACTGTTGCTCACCAGACCTAGGGTGTAACTTGTTCAGATTGGAGCAGGTTTTAAACTTTGTAACTAAGGACAGTGAAGGATTCTATATCTGTAAGTATCTTTTCTTCTGAAGTGAACAGGTAGACATAGTAAAATCCAATGGAATCTCACTTTTATTATAAGATCCACAATGATGCTAGAATATTGGTGAGAATGAAAACTTATACATACAGATGTATGTTTTTAATATGAAGGATTACACTGAAGACTGATGTCAATCATCCTAGAAAGAGTATTCTTGTTTCTGTAGACTGTAGTGTAAAGTAAAACCAAATCTGCCTGAATAAGAGGAATATGTATATGTGTGTGTACACACACTTATATATAGGCATAGTGTGACTATGAATGGATACCCAGGAAGCTGGAGACCAGAGTTGTGTGGCTAGGGAAAGGGAATGTGAGGGAGACCTTTTCACTATTTACCTTCTTATTTCTCTTGGTGTGTTGGACAGAATGCAGGGTAAGAGAGATAGGAGACTGGGATCAGTTGGGAGGTGACTGACATGTTTTTGGTATGAATAAAGAAGGTCCTGAATGAGAAAATAAGAGGTGGGTGTGAAAGTGGGAGGAATGCTTTCCTGGCCTAGTGATGACTGATAACAGAATGAGGCAGGAGCAAAGGGGTGAGCAGTGGGTGCTGAGGGAAAGGTTGAATGCAGTCATCAGAGATGACTCTTTGCTTTCAAGCCTCGGTTAATGTATTAGTTCCTTCTCACACTGCTAATAAAGACACACCCAAGACTGGATAATTTATAAAGGAAGGAGGTTTAATTGACTCACAGTTCAGCAGGGCTGATGAGGCCTCAGGAAACTTAAATCATGGTGGAAGGGGAAGCAAACATATCCTCTTTCACAGGATGATAGGAAGGAGAAGTGCCAAGCAAAAGGCAGAAAAGCCTCTTATAAAACCATCACATCTCATGAGAACTCACTCACTATCATGAGAACAGCAGCATGGGGGTAACTGCCCACATGATTCAATTACCTCCCACTGGGTCCCTCCCACAACACGTGGAGATTATGGAAACTACAATTCAAGATGAGATTTGGATGGGGACACAGCCAAACCATACAATTTCACCCCTGGCTCCTCCCAAATCTCATGTCCTTACATTTCAAAATACAATCATGGCTTTCCAACAGTCCCCCAAAGTCTTAACTCATTCCAGCATTAACCCAAAAGTCCAAGTCCAAAGTCTCATCTGAGACAAGGCAAGTATCTTCTGCCTATGAGCCTGTAAAATCAAAAGAAAGTTAGTAACTTCCTAGATACAATGGGGGTACAGGCATCGAGTAAATATACCCATTCCAAATGGGAGAAATTCGCTAAAACAAAGGGACTACAGGCCCCGTGCAAGTCCAAAATCCAGTGGGGCAGTGAAATCTTAAAGCTCCAAAATGATCTCTTTTGACTCTATCTCTCACATCTAGGTCATGCTGATGCAAGAGGTGGGCTCCCATGGCCTTGGGCAGCTTGGCCTCTGTGGCTTTGCAGGGTACAGCCCCCTCCTGTCTTCCTTCATGGGTTGGCATTGAGTGTCGGTGACTTTTCCAGGTGCATGGTTTGTGGACCTACAGTTCTGGGGTCTGGATGATGGTGGCCCTCTTCTCATAGCTCCCCTAGGCAGTGCCCCAGTGGGGACTCTGTGTGGGGGCTCCAACCCCACATTTCCCTTCTGCACTGCCCTTGCAGAGGTTCTCCATGAGAGCTCTACCACTGCAGCAAACTTCTGCCTGGACATCCAGGTGTTCCCATACATCCTCTGAAATCTACAGGGAGGTTCCCAAACCTCAATTCTTGACTTGTGTGTACCTGCAGGCTCACTGTGCTGAAGCTGCCAAGACTTGGGGCTTGCACCCTCTGAAGCCATGACCTGAACTGTATCTTGGCCTCTTTTAGCCATGGCTGGGATGCAGGGCACCAAGTCCCAAAACTGCACAAAGCAGCAAGGCCTCAGGCCTGGCCCAGGAAACCATTTTTCCCTCCTAGGCCTCTTAGCCTGTGATGAGAAGGGCTGCTGTGAAGACTTCTGACATGTCCTGGAGGCATTTTCCCATTATCTTGGCAATTAACATTTGGCTCCTTGTTACTTATGCAAATTTCTGCAGCTGGCTTGAATTTCTCCTCAGAAAATGGGTTTTCTTTTCTATCACATTGTCAGGCTGCAAATTTTCCAAACTTTTAAACAAAAGTTCCAATTCCAAACATATTTTTGGGAATACATAAAACTGAATGCTTTTAACAGCACAAAAGTTACATCTTGGATGCTTTGCTGCTTAGAAATTTCTTCTGCCAGATACCCTAAATCATCTCTCTCAAGTTCAAAGTCCCACAAATATCTAGGGCAGGGGAAAAATGCCACCAGTGTCTTTGCTAAAACAGCAAGAGTAACCTTTATTCCAGTTCCCAACAAGTTCCTCTTCTCTATCTGAGACCACCTCAGCCTGTATTTCATTGTCCATATTACTATCAGCATTTTGGTCAAAGCCATTCAACAAGTCTCTAGGAAGTTCCAAACTTTCCTACATCTTCCTATCTTCTTCTGAGCCCTCCAAACTGTTCCAACCTCTGCCTGTTACCAAGCTCTGCCACTTACAAAGTTAACAATGTTGGGTAAATTACTCTGACTTATCTCTATGTTTAGATTTTCTCATCAGCATAATGGGCATAATATTCCATTACCTACATCATAGGGTCATTGTGAGGATTAAATAGGATAATGAGTTTAAAGGTTTAGATGAATGACTGGTATATGGTAAATGTGAAATAATGTTAGCTAGTACTATTCTGCCTAATGACCTTTTTCAACCTTCTTTTTCTTTCCCCTAGTCTTAGAATACGGCAGTTCAGATAATTTAATATACAAAGGAGGGATGTTCTCACCAAAGGGCATGTTAATATTTCATTCAATCTTTAAATAGATATGTTTTGAGAAAACAAAAAAGAATTCTGAAAAGAATACATGACATCAGAAATAAAAATATAACAGAAGTTAGAAGACAAAGTTGAGGGACTCTTTAAGAAATACAGCAAAAGACAAAAAGATGGATAATAGGATAGACAACTATCTTAGTTGTCTAAGGATCCATTGGTGAGAAATTAAACACATTCCTGCCCTCACAGAGTCTAGGTCATTTTCTTTTGTCCAGAGTTTTCCTGGCTCTTCTCACATGCTGTATGTATATATGCATTTATTTTATAATCATGGTGTTTTCAAGGAATATTTTTACATTAAGCTTTTGTTTAATGTACATATAAGTACATAATTAAAAAATTACACACTACAGGTTACAAACTCAAAAGTAAGCTTCCCTTCCTTATTCCAGATTTCTTAGTTGTCCTCAAAAACAACCATTCTTACTTGATTTTTTATGACTCATTACTGAGATAAACATACAGAAGTATACAAGCCTCCTTTCTCAAATAATGGTAGGGGAAAGGGAGGAGGAGAAGATACAGGATGTGTCAGAGGCTTCTAGCCATAGAGATGTAAAGAGAAAGGAAGTACATTCAGAGGACAGAGTGGGGAACATCAGACCACAAGGGTTGAGTAGTACTCTTGAAGCCAAAGCAGAAAATGTAGACTTTTAAATGAATGTAAAAAACATTTATTAAAAACTGTGCTGCACAAAACATGTTAGAAACTAGCCAGGTGCTAGGAGTCTAATCAAGGCAGGGGCAGGGTACACACATGAGAATATTACATGGACAAGCTTGTCTAGCATGGCAGTCTATAACCCTTGAGGGTTTACATAAAATAAAGGAATATTTTCGTGGCTCAGGCTCCCCAGAGTTCTCTTTATGTTTGGGCAGAGACTGCCCCATCCCTTACTGATCCCACCTTAGAGCCAGGTTTCCAAAGTCATTTCTCCCAGTATATCTGTCTCTGTATGCAAGTTTCCTCTGGTTGCCTTGAGCAAAAACAATCATCCAACTCAAATTTGCTAGCCCTATGCTGGGCCAGCCCATGTTCCCGTAGGACATCTGTAGGCTAAGTAAGCCCCTGGGTGATCTGCGTCTTGGTCTTCCTAATTCCGTTGCAGCTCTTCCTCTCTCAGCCAGGAGTGGAAAGTCCTAAGCCTCCTTCCATTCATCCCAGTGTCAAGGTGATGGCTCTCCCTCCCCAGCTCTGCTTCCAGGAAGATGACATCCCAATAACTTGGGTATCACCAAAACCCCTCCCTGACCACCAGGGAAACTGCTGTCTGTCTTATGTCCATTTGGACAGACTGTCCATCTGTTGCTTGTTTCAAGACTTGTTGATGGGGTGGACAGACCAGACATTTCATGTATTTCTGTGGATCAAGATCTCTCTTTTTTTTCTCTCTCTCTTTTGAGTATTGTGATCTTTTTTGGTTCTTTCACAGCTTCCCCAGGCCATCTCACTAGTCAGTTCTTCAAGAGAAACAGGGTTCACAAGCTCCGGCATTTTCCTGTTTTTTCAGTTCTCTCCACTAGGGCTTGTTGGGCGGAGCAAGCCTCCTCAATATTAGCAACAGCCCAGATAGAAGTGGCTCCAGGTTCTAACTCTGCCTCTCCTAATTTCCCCAAATTTAGGTTGGTCTGCTCATTGTTGCCTGTACTCTAGGCCACCGTTTTCCTTACTGACCCTGACAGAGGGATGAGAACTCCTTAGCAGGGGTAGACTTTTCTCTAGAGCATAGTAATCACACTATTACAGTACATAGATCTCTATGTTTCAAGATATTAACACTGTAAGGTCATAAATACATAAGTATCACCCAGACTGAGGAGGTAGTTGTTTAGTCACAGGTACACAAGATTCAGTGGGGCACCAGCTTAGAATTCTGGGCAGATAAAAGGCAGTTTTCCAGAAATTGAGAGGTCTATTTAAAAAAACACAATCTATGAAATTAAGAGAAGAATCTGATCTGGAGGAGGTATTGGTCCTAAATTTTATTTCCAGGTCATGAACCACTAAGCTGTGCTTGGCCCATAAGTGTGCTCTGAAGTGAAAAGAAGCAGTAAGAGAATTAAAGTCTGCTCTTGGCATACGGAGCAGAGCTGGAGTCACAGGGAGGCTATTCCACTTAGGGGGAGTCCTGGAGCGCCCTTATTACTGATGGTAATGTCTTTTTGCCTTCTGGAAGAAATCAAAAAGTTGCCCAGAAACTTACAAAGGAAAAAGGTAGAAAAAATGAATACTTGTATGGGCTTTACTCTTTAATTAAAAACATGTATCACTTTTGTCGCAGGAAGATGTCTTCGAACTTTTAAAAACACGCTGGGCTTCATCAGATCTTTCAGGTATATGGATTTTTTCTCTGGAGAAATAGAAGAAAAGATTAGGTAATATTTCACATTTGAGCTACTTTCTTTTTCTAGATTTCAATGATAGGGCAGAATAGAGGTTGCCATTGGAACAGCAATGAGGAAAAACAAACTATTGAAGAGAAAGATGGAGAAGGCAAGAGAAAAGAACCACGGTCTACACTGTCATCTGTGCTTCAACAGCTACCCTCTATTTCTGCCTGGCCCTTCCCATGCCCTCTGCTGGTTCTCTGCTGCCTGCCCTCTGCAGGCTCTTCCAGACCATTTCTGAAACTGAGTGTGACAGGGTAGGCAGGATTTCAGCACCCTTTCTTATTGTCCAAGGGTGCCCAGAATTATTAGTCTTGTTGCTAGAATCACAGTGGCTGGTATATCTGGATTAGTGCTGGGTACTCTTGGTTGTCTCTGCACCCTGGGGGTTATGACCGTTATCTCTGAAACCAGGCTTGTGACTGAGGGTTGCTTTGATCCTATGGGTATGCAGTCAGAGCCTTGATATTCCTGAGAGCTTAATTTCTCAGGACGGATAGAGGTACAGACTATCTGATAGCTTCACGTTGTGAAAGGACTGATCACCACGAACTTTTATGTATTCATCATGCATCAATCACTCTTTCAACATTTATTGAGAACCTGCTATATGCCAGACACCATGCTAAGTGCTAGCAGCACAATGATGAGCTTAACTGGTATGGTCTTTGCCCTTCATAGGATTTAGTTTAGTCTAGTTTATAGAGTTTAATAAGATAATTACACAAATATGTAACCATAATCTGGTGTTATTAAGAAAAAGCCAAGGGATCCACATGATACTGTAACAAGTTGACATTTTCTAGTTTGGGAAAGGGTTTTTAAGAAAGTGCTGCTTGAGGCAAGATCTGAAGAATGAGGTAAAGAAGTGGCAGAAGAACATCTAAACAGGGTCATAGCAAATACTAAGATGCTCAGGCTGAAGCAAACATGTTATCATTCCCCACTTCTTCATTTATTCATTCCACACATGTAGGATGCCCACTAATCTAGGCACTGTGCCAGGTACTGGGGTTACTGTGGCAGATAAGATGCAGCCCATGTTCACCACCTCTGAAATCTTTGGTGTTGACTTTTACTTGACCATGACAGAGCTTGTCATGCTTTCTGGGCATTGTGCATTGGATACCCTGTCATCCATTAACAGGTTATTTTCTTCTAGGTCTTAACTAGTTTTATTTTCCTCTCCCTCTCCATTAGTTCAGGTTTGCTGAGGTCTCAACATATGTTAGGCATAAGCCTATTCAAGTAACAGGCACTCTGGGGATTATACCTCTCTCATCAATGTCTCAGGGTCAGGATTTACCTTTTCTTGGTCTGTTCACTCTCTTCCCTCTCCATTGTGTTGGTTCCTGAAAGACACCAAGAACAATCTTCAAAAATGTATTCCTCATAGATACCAAGAGAAGGAAAGTTTGAAAAGGCTTCAAAGTTCTGGGACTCAGAGAGAAATTGTTGTAACTTTATATATGGAAGAGATAGTTACTCAAATGATGCAATTTCAGGGGGATTGGGAAGAAGTTTCTTGCATTCAAAAAGTATATGCCTTCCCTTGCTCACTGTGCCTTAAGTTCTAACACTGGAAATAGATTTTTCACTTATATCTTTATCCTGGCTAACCAAAAATACCATTGGGAGGGGTAATATATTTAGTTTTAGCAATCATTTTGTGTTTGGAAGAGTTTCTAATCCTTTTCTGAAAGCAAGCTTTATAAGGAGGAGGAAAAGAAGTCTTGAAGATGTTGATGCCTAAATGGGCTAGCCAGATGGTGCTAAGAATATTACACAATGTTGCATGGGCAAGGAGAAGTGGGAAATTTCTAGCCAGCTAGAACTCACAAAGCCTGAGTTGCTATTGATAGGGACTTGCTACTGACACAACTTGGGATGTAAATTTCTCTAGGCTGACTGTTGTGATGATGCTATTGTCCCACATAAACCCCAACAGGTTGCTAACCTGGGTGTCCATGGAGGTATTTATAGACCACAAGAATCCACTCAACAATACCTCTGATGGTTTTGTGATTCTGTCTTTACTAAATAGAGCATTCTTGAACACTTCCTGTCATTGGAAGTTCTCTTTTATGTGTGTATGTGTGTATTTAAAAACAATCAGCTTTTATGAGGCCACAAAGTCATAAGAATGATATAATGGACTTGGGTACTTGGGGGGAAGAGTGAGAGGTGGATGAGGGATAAAAGACTACACATTGGGTACAGTGGACATTGCTTGGGTGACAGGTGCATCAAAATCTCAGAAATCACCACTAAAGAACTCATCCATGTAACCGAAAACCACCTGTTCCCCAAAAACTATTGAAATAAAATAAAAATAAAAGATAAAAACAATCAGCTTTATGGAGGTATAATTAATAAATAATAAAACCCAATCATTTTCAGTTTAGAGTTTGGTGATTTTAACGAATATATATAGTCACATAACCACCACCACAATCAAGATCGAGAACATTTTTATAAGCCAAAATAGTTCGCTTTTCAGCTGATTCCCTTCCCCCATCCCATGGATAACCATGAATCTACTTACAATAGTTTTGCTTTTTCTCAAATTTCATATACATGAAATTGTATAATGTGTATTCTTCTTGTGCCTGGATTGTTTCACTTAGCATAATGCTTTTGAGATTTATCTATGTTCTTGTGTATTATTAGTAGTCCATTCCTTTCTATAGCTTTGCAGTATTTCATTGTATAAATATACCACCGCCAACTGATGAAAATTTAGGATGCCAGGTTTGGTATTATGAAGCAAGCTGCTATGAACATTTGTGTATGAGTCTTTATATATTTTTAAATTTTTAAAAATTTCTGTTTGGTGAATGTCTAGGATTTCTGGGTTGTATAGCAGTACATGAGAGTTTCAGTTGCTTCTTATCCTCTCCAACACTTGATGTTTATCAGACCTTTTAATTTTAGCCATTCTAGAGGGTGTGCAGTGGTATCTCATTATAGTTTTAATTTGTACTTCCCTGATGACTAATGATGTTGTGACTGTGCTCATCGGCCATTTGTATATCTTCTTCTGTTATGTATCTGTTCAAGTCTCTTGCTTCATGCCTTTTATTAAATGGATTGTCTTCTTCCTAATGAGTTGCAATATGTAATTATATATTCTGGATACAAGTCCTTTATCAGATATATATTTTGCAAACGTTTTCTCCCTGTCGGTGGTTTGACTTTTCCTTTTTTAAACAAAGTCAAAGAACAAAAGTTTTCCATATTGATGACATCCATTTTATCTTTTTATGATATGGTTTTTGCTTTCTGTGTCCTATCTAAGAAGACTTGCCTAACTTAAGTTTACAAAGATTTTCTCCCCTGTTTTCTTTCAGAAGTCCTTTCATTTTAATTTTTAATATATAAGTTACTTTGTGTGTGTCTAGGTTCATACTTTTTCCATGTGGATATCTAATTGTCTCAACACTATCTGTTGAAAAGACTATCCTTTCTGCATGGAATTACCTTGGTACCTTTGTCAACAGTGTGAATCTATTTTTGACTCTCTATTTTGTTCCATTGACTGATATGTCTGTCCTTTTACAAATATCACACTGTATTAATTACTATAACTATATAGTAAATATTGAAATTAGGTAGGTTAAGTCCACCTTTGTTCTTTTTTTTTTTTGAGAGGGAGTTTCGCTCTTGTTACCCAGGCTGGAGTGCAGTGGCATGATCTCAGCTCACAGCAACCTCTGCCTCCCGGGTTCAAGCCATTCTCCTGCCTCAGCCTCCGGAGTAGCTGGGATTACAGGCATGCGCCACCATGCCTGGCTAATTTTGTATTTTTAACCTTTGTTCTTATTTTTCAGAATTGTTTTGGCAATTGTAGGTTCTTTGCATTTCCCTATAACTTTTAGAGTAAGATTTTTAGTATCTATTAAAGAGCTTACCAGGATTTTGATTGTAATTACATTTAATCCATAGATTAACTTGGAGAGAATGGATATCTTAACATCTAGTCTTCTGATTCATAAACATGGCCTATGTCTCCATTTATTTTGGTTTACTTTAATTTCTCCAGTAGTAATATTGTATAGTTTTCAGTATATAGACCTTGTACTTGTTTTGTTAAATTTATTTCCAAGTTTTTAATATTATTTGATGCTATTGTAAATGCTATTAATTTTTTTCAGTGTAAATTGCTTTTGTTAGTATATAGAAATAATTGATTTTGTGTATTGACTTTGTATCCTGTGTCTTTGCTACACTCACTTATCAGTTTTAATAGGTTTTTGATAGACTCCTCAGGATTTTCTACAAGCATGATCATTATCTGTGAAAAAAGACAGTTTTACTTCCTTTCCAATCTCTATGTCTTTTATTTCTTTTTCTAGTCTTGTTTCTCTGGCTATGACCTCCAGCACAATGTGGAACAAAAGTAGAGAGAGTGGACATCCTCCTACTTTCCCCATCTTAAGGTAAAAGCAATCAGTCTTTTATCATGAAATATTATGCTAACAGAAGAATTTTTGGTAGACGTTCTTAGTCAGGTTGAGGAAGTCATCCTGTATTCCTATTTTTATGAGAGTTTTTCTTTCCATTTAAAACTATGAATGGTTATTAATTTTGTCAAAAGCTTTTCCTGTATCCATTGACATGATCATATGTTTTTTTTCTTTTTAGTTTATTTATGTAGTAAAGGTTATTGCCTGATTTTTGAATGTTGAGCTTACCTGTGTTTCTTGAATAAACCCCACTTGATCATGATGTATTATACTTTTAACATATTGCTAGATTTTAGTTGCTAATTTTGTTAAGCATTTCACGAGAGATGTTTGTAGTTTTCTTTTCTTGCAATGTCTTTTCCTAGTTCAGTATCAGGGCTTCCCTGCCTTCAGAGGGGCCTGGACACTGGCTCCAGGCAGCAAACTAGAGACATCATAGGGCTTATCTCATTTTTTCTTTCCTTCACTCAGGGACTACAGTTTTCTGCTGTCTGTCATCCGATCTCTGAAAACAGTTGTTTCATATATTTTGTCTGCTTTCTAGTTGTTTATGGAAAGAGGGCAATTCCTATAGCAGTTAATCCTTTGTTGGAGGAAGAAGAAGTCTACTTCTTCTATACAATTTTAAAGACTATTTATTTATTTATTTATTTATTTATTTATTTATATTTTTTAAGACGGAATCTCGATCTTCTGTCACCCAGGCTGGAGTGCAGTGGTGTGATCTTGGCTCACTGCAACCTCTGCCTCCCAGGTTCAAGCGATTCTCCTGCCTCAGCCTCCCAAGTAGCTGGGATTACAGGTGCCCACCATCACACCCAGCTAATTTTTGTATGTTTAGTAGAAATGGGATTTCACCATGTTGGCCAGGCAGGTCTCGAACTCCTGACTTAAGGTGATCTGCCTGCCTCAGCCTCCAAAAGTGCTGGGATTACAGGTGTGAGCCACCACCCCTGGCCTAAAAGACCTTTTAATTATTAGAAAAGTCTCTCTTAATTCCTTATACCCTCTCATGACCTTCATTCATTGAGATGCCCTTTAGAGTCATACCACCAAGCTCAATCTTTGCATCCTATGGTAGCTCTTTAGATATTTGAAGACAGCATTTCTGTTCTCTCCAGGCCTTCTTTCAGGTGAAGCATCATCAGTTACTTGAGCTATTTCTTAATTGACTGAGTTCCCAGATGCTTTATAAATCTGGTTATGTTCTATTTTTGTAAAGTTTCTTCTTAAAAATAATGGTGTTTATAAGGACATGAATAGACAATTCTCAAAAGAAAATATACAAATGGCCAATAAACATGAAAAAACTTCAATATCACTAACTATCAGGGAAATGCAAATTAAAACCACCATAAGATACCACCTTACTCCTGCAAGAATGGCTATTATTAAAAAATCAAAAAATAATAGATGTTGGCATGGATATGGTGAAAAGGGAACATGTTTACACTGCTGGTGGGAATGTAAACTAGTACAAACACTATGGAAAACAGTATGGAGATTCCTTAAAGAAGTAAAAGTAGAACTCTACTATTTAATTCAGCAATCCTACTACTGGGTATATACCCAAAGGAAAATAATTCATTATATGAAAAAGACACATGCACACGCATGTTTATAGCAGCACAATTTGCAATTCCAAAAATAAGGAACCAACCTAAATGTCCATCAACCAATGAGTGGATAAGGAAAATGTGGTAAATATCCCTCATGGAATATTACTCAGCCATAAAAAGAAACAAAATAATGGCATTTGCAGCAACTTGGATGGAACCAGAGACCATTATTCTAAGTGAAGTAACTCAAGAATTGAGAAACAAATATTGTATGTTTTCACTGATAAGTGGGAGCTAAACTATGAGGATGCAAAGACATAAGAATAATATAATGGACTTTGGGGACTCAGAGGAAAGAGTGGGAGGGGTGAGAGATAAAAGACTACACACTGGTGCAGTGTACACTGCTTGAGTGACAGGTGGCACCAAAGTCTCAGAAATCACCACTAAATAACTTATCCATGTAACCAAAAACCACCTAGTTTAGTTCAGTAGTTCCCAAAAAACTATTCAAATAAAAATTTTGAAAAAGAATCTTATTATAAATGTAAAAAAAAGGTACTTATAGTTGAATGCAGTATTTCAGATGTCTTCAGACTAACACAAAATAAATTATCCTTTTATACCCATGACAAAATAGTCACCATATCAAAAAAAGCCACTATCAAAAAAATGAAAGAGACAACTAAAAGGTAGATTCTAAACTTTTAAATTTGATTACAAATTTAGCATTTTGAAGGGGAAATGTGATGATATCACTAACTTTCAGTTTTTAAGCCTGTGAATATTTCTGTTTAAATGTTGGTTAAAAATGTATCACGAGGTCAAGAGATCAAGACCATCCTGGCCAACATGGTAAAACCCCGTCTCTACTAAAAATACAAAAATTAGCTGGGCTTGGTGATGCGCACCTGTAGTCCCAGCTACCTGGGAGGCTGAGGCAGGAGAATCGTTTGAACCTGGGAGGCAGAGGTTGCGGTGAGCTGAGATCGTGCCACTGCACTCCAGCCTGGTGACAGAGTGAGGCTCTGTCTCACACACACACACACACACACACACACACAAAGAAAAAATAATAATAATAATAATAATTTCTTTTGAAAAACAAACTTTACCTTTAAGAAATCATTCCTGAAACAGCTGAGACTCCTAGGTTTGTTCTAGGGAGGCAAGTTGTAAAAACCATTGTTGCTAGGGCATTGTATACAGATTTCAGTCACACAAAACCCAAATGAGGAAGTAAAATTTCAGGGAGAGCTATTTTAGTCTTTCTCCCAATGTGTAAGCTGATAGGGTGATTTCTGTTTGGGAAAAGACAGTAATTCATAGTTATAAATTCTCATGCCTTATCTGCCCTATTTGACAAAACAAAAAAAGAGAAGAGAGATTGGAAACTGGCTAGAATAACTATGGCATTTCCTTTTTAGTCATTTAAACAGCCTAAACTGGGTAAATATATACAGTTGAGGCATAGAAAATCTATAATGAGAAAACACTGGACAGGACTTTTGGTGCCAAGTTAGTTAGTTTGAGGACTGTCTCCTCTGAGAAAGGGATTAACACTGGAGTAGGAGGAAGCTCCACTTTTGGAGAAATTCCTACCAGTTATCAGTAAGCTTGTGTCTCTGTGGAGGGATCTGCTGTTTCCACATTGGTCTCTTGGCAGAATTCAGCTCCTTATAGTTGCAGAACTGAGATCCTAATTTCCTTAATGGCTGGCTGTCAACTGAGAGCCACTTCCAGCTTCTAGAAGCTACTTACATTCCTTGGCTCATGGCTTCCTCCTTCCATCTTCAAAGCTAGAAATGCTGGATTGAGCTTCTTAAGTTTCAGATCTCTCCTTCTTCCAGTTCATTTCTCTATCCCAGCTAGGAAAGATTCTCTGACTCATGTGATTACATTGGGCCCACCTGGATAATCCAGGCTAATCTCACCATCTCAAGCTTGGTGCCTTAATCACCTATGTGAAGTTCCTTTTGCCATGTAAGAACATATTACAGGTTCTGGAGTATAGGAGGTGGACGTCTTGTGGGGGGCATTATTTTGCCTATCACATGGCCAATGCCAGGAGTACCCACAAAGCAATGGTAGATATTGCTGAAGTTACAGAATCCAAATTTACAAATATATCATATCTATAATGGCATAGTTATACCTGTTGCACCTCCCTCCCTACAGTGATGGCAAGGCTACTGTCTTTGATCAAACTCATTGGCATGGATGACTGTCTGAATAAATAACTTTTTCTTACCAATATTCTTCATTACATTCTTAGGGGTCATATATGTACCACCCAGCCCAATCTGACCATCTCATCTGTACCTACAGAGCTTATTTAACCACCTTCTAACTTCTCTCATGTGAACACACATATCCTGTTTATCTCCCCTATCTAGTCTCCTGATTTTTTTCTGATTGCCCCATGGAGGAAGAAACATCCTTAATCTTTTTCTCTATCCCTTCTTCGTTTCATTTGTAAGCTGATCATTCTAATGTGAAGAAAAATTTAGGAAACAGCTTATTCCCAAGATGTAAGTCACTTCTTTATATTTGACTAATTTTAAATGGCAATGAGGTTGAAAGAAAGTGAAGCTCAAAACTCTCACCTTGAAAAGTCAAATCCTGGACAAGCATGATATGTCTTTACATCTGTGCTATGAATTTTATACTTTTATATCATAGAAATCTCTCAGCACACTCCATACATTGGCAGTTTGAATGGCTCTGCCACATGCTTTGTATTAATTTATTTAAATTTTATGATTGCTCCCCAATTTCTTATTTTTAAAGTACAGCAGGATGCATTGAATGACTGCTAATGTCATCCATCTATTTTCTAGATAGATTTTAAAATCAGTATACTGAAAAACAAGATGCTGGCCAGAGGCAATACTCATCTCGTGCTTTCTACCATAAGTGAGTTAGAAGGTTACCTTAATTATTAGCGCCAATCAAACTAATTACTACTGGAGGCAATTACTAAGATAAAGTCCAATCTTAGCTTAGAACCTGCCCAAACTACAAAAAAAGCATGGCATTATTATAAAGTTAGGGACCACTTTGTCCCCATTAAACATTTTTATAACAGAAGTCAGTGGGGAAGGTGTTTATAATAACAAAACTATTGGACTAACTCAAGTGTCCAAAAAATGAGGTTGGTTAAATAAATAAATTAAGGTGTATCCACATAAGGGAATATCTTGCAGCCATTTAAAATGATGCTGTAGAATGATATTTATGACATTGAAAATTGTCTTGCTACATTTAGTATAACAAAGTTAGAACACAGTACATATATTATCCAAATTATGAAAAATAGCCCTTATGATAATCCTAATTATGGAAAACAACATAGATTGATACATAGAAAAATCTTAAAGATAGGCACCAAAAATGTTTGTGTAATCATTTTTTCTTATTAGTAGAGTTATAGGTGATTTTATTTTTGGTATATATGATAATGGATATGTATTACTTAGAAATTAGTAAAAGTTAATATTGTTTGTTATAAGTCAATGGGCAATAATTCATCTAACTTATTTCATAAGAAACCTAGATTTTTTTAGAGACGAGAAGCTGATTCTTGTGGTCATTTAGCAAATATCCCTGCTTAAACACCACCAGGTCCACAGTCTTTAACATTTAGGAGTGGTTTCACCATTTTACTTTATGTATATGTCACAGTAACCTCAAGAAGTGAGGTAGATAAAGCAAATAATAATCAGTTTTCCCTGGAAACCAGAAGTACATTTGTAAACCTGAGGTTAGAAATGTTGCCTTTCTTTGAAGTCCAAGAGCAACATAATCTGCTGCTGCCAGTCTGTATAGGCTCAAAACTCCAAGGAAAAACCTTTTTTCCCAACAACTTCCTGACTTTTTGCCAGTCTAGGCTCAGCCAACAAGCTGCAGAAGGCTGCCAGCCGATTGGGAAGTAGGTGCAAAGTGGCAGTCTGTGGGGAGGACAAGGACTCACTCACCACATTTATAAGAGTTGCGAGGCTGCTTCTTCTTCTTCCATTTCCATAGAATTAGACAGAAAGCCATCACACATATAATAACTGTTGGAAGTACAGCTGTAATCCAAGGGATGTGGTCTGGGGGAGGCTGAGGGTCCTCAAGCTCTACAAATGACCACAAATTTTCAATCAGCCAGGAGAGTCATTTACAAAAGGGTTCTGCTAGCTGCTCTTCTCTTTATTTACCTGCCAGCCTCTCCCCAGGGTTCTAAGGCCAGAGAAGCCTGAAATCCACAATAGGAGGCCATAGAAAGTCCCAGTCTCTGGGCCTCGGCAGTGACCTAAGAATCAAGCCCATGCCTCTGGCCAAATGCCTGGACTGAGCTGCCATGCCTTCCTGGAGGTGGGGATAACACCGACCATGATCAGGAAGAAGAGGGTCAGCCTGGCCCGTGATTCTGGAATCTGGGTGAGGTGTCTGTGCTGAGGCTCTGCACGTGCAGTCATTTGTGCTGTGCCTGCTATCCTGCCCCCCTCTGCAGTCATTTCCCAAGCCCTGAAGATCCTCTCGTGATGATTCTTCTGTCCACTATCATCTCCAGACACCTCTCACTTGGACAAATGCAACAGCTTCCACAGGCCTCTACCTCTAGTTTTCATTTGCTTGTTTGTTTAGTTTTTTCCTACTGAGGTCACAGCAGGTTTCCTCTGCATGGCTTTCAGCGTGTCTCATCTACTAAAAAACCTTTGATGTTTCTTCATGCCTTGAGGAACCTTCACGCCTTCAGGACCTACTTCCTTACATGAGAACTCCTAAGTTTCTGGACAGTTGGAAAACAGACTTTGTGGGGAAAACTTAGAATGGAGTCACCCACTTTAAAGACATTTTTGGGAACAGTTCTGGTAGCTAATCCCAAATTTCAGGAAAACTAGGACCAGCTGATCTATTAGCTTAGCTATAATTTGTAGACACATGCCCTGTTTCTGGGATGGTAAGAAGTTGTTGGCATTGCAGGCCATATTTAATCCCTTTTGAGTCTGTCCCAGTCTATTCCACTTGAGCCAGTTTGGCACTCCCACTAAAGGGGGTTAGGGGTTATACTTACTAATGTGGAGGCTGCTACCTTTCAACATGCAAAAAAGACCCCTTGACTCAGAGTCTAACCTATCTCTGATCAAGCGATAGAATGGGAAACCCAGAGAGGCAAGCCCCATCTTCCTGAGGCAGCTAGAGCTGAAACATTTCTGAAGATGGGGGTACCTGTTGAAGTTTGGCAGAACAGTAGTTGAGAAGCAGCAGGAAGGTGAGCCATGATGAGGTTATAGTGGTGGCAAGCCCCTGTTAATTTGTAGACTATGGGAGCCGTAACAGAGGGCCCTGGGGCATGTCATATATGGTGATGTTGGTGGCCACAAGATGGCCACCAATCAAACTAATTACACATTGAAGGAGGTACTGAACTTCAGGCATAGCTTGGAGAGGCTTCTATCTGGCCAAGAGAGGATACAGGAGAAGCAACTGGGACAGGACGAGTGGCTCCACCATTTACTGGACTCTCAGAGGCTGAAGTGTCTGAGTAGGAAGAAGTCAGTAGCAGGAGATGAGATTGGCCCAGTTGTAAAGTTGGTTCATGGGGATTGGCCCCATGGGCTGTTCACAGACCAAATTATATCTGAACAACAAGACACTGGGAGAAAGGAGGCGATAAAGCCAGGGTATGGAGCAAGGAGTTGGATGGATGTCACTGGAGGGGGCAAGCCAAGAATCATTGCTGGAGAAGGGGTCAAGGTAAGAAGAAGGCAGATGTGGGGGTCAAGGTCAGCACAGGCAGTGATGGGACAGGGTAGATGCAGACCACCTTTATTCCAGGAGGGAATCTTGCAGTTACAGCTTCTTAAAACAGGAGTCAAATATAGACACATGCCCTCCCGGGTAAATCCAGGACTTTAAAATGTCAGGCTCCTATTAGTGGCTACTGCTTAGTTTCAATCCTTTCCTCCACTGAACTGGTCCCTGAAGAATACTTGTGAACACCCAAGCATTTCTGCCTCCAAGGCTTTCTTTGACATACCTCCTGCACTTATGTCAGATACAGTTGAGCCACTGTGGTCCTCTCACCTGCTGAGCCCAGATATTGTCTCAAATTTTTTCTGCTACGGAAGTCACCACAATTTTGGGAACCTGTCATCCAGAATGCCCTCCCCTCCTCACCACATTTATTAACCCCAATAATTTATTTTACATGTTACAAGGTACCCCTTCCTTTAGGAACCATTCCCTGACCCTCAGGGATCTTGCCTACCTCTGAATGCCCATAAAACTCATTACCAGTCACTTTTGTTTTAAATTTAGTCAGATATTTCCATGGAATAAAATTTAGATTCCAATTCAACCTTTTAAAAATCCAGTTTTTCATGTGTGCACATTACAGGGTTCTGATTCTATTGGAAGGTCCTCAAGGGCAGAGGGGGTGTCATATCTTTTTGTTTTCACTCCTGCGACCAATAATGTCCCAAATGGTTCTATATTCACAATAAATACCATTTGTATGTCTGCATGTATGCATGGTGTGTGTGTGTGTGTGTGTGTGTGTGCAAGCACATGTATGTGTTGTAATCAAAGAAAGAATTCTAGCCTGGAGGAATCCTGCAATTTTTAATCAAAACTTCAGAATCCTCCATCCAAAGGTAAACCAAGAGACTGAGTCAGTTTCAGGGCTAAAAGCATATTTCTTCAAGTGCAACATAGGCTCGTAGCCTCCTGGACCCTGCATCACTCAGGAGAAGCAGGAGCCCTCCATCTGGGTCCTTCCTAACAGCGTCATAAAATGGCCCAGTTGGAGGTTTCCTAGCAAGTCGGGGACGTTGGATGATCTGCCTTAAGCATTTGTGTGTAATACCTGCTGAAAGAAATAGTCTTGGAAAACAGCTTT
Source organism: Pongo pygmaeus (assembly GCF_028885625.2). Classification (NCBI taxonomy): domain Eukaryota; kingdom Metazoa; phylum Chordata; class Mammalia; order Primates; family Hominidae; genus Pongo; species Pongo pygmaeus. Next base: position 54,887,076 of record NC_085930.1, on the reverse strand, counting down.
ACCTATAGAGAAAGGTGAGGATAAAAGCCGTATCTTGTCAGTTTCCAGAACACAGAAGATGGTCATATTGCTCGTAACATCAGGGAATGAAACAGACAAGCTGATGGAAACATCGTACAGTTCTGTGACATTATCTTGAGATTTCTGCATAACACCATCATACTCGATAGTTGAATTCTTGGTTCTTAGCAAAACACTCATCTTCTTAGGTTCTGGGTAACCATGTATAGATGAGCAGGTCAAATTTATGTACACATTTTCTGTTATATTAGAAATTGGTACTATTTCAGGTTGACTGAAGTTAGCTGAAAGCAGAAGAGAGATACAAAAAAATCAATCTAAGTTTAGATGTATCCAGGAGGGAGTAGCAAATAACTGGGTACTTGATCTGGGGCTCATTGGGGGCACACCTGGGAGCCTCAGGGTGTCTAAAATGTGACCCTCAGCCCAAGGTGAGTGCCACATAATGACTTCATGCTTATTTTTCAACAATAGAGTTTGGGGCCATACTTACTTCCTGCTTATCCAAATCAAGGGGGTGCTCTCTAAGTGAAAGGAGGGCTGTAATTGAGTCACCAAAGATTTACAATGAAGCCACTGTTTCCAGGGAGTAGAGTCTTTGGAAGGAGAAGTGGTCTGACTCTAGGGCCCAGGTGTCCCATGGGGCACATTCCAGCTCACCAGACTAAGAGAGCAGAAAGGGATTGAGCTGGAGTCTCACCAGGAACTGACAGATTTCATGGTGCTGAGATGCCCTGTGTCATATCTTTCAGAAACCCAAGCAGGATTGTGGTAAGTGAGTGGGTGGAGATTTTGGAATTTGAAGTTCAGAACACTGATTTTTGGCATGATCATCAAAGTGTCTTCATAACATACTCTAAGAAGAAGGCCAAATCCAGCTATTTTAGGGAAAAATACATGCTCTTAATAAACACAGTGTTTCTCTTGCCTTTGTTTGCCATTCTCACTTTCTGGCTGTCCAGGATCACTGGCATGGAGCCCCTAGACCTGTGTCATGTGCCTTCTGTCAGAAAAAATCTCTTGTTCTTTTATAGTTACTAGGTAGTTTGCAGGTTCTACAAACTAATTTATAATTTAGTATATTCTTACTAAAAGGTCTGTCATTTGTGTGTCATCTTTATAAGTTTTGCTATATCAATGTACTATTTGAGCACTCTTCTTGGACTCTATGTGGTCTATAGAAGGTGAATTGCCAGACTGTATTTAGCTTTATTAACAACATCTGTGAAATCACATGTTGCGTAAGTTAGAGTTTTTCTAATATACATTAAAACAAATACAACATGACTTTTCAAAATGCTTATCTGTGTCCCACCTAAAACATTTCCAATGGTACCTGATCACATTTTGAAAACACGGATTTAGCACTTGGTTAACTGTTCCTAAAGCCCTGCAGCCTAGTTTAAATCACACAGGGTTCAAAGGGAGCAGCTCTCCATTCTATTTTTACTTTTGCTTCTGTTTTACTCTATGGTTTTAGAATAGGTGTTGATCTGCCTTTTCAAGTTTCATCAAAAATTAACCTGGATCCAGTAATACCACACCTGGGTATTTTCTCTAGAGAACTGAGAACTTATGTTCACACAAAAACCTGTATGTGAATGTTTACAGCAGCCTTATTCATAAGAACCCCAAACCAGAAACAACCCAATGTCTTTTACTGAGTTGAATGGATAAACAATAAAATGCTACTCAGCAATAAAAAGGGACAAGATCGATATGTGCAACAACTTGGGTGAATCTCAAAGGCATGCTAAATGAAAGAAGCCAGTCTTAAAAGGTTACATACTGTATGGCTCCACTTATGTGACACTGTCAAAAAGACAAAACTATAGGATGCCCAACAAGGGTTACGAGTGCAGACAGGGTATGACTCTATGAAGGGATAGCCTGAGGGAAATTTTTAGGGTGATAGAAATGCTCTATGTCCTGTGGCGGTTACCTAAATCCATACAAGATCTATAAAATCAGCAGAACAGTATACCAAAACAAAAAAAAAATAATTTTACTGTGTGATAGTTTTAAAAAAATCTGTAGTGGCATTTATGCCTTCCAAGGTCTGGTGAAGCAGAGGAGCTGGTTTGTAAGTTTGTGGGTTATGTTTGTTGGGTTTTTTTCCGTTCTGTCTACCAGGTTCATGGTTGTGGCAGTAAACAACTCATAAGCAACCTAGAGGAGGCTGAAGGGAAAACCCAAATGTGTCAGCTGTCCCCTTTGCTAGGAGCTCCAGGCAAAGATTTAGTAGGTGAAAAATCTTGGACCCAAGGAAAAAAAATGAATATAAGACATCTGAGGCCTTTATGGTTATACAAACTTTGTGATGGCCAAATTACCCATGGTTTTTACCATGGGTAATTAGCCATATTTGTTCAATTAGCTCTATTTTTTTCCCCAAAGCAGATTTTTACTGATCCTTCAGAAGCAGACTATAAAAAGTACAAAAGACTTTCAGTTCCCTACTCCCAGACTCTACACTCCCTTCAAATGCACTTCCCAGAAGTGGCTGTCCTCTGCCTTCTCTCTATAGACCCCCCTTTTCCCCTGGGCCCCTCAAGTCCCCCTCCAACGTTTTTCTAACTCATTTGCAGTCCCATCTGAGAAGGCTAAGAATCTGAACACACCATTGACCACATACCAAGCACTGACAGTTCAGAATTCATCTGGTGGATGCGAATCATTCCTGTGGGCTTTTTGTGATGGATGATACATTGATACAAGCCCTTGTCCTTGATCTGAAGATTGTGAAGTCTCAGGGTCCAACTGTCCGGATCAAAACTTGTGCGGCCCATATACTTGGAATGAACGCTGTCAAATTTCTCTTTGCCTAAGTATACCTCGTTCAGAACCAAGTTTTCCTGGTCCTGCCAAAATACTACTAGCTCACTCAGGCTTCGGTTTTGAGAGTTTGCAAATTGGCATGGCAGGTCTGCAGTCTCATTGAAATAAGCTTGAATCTTCAGGGGAGCAGCACCTAAAAAGGAAGGCTAAGGATTAGGGAGGGAGAAACAAGAGGAAAGGGGAAAAAACCTCCATTTCTCTTTATACAATACCCAGATACTATCTTATCAGTAATCATGCTGAAGAATAATATTAAGCTCTGGAACTGTGCACACATGCTTGGCATCTGGAGATTAGGACCTTTGTCCTTGCTTCACTGCTGACTAAATGTGTGGCCTTGTACAAAGTGCAATCTTTATGAGCCTCAGTTTCCTCATCTGATTAATGAAGTGGTTGACTAAATGTTCTAAGGGTCTCTCTAGCACTGTGGTTCTGTGAATTTAAATTGCAGGACAGGGAAAAACCAGTAGAGTTAGACAACCCATTCACCCACCAGTTACCTTCCTATAACCTTAATTTTAGTTCTCATCACTGTAGCTGTTACATGTTCCATAACGTCTACACCATCACCAAAAGCTTTCCCCTCTCCCCCATCCACATATTCCTTGGTCTGCTATGATGAAAATATTGCTGATAATGGTAATAAATTACAGCCCCCCTTTATTATACTTCATTAGTTGGGGAATCACATTGAGTAACATCTTTGAAATTCAAATAGCTCCCTTTACAGAACTTCCCCTATGACTGCTGCTCCCATGGCCAGCACTCCCAAGGATGTCAAATGCTTTAGAAATGACTTCGATAGTGAACCAAGGCCTTTATTTTCAGTGACCTCTCTAAGCCCTTTCAGAGATCAGAAAGAGAACTGGGCAAATTTGATGGTTGTTTTGGGATTGTGGTGGTCAATGACCATTTAAGGCACATGAGTGAAATGCTGGAAATGAATCATAGATGGGCAGGTGAGGATGTGCTTTGGGAGTATTGGGGAAACCCCAGGCACCACAAACTTGCTGCTCCCAGTATGCACTGACCCTGGACAATTTTACAACCATAGACATCATGCTGGAAGTGTTCAGAGAAAGGCTTTAGTCCTTGAGGGCACTTTGGGGTTTGTGGGAAGGATGTGGGCCACCCAACTACTTAAATGTGAATGATCACAGGGTTTGTGTAGGACCTTTTCTAGGTTACAGAATTACTTGAGACTTGGCAAAAAAAAAAAAAAAAAAAAAAAAGTAAGCAGTGGTGGGTGAGAAGTACGGGGGTGGAGAGTGGGAAGGCTGTTTCTTACTTAATACGAAGTTAGATGCCACCTTGGAGAGGAAGTTAGTGTAAGTTCTAAATAAAATTTCATCATTCAGGATTTATGTGAAGGCATGTTGACATTGAGGAGGAAAGGGAGGAGATGGGTTGATGATAGAGATGAGAGGAGTTTCATTTGAAGAGTTCTTAGTGGGGGAGTAATTAAATTGATGTGGTTTCTCTTGAAAGAGGGAATAGAAGGACAAATAACAGTGACATGCACTTGTCAAACTAAACTGTGTACAGAGTGGCCCAGTGAGAATACATAATCAAGGGGTTGGTGGTGGTCTTGAACTCTTAGGGAAGCAGACAGCAGGCATCAGTGGGAGTTTGCACAAATATGAATCACTGCCTATTTCACTACACTCACTAGGACCCTGTGAAGTACTTGAGGTATAAAATGCACCACCTGTAGAGGATGCATACCGGTATTGGAGGGAGGAGGGAAAATCTATATGGGTACCCTGACAGTGGAAGGGAGACCTAAGGAATATTTAGTGTGTTTATTAATCACCTTACAAGGCAAACCTGAGGCTTCTGCAGCCTTTGCTGAGCTCTTAATGTAATGCAAGAGTGCCACCTACTGTAAAAGCTTCTAGCATTGTCTCTGAGGAAATACTGGTTTTAGTCTAAATTGTCATGTAATATAGGGCAGATGACCTAACGGAGAAACCAAACACACAGTTAAAAATTCTGCCAATTAACAGTCAATGTTATGTTATTACTCAGCTGTCAGTTGTGCCTTCTGGACCTGGAAATGACTTCGTCTTTAGCTGCTTCTGTCCCCTTGATTTACATATATGTTTGTTTGTTTTTTTCTGTAGAGCCTCACAGTATCTTCTTTCCTTCCCATCCATTCTCTCTACTCACAGACCAGTCTAACTCCGCTGACCCAGGCCCCTTCTCCCAAAGATTACAACGGCTTTCTCTTCCACTCATCGAGTGCTCCCTTCTTCACCTAGCAACTGAAAGTGTGATGTATGGACCAATGAGATTCACGTCACCTGTGGGCTGGTCTGAAACACGGAATCTCTGGCCCCACCCAAGACTACTGATTCAGAACCTGCATTTTAACAAGAGCTATAGTTTGAGCAGCTGCTGTAGAGAATCTCTGCCTCTGTCTCCAGAGTGGATCACAGAAAATGACATGAAAAATTTTTTTCCATCCATTCCTCCTCAGACTCCCTCTCCTCCCCATGGGGTGGAAATCACTTTGAAATCCATTCTGAGTGGAACTGAAAGTATTTTGCAATTTATACTCCATAGCACCTCACCAACCATTGGCTTCCATGATCTCACACAGAGCCAGGCATGGGGGATGCTGCTAATCCTTTCTCTGACTAAATGGGGAAAGTTTGGCTCAAGGTCTGTGATCACCAAATGACTTCAGGCCTTCCATTTTATGACCCCAGACCTCAAGCCACCTAGCAACTGGACTTACTGGGACTCCATAGGTGGGTAAGCATTGAGAATCTCTCCCTTCCCCAGCACTTGGGTAAGAGGAATGGTCGAAGTCTAGTTACAATGGGTTGCTATGATGTCAGGAACAAGTTGCTCAAGAATACAGCGAGATGCCTTCGTAATCAGCTGAAGGAATTTGTTTCAAAGGATAATTAAGGACTTTCTGAGCAATATACTCTACTGTTGGAATGCCACTCAAAAACTGTAATTTGCTAGCCTTACGAAGTCTCTGACCCCACTGGGACTTCAGTGTTCCCTGGCTGCTATCCCCAAATGCGTATCTTATATATTTAAGAATTATCTCTTCTTTATGTTCCTATGCTTATCTGTACTAAAAAAAATTCCTTCTTTTACTAAACTTCCTCCAAAGTTTTACTTGGCCCTTTGGAAGCCTCATTCCATTACTTACTACAAGGAAACTCTCCCACATCTTTAACCCCTTCATTGACTGTTTCCCCTGAGTTTATTATTTCAGTGAAATCTGGCTTCACCCAAAGGAAGCCACTTGCTCCAGCCCCAGCTACTGTTTGTTTTATCACACTTTGTGGGGACTTTGAGCAACACCCTCCACTTTTGAGGTGTCTGACTCTCATTGCTTGTAGCTACTAAATCACTACCACCTTGCTCAATGAGGATTTTGGCATTAGATGCAAGGTCTTGCTAACAATTTGGGTGACTTCTTCATGAATGAGTCTAACAACCTTGCCTCAAATTTCTTTGATCTTGTCAACTCCACAGGTCTTCACCCACAGACTATTTCAGCAGCTGCCCCCCACCCTCTTATGACATAACCCTAAAACTTTTCACCTGGAGCAGCTCAGTCCCTAGAATCTTAATCTCAATATACTAATCTCTGTCCACAACCTCCTACTCATTCAGGTTTTACTCTTGCTTACTCCTTCTGCATCTGTTGTTCAACTTCATCAAGACCTCAGCTTTATCCAGACCCTGTAGTGCAGTGTTTTCCACAAGAACTCTTAGTGATAATGGAAATGCTCTGTCTCTGTGCTGAACAATATGATAGCCACCAGCCCCTGTGGCTATTGAGCAATTGATACATAGCTAGTATGACTGAGAAGCTGAATTTTTAATTAACTGAAATTTAAGTAGTCACATATGGCTAGTGGTTATTATATTGAAACAATGCAACAATAGTATGTCTTTGTAATTATTCCTTGCCACAACTTCAATAAACACACCCCTTTGTCTCTATAAAATTTACCCTGGGGACACTCTACTTTTGGTCTACATATTTGTTCTTACAACTGGGCAATTGAGCAGTTCTGGAGGAAATTATTCAGTTGTGCAGACTGGTGACATTCCAAATCTGCAGTGTCATCTCACTTCACTTGGCCTCCAGGCTATTCACCTGGTTCACCACCGTTACTTCAAACACAAACCTTGTGCTACTGCTTTTAGTTTCTCTTTCCCTTGGAGTCAAACTCCCTGAAAGAGTAAGCAGCAATTGCTGCCTTTACTCCCAGCCTCCCACCCCCACCTCTCTACTGAAACTCCCTGACAAAGGTTGTTGGTGACTTCACACCATGGCCAAGGCTTGAGCTCTTTTCAGATCTCAACTCATTTGACCGCTGTGTCAAATGTTAAGTGTTGGCATCTCTCCTCATTGAAATGCTCTATTCTTTCCCAATCTCTGATTTCCTCATTAATTTTCTCAAATCACTGTTTAATTTTGGTAACCTTGAGTGCGTGTTCTTGATCTTCTTATTCTCCATACTTTCCTGGTTTTTCTCCTCTAGCCCCATGGATTCAACTGTCAAGTAAAAGCTAATAACTCCCAGGTGCTTACTGCTAGCCTATAACTTTCACTAGAGTTTCAGATACCTGTATTCAACTTCCTGCTGGATGTCTCTACCTAGATAGCAACAGGTACTCTCTTCCTCCCCTTCAGCCTTCCTCTACTCTATCTCAAGGAATGCTTCCCTGTCTGGGAATGGCCAGACAACCCTCTTCTGTCTACAATCATCTAAATCATCTGTATAACCAAGATGAATCATCTGTGTACCCAAAATACCCAACAGAGGCTCTACACAAGTGTGTCTGAGGAGATCTAGAACTACTACAGCCAGAGCTGAACTCCAATATGTTAAGAAAAGGGTGGAGGAGACTAATGTAATTGTCTCCTAACTCATCTGCCTGCTCCATCCTTGTCCCCAGGTCTAGTTTCTCAAGCCAAAATGATCCCTTAAAAATACAGCTCCAATCACATAATCCTCCTGCTCAGAAGCCTCTGATGCCTTCCCACCAAACTGAAAATTATATCCAGATCCCTTCCCCTCACACTGAGAACTATATCCCAAGTCCTTCCCCTGGCCTTACAAGATGTCATGTAATTGGGTCCCCAATACCTATCAGGCCTCTTTCCCCTGCTTACTCTGCCCCAGCCACACTGGCTTCCTTGACATACCTCCAAAAGATCACACGCCTCTGTCTCAAGTCCTCTTCTCATGTTGTTCCCTCTGTCTGGAAGGTTCTTCCTCCAGACAGTCTCACAGCTACTCCTTCACTTCATGTAGGTCTTTCATTAAATGCTACCTCCCAGGGAGATTTCTCTAACTAGTCTATTGAAGATAGCATCCTTGGCATTCTGTCCCTCATGCTGACTTATATTTATAGCGGTACTTATCATGACATGACATGACATGACATGGTATGTTTGGTTATTGTCTGTCTCTCCTGAGAGGTCTGAGTTCTGATTAAAAATCTATGTGTGATTTTTCAGACCTGACCACAGGCAATTAAAGAGGCTTAATCTGACAAGCCTTGCTGAGGAAGTTGCCCTTTCTACAGCAGACTTGGTGCACAGTCAGTGCACGGCAGTCGCTGAAGGGGGTTGCAATCAATATCTCAGCCTCCCGCCAGTCATGCTTTTTCACATACTTGCAATCTTAGCCCAGGCACCCTCATTCTTAGGTCTCTTTATCTGAGGCTCTGGGATGAGGTCTTCAGGCACCTCTGCTGAAGCCTCCTCATCATGGAGAAGACACTTTTCCCCACTCAGACGCAGTACCTAGCACTTTTCCACTCCCTGCCTTGAAGACACTGTTTTCCACTCTGACTCAGTACCTAGTATTTTTTCCACTCCTAGCCTTAAAGACACTATTCCCCACGCTAACTCAGTACCTTGTACTTTTCCATTCCTAGCCCTCTCGCCTCATTTTCCTCATGAATTCTCCCCACCCTTGGATTCCTCCACCCCCAGGTCCATAAAACTGCTAGAGCCTCTCATTTGGGGCTTTTTCAATGGTAAGGCGACCCCCTAAGTCTGCACTGATTCACCTGATCCTCGACTGGTATACTCACTCTATGTGGGGAAATGGAACAGGCAGAGTCTGCCCTTCCTCCCATTTTAGCCTCTTGATTATACCGTCGTAGTAAGAGATTAAAAGCTGAACTATTTTATTTCTGTTTTACTGCTATAATTGGCTCCTCTGACACCTGACAACTCAGCTCTCTCTCTCCCAGCTCAGCTGAGCAGCTGACATCTCCCATTAGAATAAGCTCCATGACAGCAGGGGCTTTGTCACTTTTCCTCACTGCGACATTTCCAGTACCTGCAATTGTCCCTTACAAATATGAAGCACTCAATAAGTAATTGTTGAAGAAATGAATGGAAAAATCTCAAGAATAACTAGGGAAATGCAATTTAAACCTCAGTGAGAAACCATTCTTTTTGCCCATCTGATTGGCACATATTAAAAAAAATACTGGTAATACCCAGTGTCCACGAGAGTGTTAGGAAAATGGGTCCTAACTGCTGAATTTACTGCTGGTAAAATTCTAAATTGGTACAACCTTTTTGGAAGACAGTTGGTAATATGTAAGAAAATTAATTATGGGCTTAAGCATTGACTTAACAACTCAATTTCTTAAGAATTCATTCTACAAAAAGATACATGTGCACAAAATTAGAGGTACACAGGTAGGCATTGTTTATAAGAACAATACACTGGAAATAAGTTAAATGGTTTAACAAATAATGATATATCCATATAAAGTAATGCCATGTAGCTGTGAAACAGAAAGCTATAAAGCAGTACACTATTATAACTAATAGTATGGATTCTGGACAGCGTGAGTTCAATCTCAGCTCAACTACGCACTGCCTGTGTTACTATAGGCAAATTACTTAACTCCCCTGGGTCTCAGTTTCCTCTTGCGAAAAACAGGAACAATAATGGTACCTACCTCATAGGTTTGTTGTGAGGATTAAAGAAATGAATATTTGAGTTAGTGTTGGATCAAATACTGGCCTGTGGTAAGCATTAATTGATTTACTTGTTTTTGTTTTTTTATTTATTTTTAACATTATTAATGATAGAGAACAATGTCTATCGACATAAAATCAATAATTTATAGATAAATTTACTCAAAAAATTTTAAATAAGTATATTTAGGATACTTAAAAAGATATTTGAAGTAACATCAAAAAGTACAAAAAATTATAAAACATAAAAATAAATAGGCCATGCCTATAATCCCAGGACTTTAAGAAGCAGAGAAGAGATAATCACTTAAAAGGAGTTCAAGATCAGCCTGGGCACAAAGCGAGACCCCGTCTCTAAAGCAAAACAAAACAACAACAAAAAAAACTAGCCAGGCATGGTGGCATGTACTTATAGTGCCAGCTTTTCAGGTGGCTGAGGCAGAAACATCTCTTAAGCCTGGGAATTAGAGGCTGCAGTAAGCTTTGATGGCACCACTGCACTCCTCTAGCCTGGGTGACAGAGTTTTTTGCTTCCATAAATCTCAACAGTATTTCTGGGGACAAAATAACCAGGTTACATATTTTGGAAATGGTATTAAAACTCCCCTCTCACAAAGGAAAAATAAGCCACAGTCTCTCAAACACTTGCTCCTTCCAAAAAAAATGTCTGCTTGCCTTGGGAGTCTCTCTGTTCCATACCAATTTCACTCTCGCTCCCAAACAACCCTATACACATCCTATTCAGTGATTGTCTTCCACTAAATCAACTGGTCTGATTGCTCATTTTCTCTGGAACCCACTAAAAGCCCTCCTGAAACAATCAACTAATTTGGGGGTAAGATACTCCCTACTAGATAACATACATCTATTTTTAAAAACACTGAAATGGTGGCTTAACATAAAGCGGTGAATCCAATAGAACTATTAGGCTCCATGACAATTCTTTGGGAATGATAGGTCTCAGCGGTCTATTCACCTCCAGGTGATGGTTTTAATGAGGGCTATCAACAACAGCAGGAAATGGGAGTCAAAAGTAACCATCCACGCAGATATCTGCAAAAATCTGGGGGGAAAACAGTGGACCTTTCCACAGGAATGAGGGTTTGAGCCAATCTTACATAAATCTTAAAGTGGGCGGGCGCAGTGGCTCATGCCTGTCTGTAATCCCAGCACTTTGGGAGGTCGAGGCGGGCAGATCACCTGAGGTCAGGAGTTTGAGACTAGCATGGCCAACATGGTGAAACCCCGTCTCTACCAAAAATACAAAAATTAGCTGGGTGTGGTGGTAGGTGTCTGTAATCTCTGCTACTTGGGAGGCTGAGGCAAGAGAATCACTTGAACCTGGGAGGCGGGGGTTGCCATGAGCCAAGATCATGCCATTGCACTTTAGCCTGGACAACAGAGTGAGACTCCATCTCAAAAAAAAAAAAAAATCTTAAAGTGAAGAAATATTCCAACTACCACTCCAGGTGTATGAAATTAACTAGAGGTGTTGTTCAAGAGAAATGAGAAGCCCTAGGACCCAGAGAACCCTCAGACAAAAAGAGAGCAGCTACCAAAACTCAAACTGGAAAGATACTTCCTCCTGATGTGGGAGCTACTGATTTTTCAAAAACCTCTCTGGCTCCAGCCTAAAATTGTGATGGAGGTGCCAGGGCAGCAGCAAACAGAGCTTGAAAGTTAGAAGTGCCTCTGCAAGTGGCACTAGGAATTCCTTTCGCTTTATAAATATAAGGCACAAACTGTAACCTAATTCTGCAAGGCCACGGGTGCCCGTTTCAGTCTTAAACTCCCATCCAATTTTACCCTCAAGAGCAGGGGCAGCAAATAGTACTGTGTCAAATTTCCATGACAGAGGACACAAAATATAAGGGAGGGAAAAGTGAAACAGAATTGCTTCACTGTATTGCTATTTCTATGCCATGAAATGAATTATTCAGCTCTATATTTTGGGGGTGGATTATGTGGGCCAATTGCATCTCCTTTCTCCCTTTGGAAGCCTGCCCCGTGGCTAGGTCACTGTTCACCAGCCCAGTAAGCAGAGGTGTGCCCTGAGAAGAAATAATTCAAATAGAATCTGATTTGTTGTTGCTTTTCATCGTGTGTGAATTACTGGCAATGTTATTTTCTGATCTGATGTCATGGGCTTTCTATTCCACTTTAAAATTGTACTGCCAAAAATATAGTCACTTATTCTCTCATCACCGTAAAACTTAAACAGTTACCATTTGAGGTTGTTGCCTTCAATATTGATAACTCTCTTCTCAGGAGCTAAGAAACTTCTAAGAAGTGTCAACGGCAAGTAAAGGCCAAAAGTGACACCTGAACTCAGTTTTCATAGAGTGTCTCGGCTTTACTTTCTCACTTTCAGTGTGCAGAGTCAGAAAATTTGGTGGGAAATAGTGTTCCAGTTTAGTGTTTTCTGGAAATGTGTTTCCAGGGCATTTTTCTTCCTTCTCTCCCAGATCTTGAGAGCTGGGCTGGTCACTTTGATGAGAAGGGCTTGGGCCCAAGCTCTTGGGTCAACTGAGGTGTCACTGGATGAACATGGATGAGGCGGAAGCTATTTTATCCACCAAAGCTGTTCAGGCCCCATGGAAGAAGTCTTACCACTTATTCATGGTTTACCACAAGAGTTAGGAGAAGAGTCAAGTGAACAAATGCTAAATCTACATTGCTGGGTGTGAATCCAAGCTCTGCCACTTAGTAGCTCTGTCGCTCTTGGGTAAATTACTTCACCTCTCTGGGCTTTAGTGTCCACTTCTTAAAATGGGAAATAATAACAAGACCTAAAGCAGAAAGTTATTGTGAGGCTCAAATGAGTTAATATTTATGAGGTACTTAGAACAGTACCAGGCACAAAGTAAGGCAAATATATATGTATATATATGCATATACAGTCATGTACTGCACAGCAACATTTCAGTCATATACAATGGTGGTCCCATAAGATTATAACACCATATTTTTACTGTATCTTTTCTATGCTTAGATATGTTCAGATACTAAAATACTTACCATTGTGTTACAACACCTACAGTATTCAGCACAGTAACATGCTGTGCAGGCTTGTAGCCTAGGAGCAATAGGCTGTGCCAGGTAGCCTAGGTACGGAGCAGGCTATGCTATCTAGTTTTGTGTAAGGACACCCTGTGATGATTACAAAATGACAAAATCGCCTAACAATGTGTTTCTCAGAACATACCCCTGTTGTTAAACAATTCATGACTGTGTGTATATACGCACTTATCAAATAAATAAAAATAAGTCATGTGCGATGGCTCATGCATATAATTCTAGCACTTGGGGAGGCTGAGGTGGGAGAATTGCTTGAGCCCAGGTAATCGAAGCCACAGTGAGCTGTGACTGTGCCACTGTACTCCAGCCTGGGTGACAGAGAGAGATGCTGTCTCAAAAAAATAATAATAATAATAAATAAACAAATAAGAAGTGGGATGAGAAGGGAATCTTATTGGATAATGTTCTCTAGAGTCTTGTCTCCTTGCCTTGCTCTCTGACACACACATACCTCCCACCTCCCCAGGAGCTAAGGTAGCAGGTCATGGGCCCTGGGGGTTGGAAGCTGCTGTTGTTACCTAAGTCAGTGATCAGCTGGCACATCTACAGACCTCACACTCAAGGACTCCACAAGCTCAAGGTGCTAAGCAGAAAAACAGAAATCCCAAAAGGCTTATCCCAGCCAGCATGGATCTGAGGGACCATCTCTTTGTAGTTCCCTGACTCCTCATCATGCACAGCAGACATGGGGACAGTGGCCAAGGGCCTGGTGTGTGGCCATCTGGAGGAAGTGAACTCATGGCTGGTGGCCTGTGGGTGCTGTAGCCAAACTTCAGGCTCAGTTCACCTCCCTGTCTTAGTGGGGTGGCTTCCCTCTCAGGCCTGCAGGTGGAGACAAGGAGCAGCAGGAAGGGGTGGGCCAGGAGTAACTACAAGACACTGAGTCACAGGGTACATGGCAGGGACCGCAGCCAACTCTTGTTTATAGATGAAGAAACTGAAACTCAAAGTGGAACTGTAAACAGGGAAGATCTGAGTTTTGTGAGGCTGAATGCTGTTAAAATTTTGAGGGGAGGTGGTGGATAGTTAAGAAAAAGAATGTAGAATTCAAATACAAAATGCCCCTGACTGCTAACACCACCAGACAGGAGGAGAATGGCATGGAGGGGAAAGTTGCAGAGGAAGGAGACATTGGTCATAACTGATTGTGGTTAAAATATCTTACTTATTCAAATTTTACCAAAGCATAAGACATGTGACCACACTGCTAGGGGGCGCTTCACAGGGTCTTGAGGGGGATTTAGAAAGAGTTGTGCCAATGGAGGGCTCTGAAGCTTCAGCTTCATTGGCTCCACTATAAATCAGCTGACACAATTAGCTGAAGATCCATAGTTGTCAGGAAGCCATGGCAACCATGATATATGTGCATGGGCTATAGGGAAGGGAGTGAGAGAGGGTAGGGAAGTCAGGGACGTGAAAGCCAGTGCTCCGTATGAAGGGAGACTTTTGGAATTCTATCAGTTGTTTCCTAGGAGCCTGAGAAAGACAGAAACAGGGTCAGCGAAGACCAGAAGAGAATATGTGTGGAACAAAAGAGTCAAGTCTCAGGAGCCTCAGTGCAGCAGCCTTCCCCCATCCCCATGGGATAGGCCAGGCTACCCTACTCTGAGCATCTAGGCTCACTGATGTGAGACTGCAGAGGAGGAAGAAGCATACAGGGGGAGAGCTCCATCCCAGCTGCCTGCCATCAGCTGCTCTCAATCATAACACTTCCTTCTTCTCCAGGAAAGTCTTTTTTGCATGTGGTCTTGTACAATGCTCAGTAGAAAGTGAGTAAAACCCACCAAGTCTCAGGCCTGGGCTTGCTGTGGTCAGACTCATCAGGAGACAGTAGGATTCCAGGACTTAACAAAGCTGAAAGGTTCTTACCAGAGAGCAGGAAGGCCATCACAAAGAGAGTGTTACTCAGTCCCATAGTGCTAGAGTCAAAAAAGAAAAGATAAAACTTGATTAGAAAAGGAAACTGAAAACCGATGTTCACCAAAACATGACTTGGAAGTGGAGTTTGAGATTCACTTGGGTTCTCGGGTGTGCAGAGACAATGCCAGGGCTTCATCAAAGCCATTTCCTTTTGCTCTTAGCTCCATCGATAGGTCACATTTCCCAGCCTCCCCTGCAGTTATATAGGCCATGAGACTGGCTTCTAGCCAATGGAATTGTGGGCAGAAAAGATGTTTCTTCCAGATCTGGCTGCTAAAGTCTCCTCTCTTTCCTCTCTCTCCTGCCTTCTTAGCAGCAGGGGATCCAGAGGAAATGTCCAAGGGCCTAGAAAATCGCAAAGTTACAATGGAAGGGAACTGGTTTGCTTAATAAACTAGTAAAGCAGCTCTCTTTACACCTCTCCCACAACTGATCTACATTGGATTGTAATATTGGCAAAAAATAAAATTTGAGGGATTGATTATTGCCGTAGCTAGTATTATTTATCTTGACCAACACAACAGGCATGATGGGGGCAATCAGAGAGTATTGCATTTACGCTTAGAAATCAGCCTTCCTTCTGTTTTCCTGTGGTTCTCAACTTTTACTCCAACTTGAATGTGAGTAAAAATCACCTGGAGAGTTTCCTGGGCCTCATCCACAGAAAGTCTGGCTTAGTAAGTTGGGATGAAACCCATGAATTTTTATGTTTAACAACATAAGGTGATGACAGTGCTGCCGGCCCAAGGACCACACTTTGAGAGCAATTCACTTAATCTACATGATGAAGCCAAGAAAAAGGATATGCTTTGCTTTATAACCTCTATCTTCTTTCTTCCTCTCCCTCCTCCCTGCTTCACTACCCATGCACTTACCCTAACTAGCACCAAAAAGGCTGCTTAGTGGCTTATAAGGAAGCAAAGAATAAGGAGAGGTGACCAACATTAGATGTGATCAGGCACATTCAGGATGGTATGGCCATACACAGGAAAGATGACCAACATGAGAAACAGGTGGAAAAGCAAACCAAATACAGAGCCAGGGACAAGGCCAGTGCTAAATGCCTGCCCTAGAAATCTGCCCAATTTGCACTGAGGGGGACATAAGTTTGGTTTATAGCTTTTTAACAGCCAATGTAAAAAAGGAAAGCCTAACCAGTGAATTAATTCACAGGTCTGTCCACTAAATTCATATGTCTGTTGATAAAAACAAATCAATTCTTTCCAGGAAAAGATGCACAACTATTCTTGATTGAATAGCAGAAATGTATTCCCCAGACGGTGTTGTCTAGAAGCCATCTGTGTTTCTTTCCTCTGCTCTCATAGCACCCAGTGCAGGGCATTGGGCTAGAAGTGTCTGTTATGTTTTTTTTTTTCCTTCTAGACTATATCTTTTTTTTTTTTAATAAATAGTTTTGAATTGATCATGGTACTAAATGTAGATGGTACTAAATTTGAAAGATAAAGGTGATAAATAGTGGAAAGCAAGTCTCCCTCCCAGCCTTGTCCCCTAGCTGTCTAGTTTTCTTCCACAGAGGTAACAGGGTGATCATTGTTACATGTTACCGGTTTCTTGCCTCTATTTAAAGTTACTTTAGACAAAACTAAACAAAAACATTGACCCATATTCTGTTTTCTTTTTATTTTTAAGCACAAATGGTAGCATACTATGTACAGTTTTGCACACATATGACTACCTTGGAGATTATTCTGTATCAGCATGTAATGAGTATCCTCATGCTAAAAGTTGCATATTAGTATATTGTATTCTGTTGGATGATAATAATATATATATATTTCCAGACCACTACTGATGGATACTAACGTTGTTTCCAATCTTTTGTTGCAATGGAAAACCTGGATTATATGCCATATCACACAGGTGGGAGTAAGCTATATTCCTAGAAGTAGAATTGTTTGACCAAAAGGTTGAAGAATAGTTGCAAATTGTTCTCCCCTGAGATTATATGTTTATGCTCTGATCAACACAAGAGTGCTTATTTTCATGTACCTTTTGCCAACGTGTTTTCTAATTTGTGATCTTTAGCAATAGGAAAGGGTGAAATTACATCTCATAAGTTTTAGAAATCTTTATTAGTTGTGGCATAATACACATAAAATTTGCCATCTTCACCTTTTGAGTGTACAGTGGTATGAAATACATTCACATTGTTGTGCAGTCATCACTACATCCATCTTCAGAACTCTTTCATCTTGCAAAACTAAGCCTCTATACCCATTAAACAATAACTCTTCTTTCTCTCCTCCTCTCAGCTCTTGCCAACCACCATTCCAGCTTCTGTTTCCATGAATTTGACTGCTTAGGGTATAAGTAAACTCATACAGTATTTGTCTTTTTGTGACTGGCTTATTTCACTTAGCATAATGTATTCAAGGGCCATCCACATTGTAGCATGTGTTTGAATTTCCTTTCTTTCTAAGACTAACTGATATTCCACTCTATGTACATACTACATTTTGTTTATACATTCATTTTTGATGGACATTTGAGTTGCTTCCACCTTTTGGCTATTGTGCATAATGCTGGTATGAACAAGGGTGTACAAATATCTCTTTAAGACTCTGCTTTCAGTTCTTTTGGGTATATACCCAGAAGGGGAATTGCTAGATCATGTGGTCATTCTATTTTTAATTTTCTGAGGAACTGCTACACTATTTTCCATAGCAGCTACATCACTTTACATTCCCATCGACAACTGGAACAAGAGCTCCAATTTCTCCACATCCTTGCCAACACTTGTTCAATTCTCATATTCTGTGATAAGTAGGTTGCTGTTGGTGATTTAGTATGAGGAAGCTCACTGGAATCAGACAGAGAACTCTGTTCCCATGCTGTGCGCTTGTGTGGTGTCAGCTTTGGCTCAATAGGTAATGCCCAAACTCTGAAATCTATTGGCTGGAAGGGAGGGAGGCAGCAATCAGGAACCAGCTGTTCAGCTCTTACATGGAACACCTACTGCATATTTTAGCAACTGAAAATATTTGCAACTAGTCACAAAGTATTAATTTTATATGTATAAAAGAGTTTCTACAAATCAATAAGAAAAATAAGAAAAAAGCCAAAGACCCAAATTAAAAGCGGGCAAAAGAAATGTACAGATAGTATGTGGAACTGGAAATAACTAACTCATACATTTGAAAAGATGGTCATACTCAAAATAAAAGAAATTCAATATAAAATGACAGTGAGAACCACTTCCTACTCATTAGGCTGGCTACTACTAAAAAAAAAAAAAAAAAAAAGAAGAGGGCCTTTTGAATCTGAACTCCCACCTAATATAGGAATCGCTCATGGTTTGCAAACTAAAAAACCATTCTGTTTGACCTAACCAAAGACAATTTTTCTTCTGGGGTGGCATGACAAACAGGGACACAAATCAAATTATATTTTACTATAAATTTAACAAATCACCTTTCATTCAAATAATTACATGAAATCAGTATTGCTCTGAGGAATCTTGGACAAATGGCCCCTGTAGTTCACACAGTGGGGAGAAGCACTGACCCTGACAAGGAATCAGTACCATTTTTGATTTCTCAGTTTGGAAACTCTCTCCTCCCCTGGGTTAGAAGCTGCTTCTCCTTACCTTCCTTCTGTCAATACTAGTTTTGTCCTCTGAAGCTATCCAGAGTAAGCCTAACACACTTCTGCCAAAGTCCGTCAAGGATTTGGTGACAGCAACCACATCTCTCCTCAAAATCCTGGCCTGGCCCAGGAGTAACAATCCTTCCAGTAAGCTTCATTAATGTTAATTTGGAGACCATACACCATCCTAGAAAACACTCTGGACACTTAGTTTATCAGTGACCCTGTCGTAATAGGATGCTAAAATACTCAAGATTGATATGATTTTCTTTTATGAAGTACAAGTGCCCCATATGAAGAATTTCTCTCCGTTCTAGCCATGATGTGTGTGTGCGAGGGTGTGGGCTGGGTTAGGAAGCCAGTTTCTCCAATGTCATTGGCCGTGAAGAAGAGTAGAAATGTCCCCACTCCCTCAGGAATGAACCTCCAACCACAACCAGAAGCCATAACTTTCTCCAGTGGGCCTGTAAAGTGGAAACTCTTGCCTTCGGAGGGAGAGAGCAAAAAGGGGAATGGAAGAGGAAAGAACCTAAGAATTTACTGGGGGGATTCTCTGAGAGGAGATTTCTGTCAGCTAAGTACAGAATAAGTTCTATGAATAAGGTGGGTGAACTAGTCAGAAATCTAAAAAGAGGAGCCTCCACATAACTGGAGGTTCACTCCAGAAACCAAGAAGAGCACCTGCTGTAATCCACTTTCACTTACTTTGTATGTCTGGCCCATCAGAGAACACGAGTAAGAGTTGGCTAAATGATTAATTGTACTATTACTGCTCACAACAGGGTGAGATTATTTGTCCCCGTGTTACAGATGAAGGAATGGAGTCTCAGAGAGGTCACAGTACTTGCCCTAGGCTGCCCAGCTAGTAAATGGTACAGCTGAGATTTAAACCCATGCAGCCTCACTGTGTTTCTTTCACACTGGTGTAGCACCTTTAAAAATGCCAACCAGTTTTTGTTCTGCCACAGGAGCCAGTGGAAAGGACTCTGATGTTATCTAGCCTCTGAGACAGAGAGGAGCAGCACAGCCTAGGGCCAGGTGTGATGGTGGCTCCTGGAATCGAGAGGACTCCAGAGAGACAGACTGGGGTGGGAGAAGAAGAGGCCCCAAAGCATCCCTTTGCATCAGGAGGGTTTCTGCCCTGAGCTGCTGTTCATTCTGCAAACACTGCTTGAATACCCACTGTGTGCCAGGTACAGAGAGTTCTTCTCCACTTTAACCTGGTCAGGCACCAGCTTCCCAGCGTGGGTTTAGGCTTCAGGTGCACACTATTGTGGACCGTCTAAGCCACATCTAGAAGAGCTCTGGGGAAATATGACTACTTGGGAAGAAAAGGAAGGAGCTAAGAAGAGGTATCTTTGTGTCTGAGGTCTGAAGGAGCGTATGCGCTCTTGTTCAGGCAAAGGGCAGGATGAGGGGAGGTAGGATGGCAGCAGCCAGTAATGGGGTGGGACAGGGGAGTGCAGAGGGGATGAAACAGGAAGTGAGAGGAGGGGTCCACAGTAGATGTTGGAGAGCAACAAAGAAAAAGATTTATTTCACAACTTTGTCTAGAATGTTAGTGGTAACCGGAGTATCAGGAAAAATGCTGAGAAGTTTGCTGGTGCCTCAGAAGGTTATTTATTGAGGTAGTCTTTCAGGCAAACATTTGCTACATCTACTCAGTGTCAGACTTGTTCTAGAGGTTGAGGGGTTGTAAAGACCTGTAGGCCTTGGTCCCTCACCTGGCACTAAAAAGAAGAAAAAGTGTCCACAAATAACTACAATGCAGGCTCCAGGGCCAGTGTGGAAGGTGGTAGGTAGTCCTTGGCTTCTCGTGAGGTATACAAGAGTTCTTGCCCTGAGCAAAGCAGGGGACACCACAGTCTCTGTGGAGGAAGGATTAGGTCGGCCTCAGCCCAGCAGCATTCAGGGCCCAGCTCACTGCCTTCTGCAGATTCATACTTGTGTTTGGATAAGCCAGGCCTGCTGGACTGGCATGTCATCAGCTCGCTGAGAGGAGAGTAGAGCTCCAGTGCAACACCAGCTGCCTGGGGCCTTGGCTTGCCTCTGGGTGTGACATGCTGCACAGCGTTACTTCTCAGAGCACCAGGACCTGAAGTTTCGTCTTCTGCATTCCCCTGTCCCACCCCATTACTGGCTGCTGCCACCCCACCTCCCCTCATCCTGCCCTTTGCCTGAACAAGAGCGCATACGCTCCTTCAGACCTCAGACACAAAGATACCTCTTCTTAGTTCCTTCCTTTTCTGCCCAAGTAGTCGTATTTCCCCAGAGCTCTTCTAGATGTGGCTTAGACGGTCCACAATAGTGTGCACCTGAAGCCTAAACCCACGCTGGGAAGCTGGTGCCTGTCCAGGTTACAGCAGAGAAGAACTCTGTACCTGGCACACAGTGGGTATTCGAGCAGTGTTTGCAGAATGAATAGCAGCTCAGGGCAGAAACCGTCTTGAGCAGCTCAGGGCAGAAACTCTCTTTGAGATACTGGGAGGAGTAAGATAGGCTTATTTCCTTCTTTATAAAGTTTCTGAACTACAAAATAAGAAGATTACTGGGAATCAAATATATTTGAATTTTAGCAAGGCTTCTGACAGAGTGTCTCATGATATACTTGACAGCAATATGGAGAAATGTGGGATTAATATTGATACAGTTATTACTCATTCATTCATTTGCTGTTGGTTCATTCATTCATTCGTTTCTTCCACAAATATTTATTGAACCAGGCATTGTGTTTGGTGCTAGGAATATAATGAGCAAAACCAGAAACAGTTCCTCTTCACATGGTTGCCTACGGTTTAGTAGAAAAGCAAGATAGTGATCAAGTAATCATACAAAGAAATGTAAAACTAGCTATGACAAGTGCTACAAAAGAGAGGTTCACGGTACTTTGAGAGCCCATAAGAGGACCAGCCTAAACTGAGATCTGAAGAATGATATAATAGATTAAAAAGAAACACATATTCTTGGCTACTCCTCCTCCCATGAAAAGGTAGAGTTGGATCTTCTCTCTTTGAATCTGGGCTAGCCTGAGTGACCTGTTTGACCATAGAATGCAGTACAAGGGATATTCTGGGACTTCGAGAGCTTGGTCATAAGAAGCCTCACAGCTTCTACCTGTCTCTCTGGGAGTACATTTTCTGGAGTTCTGAGCCACCAAGTAAGATGTCCCACTACTCCGAGACCATCATGCTAGAGAGGCCTGTATAGCTGTTTGGGTCAATGGTCCCAGCTGAGCCTTCCACCTATCCCTGCGAAGCCACCAGACATGTGAATAAAATCTTGGATCTTCTAGATCAGGGGTCAGCAAACTACAGCCTGTAGGCCAAATCGGGCTACCACCTATTTTTATTAATAGTTGTACTGGAACACCGCTATGTCTATTGTAAATTATTATCTATGGCTGCTTTTGCAGTACAATGGAAGAGTTGAACAGCTATGATGGAGACCGCATGGCCTGCAAAGCTGAAAACATTTTCTATGTGGCCTTTCATAGAAAAAACTGCTTGACCCCTGCTCTAGATCAGCACTGTCCAATAAGAATATAAAACAGGCCAGGTGTGGTGGCTCATGCTTGTAATCCCAGTACTTTGGGAGGCTGAGGTGGGCGGATCACCTGAGGTCAGGAGTTTGAGACCAGCCTGGCCATTATGGGGAAACCCCGTCTCTAATACGTCTCTAAATACAAAAATTAGCTGGGCATAGTGGCGGGCGCCTGTAATTTCAGCTACTCAGGAGGCTGAGGCAGGAGAATCACTTGAACCTGGGAGGCAGAGTTTGCGATGAGCAGAGATCACGCCACTGCACTCCACCCTGGGCAACAGAGTAAGACTCCATCTCAGAAAAAAAGAATATAATACAAGCCACAATTACAAGCCACAGATATAATTTGAAAACTTGTAGTAGTCACATTAAAGAAATTAAAAAGAAATAGGTGACATTAATTTTAATAACATATTTTATGTTGTCTAATGTATCTGAAATATTATAATCTCAACATGTAATCAGAATAAAAATTATTAATGAATATTTTAAATTTTTTTTGGTGGTACCAAATCTCCAATAATCATGTGGGTGTTTTATAGTTATAGCACATCTCAATTAGAACTGGCTGCATTTCAGGTGATCAGTGGCTACCAAACTGGACAGTGCATCTCCAGATCAGCCCATCCATCAGCTTAATAACATCAGGTGATATCAATTGATGGCATGAGGAACAGAAAAATCAGCCAAGGCCTGCTCAAATTCCTGACCCCAAACATTGTGAGAGAGGGTAAAGGATTCATTGTTCTAAGCTGCTAAGTTTGGGGACACTTTGTAACGTACCAATACGCAAACAGAACAGATTGAATAGGTAGGTGCTAAGTAGCTGAAGGGCTTGGGAATTGACAGGAAGAGTTCTCGGCAAAGGGAACAGCATATGCAAAGGTGCTGAGGCAGGAAGACACGTGAGAGAAGGTATGAGGAAGTCCCTGTGGCCAAAATGAAGAGACAGGTGAAAGACAAGGCTGAAGAGGTGAGCAGGGGCCAGATCACACTTGTGTTATGGGTCAGTTAAAGATTTCGGTCTTTATATGTGAACCACCAAAGAAATTAGAACTGAGAGTGACATCATCAGATTTGCATTTTGAAAAGATGACCGTGGTTTCTGTGTAGCAAATGGATGATAGGGAAGCCAGGACAGATGCAGGAAGACCAATCAGTTGGCTACTGCAATTGTTTGAGTGAAAGAAGATGGCTGTTTGGTCTGGGATAGTAGCAGGTGAAGTGAGGGAAAAGTGGATAGATCAAGAAATATTTAGAATAATAATTAACAGGATGTGGTGATAGATCAATACGGGAAATGAGCACAAAGTATCGTCTGATTTATTCATTTATTCATTTGACTCAGCAACTGCATCATTCCTGTCTAAAAGACTGATCCCACTGTGGATGCTACAAGACTCTGTGTTTCACTATTTCACTTTTATGTATTTAGTAAAACTACTAATAAAAGCAACAGAAATCAAACTTCTGCTGTGCAGATGGCACAAAATGAGACAGATACCTCAAAAATGGGTTAGCTGAATTAATATTCATAAAGCCTGAAAAGAGAGACTAATACTAACATGATGAATCTCCTGAGGGTAAGTGTAAGAATCTGTACTTCAGTTTTGAAATAACCACTGTGTAAGAGGAAGAAGTGGACACAGGAGAAATAGTCTATCCATAGTAAACATAAAAATCACATAAATGTTAGTGTGGCATGGCTAACTAAAATTTCATCCAATCCTAGTGTAGGATTCATTCACTGAACTCTGTGCTAATCAGACCACATCACTTGTGGTATCACATTCTGTGAGGTCAGTTATACTTGAATGACACTGACAAATTCGGTTTATCAAGGGGAAGGGCAGCAAGGTTCACTAGTGAATAATGAAATTATGTAAAATGAAGAACAACTAAAAGGACTAGGGTAATGAACCTGAAGAAGAAAAGATTGCAAGTATATGCTGGGTGTCTGCAAATATGTAAGGGCCCTTCCATGGGAGGATACATACACTGTTGCTGAAGGGCAAGTAGTTCCAATAACTAAAAGTTACAGGGAGCCAGATTTCAGTTCCAGACGATGGAAAACTTTTAATAGAAAGCTACAACCATTTCTTGTGTGGTGATAAGCTCCCTGTCACAAGTACTATTCAAACCAAAGAGGGGGTAATAACACAGAAGAGACATTTTAGGAGCGAATCTCTAATTGAGTGAGTGGTTGAACTCATAACTTTTCAGTTCACCTCTAAGATTCTCATTACATTTCCAGGAATAAGAAGAAATAAAGGAGAACATCTGGACACTCCATCGCTCTCACCCTGAGTCAGTTCCTCTCATTTTTAACACAGTAGACAATATGGTACATTTAAAGAATCCCTGTCTGGGTAGAGTCTGCTGAGCTGGCTACAAGTGATCCAGGGCTTCAGAAGGAGAATAGCAAGCACTCCTACAGCTTGGAAGGGTGGTGTAAAGGTGGTAATAGTTGAGCTGAGCTTTGACAGGTGAGTCAGACTTGGTCTCAGAACTGTACCCTGCATGTTAGAACTTGCACGAGTCGATTTCTGTTATAGCAGATGAGGTTCCACCCTGTATTGGTTCTAAGTAATTAAGTCCACTCATTCTGATACTCCAACTCATGAGGGCTGTTAGCCTGGGCCACTGCACTGTTTAACAGTCTTCCTCTGAGAAACGCTGTCTTCCTTTAACAATAACAATTGTTAATTTCCTAGAACTCAACGTGGTAGCTATCTTCCTCTGTCCTTGAAAGGCTCTGCAAGCTTCCAATAATTCTCCCCTAGACAGATTCCTGATAATATATAACCCTGCATCCGAGGCATCTGTTTAATGGGTCTCAAAGAACTGATGCTTCCGAAAGAACCACTTTTTAGTGTCGATTGAGTTTCATTGGATAAATATTTCAGCCATATTTTTGATACACACATACATGCACGCACATGTAAAAACATCAAGTATAACCTTTTTGATGATTTTCATTGGTATATATTCTTTGACAGCTTTCTGAGACACAATCAAATAACAGTTTTTAAGTACACATGGAAATGGAGGAGTGACCATGGAATTTTTATAGGACAATAAGAAAAGCTGACTGGACTGCAGCAGAGGATGTCTTTGGATAAATAACGGGAGATTAGTTTCTATAAGTAAAGCAAGGAGCAAGATAGCTTAATAGGGCATGGAAAGTCAAATAAGGAATTCATATTTAATTTAACAGAAAATTGGAAGTTTGGAATTAATAGTTTGGGAGCAGAAAAATGGTGTAATGTCAGCTTAAAGAAAATAAGCCTGTCAAGAGGTGACGGCTGGTATCAGGGTGATCAAGAAAGCCAGTATTACAGGCTCATCGACTTGAGATGGTGAGCCTGAAGCAGTAAAGAGGCGGTCGGCATGATGAGGAAGGGATGGGTGTGAGGGCTGCCTCGATGGAACATGAACACTTCTTGGTGTCTGGTGGACAGAGGACACGACTGGAGGTGGAGACGTCCTCCATCCTGAGCTCTGTTTTCCTCAAGCTCCCACCAGCCATGTCTCCTTCTGGCTTAGGCTGGATTTTATGTCTGACTTGGTTTCCAGTCTCTCCTTGGAGCAAATCCCCCTTATCCCCATTTGTGGAGAGTTTTCTGACCGAATGCTTGTTTTCTTTCGTGAGTTGTTCTTTCTGAAACTCATTTGAGAGCACAGTGTTTCCACGGAGACATGAGGAGAGCTGCATCAGGGATGTGTAGGTGCAGAGAAGAAATGTCTTTGCAGATTTAGAAGGAGCAGAGAGTGCTTTTATCCACCTTCCAATATTGTAGGCAACTGAAATATTAAAATGAAGAGTGTGTTCCCCTCACTGGCCTAGAAGAAGGAGCATAGCATGGCGATAGCATTTAGCTTTTCCGTTCCCCCAAGAGCAAATCTGTGTACAAGACATACGCCTAGTTCTCCGAGTTGTATCTAGAATCGAAACTTTCTGAATCAAGGCACACCCTATTTCAAACTATTGATGAATTTGAAAACGACTTTTTTTTCCTTTTTGCCAAAAAGGTAAGGATCATGCAAAGTTTCACAGTGCTTCTCCTAGTCTGTACTCACCCACTCGAGGGCTCTGACTGCCAGGAATGAGGCTCATAGAACTCACTAAAAGGGAGCCATGCCCATCCTGGTCCCCTAAGGTAGCCTGATTCTTGTTTTCTCAGAAACAGCATCATGGTCAAAGAGAGGAAGCCAACGTTTCAGGGCCACAACTTGAGGGGCCTTCTCTCCCCATTCTGTGCACCAGTCCTACCCTGCTGCTTGGAATTCCCACATTACTCATTCTTTGGGCTAAGGCATTTTTTGAAAGCCCCTGTTAAAATGCAAATGCTAGCTGGAAGGAGGAGGGTTTTTTTGTTTGTTTGTTTTTAAGCTATTAGACATTAGTTTCAAGTTGATTTATCTAAAAAGGACATGGAACTTAGAAAGGAATCATATCCATCCATGAATAAAGGAGGACGAATTGGGAACGATTTGCTTCCTGGTGTTGAGGTCTCAGGGTGGTGATGGGGAGGTGGAAAGTGCTGAAGACACACTTTTCTTCCTCCACACATATTCAAAATGGCGCCTATTTCCCAAACCTCAGCCCGAGTGTAAGCCAATGTACAGTTCGGAAACAGCGCTGTATAGGAGAAGAGAGGAGAGATAAGGGCCAGTAAAGGGCTGTGTGCCCAGCCTATGGCCCTATCCTTTCTCCCACCCCACAGATACTCTTACCTGCCCGGCCATGAAAGGTGGATTGCCCGCACTAGAATGGACTGTGGAAAAATGCCCAGGGACCTCTCTGCCACTCTCTGTGCTTGCTTTTGCTCTAGTTTTATCTCTTTGAAGCTTCAATCCCCTGGCCTAGGGACCCCTAACCTCAACTCCCACCTCAGTCTGATTTTTGAAACATGGTATTTCAACCTTGATTTTTCTACTGAAGAATCTGGCTTGGCTCATCTCTTCATCTTTCTCATGTTTTCTCCCCACCTGCCCTAGCCTCAACTCCATACAATCCCATCCTCACCCCCACCCAGGAAGAGGAATATGAAATTCAAGAATAGACTAACCAAAATATCAAATGCAAAGGCTTAGTAATTAATCAGCTGATATAGTCACATAGAACAATTTCCTTCCCTTTAAAGCACTATTGCTATGTAGTCATGTTTAGTGTGATTAAATTAATGTGATTTCCCCACTAGGCTAGAAACCAAGAGTACAGCTTTTCCTTATGTCTTTTATGCTACCTGTTAAGTCCCTAGCACTTGGAACATAGCAAGCACTTAATAACTATATTAGGAATACATAAATAGAGATTTATAAAAGCTTCCATTATACACAGGATAGCTCACATAAATAATATTAATGGTATCTGCAGCAGCAGACATAACACGAACTGCAAGTCTGAGCACATAAATAGACACATTTTAGTACAGGGCCTTAGTCCCAAGATTGAGGTTACATGTAAGATAAGCAGTTCATTTCCTTCATTATTACAGTTTAACAGGAGTAGGAAGTTCCCTTTGTCAAAAACTATTTTCATCTGGCTCTCCAGAACCTTAAATTACTATTAATAGAGATGATATTTTAAGCCCGTTTGCAAATACAAATGCAAATAGGTTCACCGTATGTGAAACACAGTATGTTCAATCACTTGCCTGGGCTCTTTTTTGACCCAAGAATATTTCTTTTTAAATTAGATCTTGGTCTCTGGTGCCAAGTGGGGCTAATTTTGGGATGGGGCACTTGGATGGGAAGAAATATTGGGGAAGGGTCTCTGGACCAGAGAAGGGAAAGGTCAAACAGGAAAGCCAAGTAAGTCCGTTGCAGAGAGGCTGCAAGAGGAGGAAATCCCCCTTCTCTGGATTTCCCACTGGCACAGGGGACTCAGGCGGGGCCAGCTGACATCTTTGAATTGCTTCTTCTAGAACAGAGGCTGCTCGGAGACCCCAGCACCCCAAAGCCAAGAACAGCTGCCAGTTATTTGGTAAGTGGCACCTTCTATTTCCTGCCTATTCTGTCTCAGCTCACGAAAAACAGATGAAGGGATCTGGCAGGAAGAGACAGATTTTTGTAATATCCTACCTCCAATGTAGTCAATCTGAGAAGCAAACCTGATGGTCAGAGGTTTTAAGCATGCTCTCTGCAATCCCTTTTACTCAGTCTCTGGCCGGCCATTAGCACATCAGCATCTCTGCCCCAGATGCAGCTTGCAGCTTTATCTCATGCCACTCCCTAGGCGTCTGAGCCTCCACAAACATACCTGTCACAAATGCCTGTCCACTGCAGCTCCAAAAAGAGACCAGATGCATAAGCACAGCAGCATTCCCAAGGAACACAGAAGCAAGGTGGTAAGAATAAACCAAAAGGAGTATTTGCGAGCTCCCCGTACCTCCTAAGGCTCCTTGTAGAGAGAGAAATAATGCCAGGACTGACGGTAGAACTCAAATACAGAAAGGGGAACTGACTAGAGAAACAACACCACAGCCAGGGACAGTGCTCTTGCTTGGTTCCAAATAACTTCTGCCGGCAGGTGGGCATTTCCACTGATGAGAATGACTACAAACGTACCCTCGGAGCATGAGTGTAAAGCCCTGGGAAACCCCCAAAGGCAGCCCCATCCACAAACGTGACAAAGACACCTTCCCTGACAGATTCCCAGAGATCCCAGAGTACACACAGCCTTTGAAGCCCATAGGTGAAAATACAGTTCAGTTCAACAAATGTGGGCAACCATGTGGACGGCACTGAGCTCCACAGGGCTTCAGAAGACAGCCTTCAATGAGTGAGGGCAGAGAGGCCATGTGCTTCACTTCTAGCCCTTCCCCAAAATCATTCATTAAGTACATCTCTCCACCCATCCTGTTAGAAGGCAATTGACATACACAAACTTCATTTTCAGATGATCCTAATCTAACCCCAATTGTACGAATCTAGAATGTTTCTGTTACCTTGGTACACTATTCCTGGAAGTGGGTGGTACTCTTGAGTTTGGCTACAAGTCATAAGCAGAAGTGGGAAAAGTGTGTAAATGCCCAGTAGATTTCTCCAAACCTAGTGCTTCAGCGGGGACAGTTTCACTCGTATATGATCCTCCCCCAGGTGCGTGCCTCCTTTTTCTGCCCTGATCAGGCACTGCAAAGTCCTCTGCTCAGTGTGGGGGACATTTATGTGCCTCTGAGGTCTGTGGCACTTGAGCTTAAAAAGAGAGAAGCAGCACCCTCTGGGCATGCCTCCCTGATCTCTTGGAGGCTAGCTGTGTCCTGTGAAGCAGGAGACATTAAAAGTGACAAAGTGACAGTTTGTTGTTGACAGGGTTGGGAAGGCTCATCCACACAAAAGCGTGTGGTGCAAGGGAAGGGGTGTGGGTTTGGAACTGGTGGTCCGAGGTCCAGTCCTGGCTTGACCACTGGACCCTGGGCCAATTATTGAACATGTTTGAATGTCAGTCTTCTCACTTATGAAATGTGACTTATAATCACTTCTTTGCTGCATTGTTGTGAAAAACAAAGGAAACCTTGCCTGTAAATCATGTGGCAGAGTATGCCAAGTAGTTATTTCGTCTTCATTATTACTTTCCTATTTTCTTTTCAGACTTTCCCAATTCTTACTTTGACCTTTGCACAAAGATCTCCCTTCTGTCACTACAGAGGTCTGTAAACAGGTCTGTAAAACCCTTCACCTTTCACCCAGGGCTTCTCAAACCCACAGGGCTCCCCCAGGGTCCAGGGTCTTGACTCACAGGGTCATCACTTCCTCTCAGCCATTCTATGTTCAGACCCTGGAAATTTCATCCTTCATACAGATAGATCCCATCTGGGGTTTTCCTCTGGATTTTACAATCACAGATTTTGCTGTTGTTTGAAAAGGTTCATTTGATTTTCTTATTGTGACATATGATCAATTACCCACCTATCAGAGCATAGGGGAAGTAACTCATATTTCACTTAATTTTCATGTTTCCTTCTTTTCCTTGTACTCAGCAGTCCAAATATAAGACAGGCTAAATTGAAAGGCTAGCTATCAAAATATTTGGAGTAGTATTTCCCAAACTTTCATCATTCTAGCTACTAGTACCACTTCATACTCATGTAAAATCTGTTTCATTATTTATACAGTATTTTTATAACATACTTTAAGTAAATCTGTTTAGAAAAAAATCTTTGTGTTAATACTAAATTAGAAAGCAGTATCATTATCCATAAACATATCAGTAAAAATAACATATCACACTGAGCTTTGGAGTCATAGAGACCTGTGTTCAAACCCTGCTCCACTACTTAATGCCTGTGTGTTCTTGGGGCAGTTATTTAACCTCTCTGAGCTTTGGCTTCCTCACAGAAGTAATACTAAATATCTCATAGGCATGTCATGACGGGTAAATAGAATGGCATATATATGGTGCTTAGCACAGATCCTGGCAATAGTAGACTCTTAAAAAACAAGTTGTTTTATTGTTTTCCCTTCCATAGCACTTCTTTAATCTACTTATTTCAGTTCCTACTTAGAGCAGCCTCCTTCAATGCTGTAACGTAGAATGATATTAAAAGGAGTAAAGAGAGATGAATGGTGAGGCAGGCAGCAGAAATGAGGGGTGATACGGTGTCATGGAATTCTCTTATTCTCCAACTTAGCTAGAGTTGCTGGACTGTAAGGGACCTCAAAAGTCATCATTCCAGTCTCTCACTCAAGCAAGGACCCTTTCAGTGTCATGACAGATGCGTGTCTAGCCTGTACTTTCTTACTTGTCAAGTTGGGAAATTCACTATTTGAAAAGAGAGTTAACAGAAAAATGTCTTTTTTATAAATAATCCCCAAACTACTGCCACTCACTCCTCCAATCCGTAAGTACCATTTACTTGTCTCTGTCCTGTTTTCTAGAACTACCAGAACATATTATTTTATCCTTTTATATAAACCCTTCCAAACAGCTGAAAGCTGATTTTGTAAATTTTCTTAATAGTCTCTCCTCTCAGCTAAATACTACAGTGTTCTCAACTGCCCCTCATGTCGATGGTCTCTAGGACCCTCATCCATTGGCAGCTCTGCCACCAGAACCCTTCTCCCTGA
Source organism: Pongo pygmaeus (assembly GCF_028885625.2). Classification (NCBI taxonomy): domain Eukaryota; kingdom Metazoa; phylum Chordata; class Mammalia; order Primates; family Hominidae; genus Pongo; species Pongo pygmaeus. The sequence continues at coordinate 54,856,016 of NC_085930.1, read as the reverse complement.
GTCAGTCAACCTACCTCCTAGCAGAGAAGGCTCTCAGGGCAGAACAGGCAGCGAACAAGATCACTTTTGTTAATGAGTCAGAGATTGAATTAGCCTTTCAACAGTTGCAGGGGGTTGCTGACCACGGCTTTTTTTTTTCACATGTCAAGTCAGATCGCAACCCCCTTGCCCCATCTTGTTTGTGTCACAGGCTAGCAGTCAGCCAATCAAAATTCCTCTGACTCCCACATATGTCATCAGAGCCAAGGGTGGAGCGGGGCCAACTGTGATGGTGGCCAACAGTGTTGTCCTTGGCTGACAAGAGGCCGAGCCCGGTGGAGAAGATCAGTTCCTTGTGTTTGGTGAGGAGGAAGTTGCTGAGGTTACTTCAGAAAGCTGCTTTCTGTGTGGCGCTGCTTCCTCCACTGCCTCATTCTCCAACGCTCTCAGGACTGAAGAGGCCAAGGCTGCAAGGAGAAGCAACCAGAGGAGGAGAGGCTACACACAGCAGCTGGTGTGTGTGGGTGTGGAAGTTGACCTCACCAAACTTCACCAGAGAGAGTCCCCTGAGGACCACACAATCAAGATCTACTCCATGTGCCAGAGCCAGAAACCCGTGGGAGTCTAGAAACATCTGAACATTTAGCTGAGTTTTCCAATTTCAGCCATCTGTTTGTTGTTATATGGAAGTGGCCTCCTGTGGCCAGTGGTCAAGTCTAAAAGCACTCTAGGAGGTGGTGCTGATGGTAGTTCTAATACAGAATAGTTTCCACAAATAATTAGAGCAGCATTATTTATTGAAACGTTAATTAGTGTTTGTTTCCTAAGCTTTCTTGATGCAGAGGTTTGTGCAAGGGGGAAAGCAGAAGAGATACAAGTTCAAAGGTTCATCCAGACTTTTGTGAAAGCCCATGGAAGAGGTGATACCGGTGGCTTAGAGGTGAAAAGAGAGGAAGAGAGTGCTTTCGAAATGCAAGAAGAAGGGAGGGCAGGGGATGGTTGTCTGGGTCCTGTGAGCAGTAGAAACCCAACTGCCCCTCTGTCAGTGCTCCCGAGGGTGTAGCAACCTCAGGTGTGATGGCTCATGCCTAGAAAGGCAGCGTGCTTTGCTCATGGGGCCCAGCGTCAGTAGATATTCTCTTTCCCCACTGTGGCATGGGGGCAGGGAGCTGCCGGACTTCACAGACCACTATGGGCTCAGATAGTAAGGGTGCCAATGGCAACCAGGACAGACTAGGGACTTGAGGCCCTTCCATCATTTTCCGGGTACCAGGTGAACTTCTTGAATTCTGACTGGGCTGCAGGAAAGGAAGGAGACTCCTGCATGACCCAGTTACAGTCTCTTGTTCAACTGGCAGAATTGAGGCTCACAGGTAGGATTAAGTTGAGTTAAAGGAAGTTTTCAAAGTGATGATTTCGCATGTACTTGGATTCATGGACAGAAATTCATATCCTATGCATAATATAATCTATGTGAGAAGGGCCAGGATTTCACTGTAAACACAGTTCCTGAATTATTCTTAATTTAGAAGTGATGCAGCTCAGGACTGGGTTGTCTTCTTACTCCCAGCCCTGCTGCACAATTGCCAATAAAGCAGGATTGTCAGCCACAGCCCCCAGGACTTGACACTCCCCTTTAATTAAACCCTGCTGGGTCCATAGTTCCCTGACATCACCTGAGAGTGAACATAAGACATTTGCAATAAATTTTTGTTTTTACTGCTACTGTAAATTGTATTTTTAAAACCCTTCCTCCTTAAAGCAGAAACATGTATCAACCATTATATGAATAAAAAGACATGCCACAGATTGGGAAAAAAAAAATTGCAAAAGATATATCTGATAAAGGACTGGTATCCAAAATACACAAAGAACTCTTATAACTCAAAGATAAAAGAACAAACAGCCCAATTTAATAAGGAGCAAAAGATCTGAACATATACCTCACCAAAGAAGGTACACGGACAGCAAATAAGCAAATGAAAAGATGATCAGCATCATACATCACTAGAGAATTGCAAATTAAAACAGTAAGATACCACTACACATCTACTAGAATGGCTAAAATCCAAAAATTTGACAATACCAAATGCTGCTGAGGATGTGGAGCAACAGGAAGCCTCATTCATTGCTGGTAAGAATGCAAAACGGTAAAACTACTTGGGGAGATAGTTCAGCAGTTTCTTAAAAAACTAAATATACTCTTACCATATGATCCAGCAGTCACACTTCTAGGTATATTTACTCAATTGAATTGAAGACTTATGTCCACACAAAACCTACACATGAATATGTATAGCCACTTTATTCATAATTAGCAACTAAGATGCCCCTCAGTTGGTAAAGCTGTGGTATATCCAGACAATGAAATATTATGTGGTAATAAATAGAAATGAGCCATCAAGATGTGAAAAGACATGGAGAAAACTTAAATGCATATTGCTTAATGAAAGAAGCCAATCTGAAAAGGGTACATACTGTATGATTCCAAAGATAGAACATTCTGGAAAAGACAAAACTGTGGAGACAGTAAAAAGATCAGTGGTTTCCAGGGGTTGGGGAGGGGTGGGAATGGTGAACAGGCAGAGCACAGGGGATTCTTAGGGCAGTGAAGCTATTCTGTATGATACTATAATGGTGGATACATGACATTGCGTATTTGTCAAAATCCATAGAACTGTACAACCCAAAGAGAGAAACTTAATGTAAATTATGGGCTTTAAATAATAATAATAACGAAGCAACAATGGCTTAATTGTAAGAAATACATCACACTAATGCAAGATGGTAAAAATAGGGGAAATTGTGTGCCACAAAGGGAGTAGATGGGAATTCTCGTACTATGTGCTCAATTTTTTGAAAATCTAAAACTGTTCTAAAAATAAGTAAAGTCTGTTAATTAAAAAAAAAACACACTCACTAACCACATACACAGATTTCTGGTAAAGTAACTAAATTAATAATGTGACATTTTAGAGGGCTGCTAGACTAGTGGGAAAGAAAATTAGCATCAATTTCACAGTCCACGTGTTCACTTCCCCATGTTGCACCTTGGAATCAAATGCTATACATAGAACGTTGTTGCAAAAAGTCTCCTTTTGTATTTCTACCTTTTATTTTGACACTTTCTGCATTTTTCTGGTGCAGAACCCTAGACTTTTATGTCAATTCCTTAGGTAAATTAAAGAAAAGGCCCCAGTTTTCTAAGGGCCAGATCAATTTTTAAAAATAGCTTTCAGTTCCATGTTTCTGAAGGAACATTCTTAGAAATGTAATGAGTTTCTTGTTTCTTTGAGGGGGCGATACAATTTTAACTTGTACTTTAAAAGCAAATTTTACATAGTTAAGCATTAGAAGTTGAGTATTTTTCTTTGTGTGAGCCAAAATTTTGCATTTATACCATACCAGTGAGTTACCGAGGTGGGATGGGATGGACCCTCACTCTCATAACCTCTAACACGTCCTCCATTCCCATCCTAGGCTGGGTTTTTCTGCCTCCCTAGCTGCCCTGGGGAATCTTCTTTTATTTACTTTCTCATGATGCAAATTCACACCTACCATTCATGCATGCTAAGGAAGAGGCAATGTGTATTGTTTTCTTGCATTCGATCAATTTCTGAACCCAGAAACTAGGACCCAGGGACACATTTTTTCTAGATGTCTTCAAGCAAGAAGTCAGAAAGGCAAGGGATACCAAGAGGTATTTTCAGGATTCTACAAGTGAATGCAGAAGACTGTCTTCACTGTCTCTCAAAATCACATGGTGGCTTCGGCAGCAAAATACACTTATTTGGATTGAAGACTGAATTTGCTTATATTAAAAGGTAGGTTCAGGAAAAAATTGTCAAAAGGGTAAGCATTAGGGTGTATGCATTTTAGAAAAAGTACCATTGTACTGGGGATAAGTATAGCCTTCAGATGTGCAGTTGCTTTAGCAGAAAGGGCAATGAGGAAGATGAGAAGGATGGGTGCCTGGATAGAGCTCAGGCTAGTGACAACTGCAGCACGTGGAGAACAAACAACCCCATACCCAGGGTCTAAGTGAGGTCTCTGGTCTGATGGAGACAGGGCAGAGTGGAGTTGAGGTGTTCTGGAGCATGCCCACAATCAGGAGCTCCTGAGAAGTGTGTGGAGGAAGGTCCATCCCTGGAGGCAGGCCACAGGGGCCAGGGGGAACCTGGACCACAGGGCAGGGAAGGAAGGCTAAGCCAGAGAAGGAGTGTAGTGTGGGAAACTGATGGGCTCACAACTCACTCCATGGACACGGACACTAAAGACCACAGTCTAGCAGCAAGACTACATCCAGAGCACCCCTCCTTCCTCACCTGCCTGTCGTGTATCTCAACACCTCATGGCAGGGGTTGGCCAAGGTTTCAGAGGTGGTGCCAGGGCTGCATAGGAACTGGCAATCACTATTGACTCTAGCAACACACAAATATGCACATTTTCATGCTTTACCTTTGTTCCTATCCATCTTCGAATCTCAGTAATATTTCCCATTTTCCAATAACACCTTAAAATTCACAGATGTAATTTCACCATTTGGAATTTCTAGTTTTTTTTTTTTTATTTCCTTCATTCAATTAACAAATGCTTAACTAGCTCTGACTGAATGAAGGCCTTGGACTGGTCTTGAGATCCAAGATGAGCTAAGAAGTGTGGTCCCCGCCCTCCTAGAGACCATAGTTGAATGCAGGAGACCTACACTGATTTAATAAAGTCAGGGTACTAGTCACCAAAAGATTTTCAACATTATACAATTTCAGTTATGTATGATATCCTCATGATTAAACACCATCTTAAGAGCAGGAGGTAGATTCTAGTTAGTTGTGTAGGTTACAACTAAGAAAAGTTTTCCCCTGGTCTCTTGTCTCAGGAATAGGTTTCTCGATATATCTGTTCTTCTCTTCATATTTTAAATGGTTAGGGTGCCTGCATAAACATTTGTCATGGATAACACTGTAGAGAGGACTTCCTGGGGGAAGGACGGTCTAAATGATTTAACTTCCTTTCCAATTTAATAATTCTGTATTCTAGTTATTCAGTAGGATTTACAATCTAATCTTACAATCTCAGGGCTTCTTCTGATAGGTTATACAAAAGATGGTCTATTATTTAACAAATAACATAACTATGTAAAATATTTCTAATCAAATGAAATATATACAGCGGCACATTTAAAAATTAAATATCAATAAACTACCAACACCTGTGATGTCACCTTTCAGAACTCAAAGTAAATACCTGATTCCAAAACTTGTTATCTTTTCGATCTTTATCTGAGAATATTAAACCAATATTCAGAAGACTGTGATTCTGAATTTAAGTGGCCTATTTGTCTAAGGGTGTGCATTTACATATTCTGAGAAACTGTCATTTCTTTACAAAGCACATGACATTTGCCATTTTCTTTATAACCTCAGTTAGAAGAAATAAAATGAGGTAATATTCTAAACATAAAAGTTGCTTGAAGGTTAAGTTCATATTTTTTTTCTATGTGTGCAGGGGAAGGGATATAATACATAACAAAACTAACACATTTTAACAAATGAGCAGCATATTTAATATTTAGGGAAGCATGAAGATCTGTGAAAGCACCTTATGTAAAATATTTATTTGAGTATAAATTAAATGTACACTACAAAGTAAAATAAAATAGATTGGGGTATATAGAACACAGGCAATATGACTAAACTTGTTAAAAAACAAAACCAGTGGTTTTTTAAATCAGTGATTTTTTTTTTAAGTTTCCATTTCACAACAGAGGTGGGGACGGGGCACTGCACATTCAAAAACTTACTTCCCTGTGGCATCTTTGTGACCAAAGCAAGGCACTTAAGACTTCTCTGAACACTTAAAATGTACATTTGTCAACCTGGGCTTGTAGTTTTCAAGTCGGTGATGCAGAATCATAGAGTTGCAATTTTTGCAGCTCCTTGCTACTTCCATCACATGCTTTATCTGGAAGACTTGAAGGGTCTGCCACCACACAGAGGCATTACTGCCTGAAAGAAATTTTCTGGTGAAAGAAGGTGTCATTCTTTCTACTCTTCAGCAATGTGAGTAAGGGATGGCCTCTTTTGAAAAGTGTCTCAATTTCAGCTTTACTCAAATCTTATTTAATATTGCAAACAATCTTAACTTGCACTAGCTGGCTACAGTTTTAATGTGAGGAGTTGGAATTTTTAAGAAGGACAGCATTTGTAAACCAATTTGATCTTTGCATTTGGTGGACTGCAGATAAAATATTGCATTTGAGTTGCATTTTCACTGTGGATGGCCTATTTGCATACAAACAAAAGAGATTATTTTTAAAAAGAGATTTTCTGTGTTTTTGTTTTGGTCTCTTGGGATGACTGTGGTAAGGACGAAGGGACCAGGCCATTTTCATACCTTGGATTTTACATATTGTGTTTATGTCACCCTGTATTCTTTCTTCCTCACCATTCACTTTCAATTCATTGGTGGCCAGTTTTAGAGTCTTTGTCATCTCTTGTTTGGACGATTGACTGCAACAGCCTTGTGGCTGGCTCCCTTCATTATCTTTCATGGAAAACAATTTGATTATGAAACTTCCTTCCTTTAAAGACCCATGCCTTACTCCTCATGAGTTAGTGGTCACACTTCTCAGCAAGAAACACAAGGCCTTTCAAAGCATGAATTCAATTTTTCTCTTCTGATTTTATCACCCAACCCATAAAACTGCCCCCACAACCCATACAACAGTTTCACTTGAACCATTCACTGTTCCGTGACCATCTTCCCCACCATCCCCCACCCCTAGAACCTTTGAAAACGTTTTGCTGTCTTTACCTTTCTGGAAGCTGTTTCTTCTGCCTGGAATGTCTTCCCTGCTTTCTCTACTGCAATACTCTACTCTTCCTTACAGATCTAGATCATGCCACAGTTGGAGCCCGAACCCTTCCCTCTTTTTTTCACCATATCTTTATCTTCCTTAGTCCCTCTTCACACTATTTGTTTTTCCATTATAACAGTTTCCTCATCGTGTTAAAAATCCACTACTCATACAGCTGGCCTGCTCTGAGTTCCACAAGTTTGGGGAACGTGTTTCATTTCCCTTTGCACTCCTGGTACTTAGCATAGTAACAGGCCCAGAGTGGAGGCTCAGTTAAGTATCTATTTATTAAAGTCAATCTCTATTAACTGATTACTATGAGCTACGCACTCTGCTAGAACTCTAAGGCACCCTAAGTATTTTAAATGCATTACTTCATTTAATCCTCACAATAAATATTTTTAAAAAATTTATAGGTGAGGAAACTGACTTTCAGAGGGTTTTGGCCAGCTGCCAAAGATCACACAGCTAGTGTGACCCTCAAGCTTTTAGCAGGATATAGAATTGAATCTGTTTTCATTTCTAGCTGATAATGCTATGTGACTGCTGTTAGAATGTTGGATAGATGTCAGTGTCCCTTTTTTGGATAGAATGCTGAGCAGCTGGGCACCTTTTAAGTAAGTTCTTAGCCTTGTCCCTGGTCACTTCTTTCTTCTGACTCTGAGCTATGCACTTGATATTTCTTCATTCACCCTCGTATTCCTTACCCTCGGAACGTGGAAACCATTCAACCTTCTAAGTGACAAAGAAACTGAGGCTCAAAGAAGGTAATAACCTGTCCAAAGTTCCTTTAATCATAGGAAATATTTTTCCTAAGGCCCCCAGAACTGAATGGTTCTTGACTGGTACCCTCAGCCAATGCCTGAAGAGTGTGTAAAGGGATTACTCTGCCTGATTGTTTGAAAATAAAATTAGAAACATTTAAGGAGCTGGGTTTTGGCTTGTTTTTCTTTTTTTCTAACTTTTCCCCTGCAACCATGAACACTTAACAAGCCAGAGAGGTCTCCTGGAAACAGAATCTTGGGTCAGCCACAGAATGGACACATTAACTTTTCTACTGCCTGTCATCTAAACTCTCTGTTTCCTTCAAATTTACATGTCTGTATTGAGCCCCCAGTCAAGTTTCCCCCTCTCCCCCAATTCAATTTCTTCTAACACCCAGAGATCTTGGAGAGCAGAATGCAAATGGCCTTTTCCTTAGAATCTTATCTCCTCAAAGGAGTGGAATGGCTGGGTCCAGACTTGCAAATGACCTTCATTTCTGGACTCCCAGTTCTCACCTCCTTGATCCATAGGTTATTCCTTCTTCCTTTTTGGGGCCTCACTTTCCAGACCAAAGCTCTTAGACTCAAGCATCTGCAGCATCCAAGCAGCTCATATAAATGAGGCAGGCAGGTTGCATAGGAAGAGGAGAGTTTATACCCACTGGAAGCTGGGCAGCCTCTGCCAGATTCACCAGTTGTTACCATGTGGGATTATTAGCACACTGTTACTAGATATTCCAATTCTCCAGAAGAGCTGGAAATCTAAACTTATGTGAATTCTCCAGATTTTTGAAATATTGGCAATTAATTATGATTAAGGTTTTTGTTTTGTTTTGTTGTTTTGATGACCATTGTCTATGGACCATTTTTAGTCCACCAGCTTTTACTTTTCAATCTCTGGCTTTTACCTTTATCGTATAGTTGCCAGAAATTGTTTTGGACATGGCTCAACACAGCTCTCTCCAAGCTCAAATCTTTTCATCCACAAATGTTTCTTGCTGCTAGAAGTAATGTCTTCCTTCCCTGATCTGCCATAATATATAGCATGGTTGTTCATAGCTTGGCTCTGGAATCAGATTGGCATTTGGAATCCTGATTCTGTTGTCAGCTATGTAACTAAGCGAGACTCAGTTTTCACTTATGGAAAATCAGGGATAATACTACTTACCTCCTGCAGTTATGATGATTAAATGAGATCATATATGATACAATATAGTATACCATAATTACTGTCAGAGGCTAAGACATATTAGATATGGTGATATCTCTTCCCATAGAAACTTCTAAACAGGATTTCTATCTGATTCATGTTCATCTTTCCAACATTAAATAAAACTTTATTGAATAAATTAACAGTCAAATAGTTTCAGCCCACTACTTTCTCGCTCTGACTCACTACAGCCTGGGCCCCAATATAATATTCCTAAAATATTCCATTTACAATTTTCTCACTCTCTCCTGAACCTCTGATGCACTAACAGAGGTCAGAGGTAAAACTGGTGATTTATACCAAACCAGCCCCTCCAGACATTGAGCTATTATATAAATATTAGGATTTCACTGGTAAGTTTGTCTTTCTGGCTCCTCCTGAAATATAAGACTTGGCTGTTCTGAATCACATCCTTATACACAGGACAACAGAGTGGTGACCAGAAGCACTTCTCGAAATGGGGCTCGCCTGTGGGCATACACAGCTTCTACCATTCATACGTCACAGAGCTGTACATAAACCACAGGCCTGCATCACTCACTTCCGTCATCTGAGGATCTATGTTTGCCATTCATGGCATAGGGGCTGTACCTCACTACTAGATTACTTTTCAACTTGATTTCATCCTGCTCAGCAGAGCAATGTAATTGTACTGAAGATCTGGCAATTTTAGTCAAAGAAATAACCCTATTTCCATAATCCCACCAATCAAGAGGTAACTACTATGACTATTTTGACATATTTGTTTGCTATGTTATTTTTATGCTTTTTTTTTTTCCTCTTGGTGCTCCCCCTTGCTCCAGCATCATCCCCACCTTAGGAGCAGCTACGCTTCGTTGTCCTGCTTTGTCAGCCGTGTGTCACAACTGTCTGGTCTGGATGGTGGAGAGGCATGGTTTATGCACTGCCTCAAAGGCTGCCTGTGAAAAGACACTTTCCCTTCCCCTTTCTCTCTTGTTTGGCTGATTCATCTGTCCTTGGATGGTTTTGCATAAGCTGACTTTTTGGAGTTGTTGGGCAGCTCCTGATCCAAGATTAAAGAACATTGTTTATTTGTTTTGTAAACCAATATTTATGCCAAGGTTTTTCTGTGCAAATATATTCTCAATTAAAACACCGGCTTCTCAATTCCTGATATGGAGCTTTCTTTCTAAAATTCTTTCTAGGCCAGGTGCGGTGGGTCACACCTATAATCCAGCACTTTAGAAGGCCGAGGTGGGCAGATCACTTGAGGTCAGGAGTTTGAAACCAGCCCCATGATGAAACTGTGTCTCTACTAAAAATACAAGAAAATTAGCTGGGTGTGGTGGCGTGTTCTGAACCCAGGAGGTGAAGGTTGCAGTGAACTGAGATTGCACTACTGCACTCCAGCCTAGGTGACAAAGTGAGTGAGACTCTGTCTTTAAAAAAAAAAAAAAAAAATTCTTTCTATGTACTTACTTAGTTTTAGGAACCATTTACCAAAATAAAACACACATTCTGTGGATTATTTTCTTTACAATTCTGTATGTAGCCTTATGTTGTCTTCTCTCATTAAGGAGTCATTATTAACTTCATTTTTAACTTACTTACCTATTCATCTACTTATTTAGGTTGATTCTTATTTTTCATTATATTAAATAATGTAATAAACATTTTGGTGCACAAATATGTTTCTGTAGCCCTTGTTATTTAACTAGTTAGATCCCTAGAGGTGAAATTATTAAAGCAAGATATATAAATATTTTTATAATTAAAAAACGGTAGTTTATATATCTTCTAGAATTAGAAGTGTAAGTTTGAATACAGTTCTTGATTACTAATGAGCAAAAAAATCTTTGTAAATGAAAAGCAAACTTAAAATATTTGAAGTCCAGAAAGAGAAAAAGAAAGTTTTCACAGACAACTTCATGAAAGCACTTACATGATTACTATTATAGAATAGAATTTTATTTTAATGATTTTGGCATCCTACCTTACATGAAATTTATTTTAGGCGGCTTTATTGCTTGACTTTCACCTGATTCAACTGCATTTGGCATGCCCTTCTCTTATCTATAGTCAGGAGGTCTACTATAGCAACTTCTAGGTTATAGGTAAGAGTCCATCTGCTGGAAATCAAACAGAAAAGGCAGAACTAAAGAACTCTGACAATTAAAAATATAGGAAATAATAGATTTTAAAGCAAAGAATGCGAGTCCTAAAATATCTTATTTCCATAGGACTTCCTGTCCATTATAAATTGTTATATTCCTCATGGCATTGGCAAGTGCTTAGTAGCCTAATCTTACAGAGGACACTGAAGTTCAGGAAGCTGATAGGTTTCCCAAAGTGATACCACTAATAAATAGAAGATGATTTATTAACTACTTATTATTTGGTACCAACCAAACTAGCTCAAAACCCTGGCATTTATCTAAGACATCATACTGCCTACAGACAAATAGGAAACAGCTACCTTCATGCTCCTGTGAAACGTCACACCCTGTTATAAAAATCTTATAAAAAATCACCTTTCATATATTTACCACAAAACTGAAATTCTTGAGAACAGAAATCATGTTTACTCATACTCATCTTTGGTGTATTTTTAATGTTTAGCACAGTGTCTGGAACAAAGATGCTGAATGAACTGAAAAAAAATGTACTAAGGACATGGAGAAATTGGCAGTGCCCAGAATGGGTGTCTGCTTGTACAACCATTTTTAAGACTCTTGATATATGTTGACATATTGCTTTCCAGAAATGTTCTTCCCATTCATATTCCCACAATCAGTAGTATATGAAAGTATCCTCTTATTGCATACTTATTAGCATGATTACTCCCAACCATCCCAAAATCCACATAAAAGGAGAATATCTTGTGTTTGAATTGGCATTTCTTTAATATTTAGTGAAGATGAACATTTTTAGTTTTTTTTTTTTTACTTTTTAAACTTTTCATTTTTAAATAATTATTGATTCAAAAGAAGTTGAAAAAATGTACAGGGAAGTCCTGTGTACCTTCACCCAGCTTCCTTCAGTGGTAACATCTTGCATACACAGTTTGTGTTACGATTCACCCACTGAGGGACTTTTTTTCCCAGTTTTTTACTATTATGAATAAAGCTGGTATAAATATTCATATACTGATTTTTGAAGGAGCATAGGCTTTTATTTCTCTGGGATCAAAACCCAAGAATACAGTTGCTGGGTCATATACTAAATGCATGTTTGGTTTTATAAGAAACTGCCAAACTGTTTTCTAGAGTGGCTTAACCATTGTACATTCCCAACAAGCAATCTATGCATGATCCAGTTTCTCTGCATCCTGCCAGCATTTGGTGTTGTCATTATCTTTTATTATTTTAACCATTTTTATAGGTAGGTAGTGGTTTAATTTTTTCATAAAGACAAATGATGTTGACTCTCTTATATGGTTGTTCACCATCTGTGTATTTTCTTTGGAGAAATGTCTTTTTATATCTTTTGCCCATTTTTCTGATTGGATTGTTTGTTTTACTGTCTAATCTGATACAGGAAAATATCTCATTGGTGTTTGAATTGGCATTTCTTTAGTATTTGGTGAGAATGAACTTTTTGTCATGTTTATTTCTTTTTAAAACAATTACTGAATTATTAACTGCATTAATTGCTTTTGTCATTTCATAATTGTGGGTTTCTATTTCTAAATAGACTTAAAAAAAGTATCAGCAATTTCATTTGTATTCATCACAGTACCTTAAACTATCAGGCTCTTGATAAAGATTTATTGTTTAGTTGGTTGAAAATAGTTGTAATATTGGGGTGATAATCTAGGTTGGCCTTGATTAATCTAGGTAGTCGAGTATTTTAGGTTTATCCAGTTTTACCATTTTCTGGCCTGTATTGACTAATTGGTTCACTTAACCAAATGTTCATTCCTTTTATTTTTACTTGATGTTTCAGTGCAAATCTGATTCATTTGGCACCTAATAATATAGAGCTGTGACATTAGGGTTGTTTGGCTTATCATATTCCTGCCACTACAGAAAGATTAATTTTGACTCAAAGCTTTCTAAGAAAGTGTTTTAATACTTCTCTATTCCAATCTCCAATGGGTTTTTTTCCCCATTCTGTTTATTGATGTAAATTATAAATGATCCCTGAAATTCCTCTTGGGCTTGTTTTCTTCTTTATCTCACCAGATTCACCAGAGGCTTTACCTTTGCGAAGCCTCAAATCTCGACTTGCCTCTGAACTGACAATACAGAATAGAATCTGTATGTTATGTGCACTCAAAATCCAACAAGTAAAATGACTGCAAAAATTATTTTCTTCCTGAAATCCTTCCCAAACTAGTTTTGGGTGGGAAAAATAAAGTATTGGATTTTATTTTTGGTTACCCTTTTTTTTTTTTAATTTAAATTAAAATTTTTTTAGGAATGGGAGTCTCGCTATGTTGCTCAGACTGGTCTTGAACGGAACTCCTCGCCTCAAGCCATCCTCCCACCTCAGCCTCCTGAGTCACTGGGATTACAGGCATGAGCCATTGACCTCAGCGCTGTTTAACCTTTAAAATGGAGGAAGGAAGAACTCTGGGTCTGGCTGGCTTGGCTCCAGATTATTTCCACGGACAGCAGAGGTGAGTTTACTCCAGTGAGGAGGTCTCATTTTATCACCAGATTTTCTGCAGGAGACCATCTGTGCTGCCTCCATTTTCCGAGCTCTCCAAAGTCTACTGCCTCCACTCAACTGGGAGTGTTCTGCAAAGGTCACTGAGGGCCTCTGGACTGACATTTTCAGTCATTCTCCTACTTCGCCTTTCTGCAGAATTTGACCTGTGACTACACTCTGCTTTGTGAAATGTTTCTACTCTTAATTTAAGTGATGTAATCCTGTTTTGGTTTCTTTCCCTCCTCCCTGATGCACTTATTCACAACTTCTTTCTCTGGCTGTATGCACTCTCACCAAGTGTATTAGTTTGCTGGGGCTGTGGTAACAAAGTACCACAAACTGGGGTGGCTTAAACAACAAAAATTTATTTTTTTTCTGGAAGCCAGGAGTCCAAACTTAGGGTTTCCACAGGGTTGGTTCTTTCTGGAGGTTGTGGGGAAAGACTCTGTTGCGAGCCTTTCTCCCTGGCTTGTATGTGGATGGCCGCCTTCTCCCTGTGTCTTCACACCGCTTTTCTGCTGTGTGTTTCCCTTCCTTACAATAAGCACAACAATTGTCTTGGATTAGGACCCACCCTAATGACCTCATTTAAATTTTATTATCTCTGTAAAGACCCTATCTCCAAATATGATCAAATCCTGAAGTCCTGGGAGTTAGGATTTCAACATATGAATTTTGAGGGAGCCACAATTCAATGCTTAACATGTAGTCACTACAGTTACCTTTCATGCCACATCTCATGTGTTCAACATGGAAAGCTTGGTAAATATGCTCTTTCCATGAATGCATTCTCCTCTTTCTTGCACCCATCTCCCCACTTGATTTCTTTCTTTTTTTTTTTTTTTTTTTTGAGATGGAGTCTCACTCTGTCACCCAGGCTGGAGTGCAATGGTGCTATCTCAGCTCACTGCAACCTCTGCCTCCCGGGTTCAAGTTATTCTCGTGCCTCAGTCTCCCAAGTAGCTGGGACTACAGGCCCACTTGATTTCTATGATACCACTTTTCTCCTGAGCTGCTCCAGTCTCTCTAGCCCCTCCTCAGTATCTATTGTAGATTCTTCTTCCTCATCTCCCTCCTTAAATGTCAAGGTTTTCCAAGTTCTGTCCTTGGCTTCCTCTCAATCCTCCATCCTCTCTGCTACTGAATTGACCCACAGTGAGAATTTCAACTGTCAACCGTACTTATGCAGAAGACTCTTCATGTGCATTCCAGGCCATCCCTCTTTTTTGAACTTGCACCTAAATATCTACTTGTCTGCTTGGACATCTCCATCCAACTGCTCCACAGGCACCTCAAACTCAACACGTTAGAGAAGGAATTCACCATCTGTCTTTTCTCTCTGCCTGACGCAAACCCACTCTGCTTCCTATACCTTCCATTTTGTGAAGGATGCCACTATGCACTTAGATCTCTCCTCCTCTCCCAGTGTCTACATCTGTCAAAAACCAAATTCTGTCAATTCTGGTGCTAAAATATCTCTTAAATGCATCCTCTCCTCTCTGATCCCACCATAACTGCCCTGGTTTCATGCCCTCACCATTTCCCCTTGGCTTACTCCAATAGTCTCCTAAATGATCTCCGTGTCACTCCAAATCAGTTTGCATTCTTCTGCCAGGGGATTTTTTTAAAGTAAATTTTATCATGTCTCTATTTGTTGATGATTCTTCAAACTTAGGCTGTTCCTTTAGGATGATTATAGTTGGATGCCTGGACTGTGGGCTCCTTGTTCTGGCCCCACCCAGCTTCATCCTCTATTATTACTCCCCATTAGGCATCTTCTCAAAGCTATACTTAAAATTCCCCCATGCACCTAGACCCCGTTTGTCTATTTAATTACCCAGGCCTTGAGACTTTAAACTACATTAACCTCCCATGAAGCCCATAGCTGGTGGCCTACAAAAGCCCCAGTGTCTCTGAGTCATCTGCTCTCTCTTGCACTAGCTCTTTGCTCCAGGCTTCATTCCTGCTCCTAACTTGACTCTCAGTTTCCTTAACTTCACCTGCCTTTCTACCATTTGGCTTCCCGCTATCATCAGTCACTCCCTGGAGGCTGGCCTTGTCCTTGGGTTCTGCTTGTTTTAGATCAGCTCCTCCATCCCAAAAGCACAACTTGGGGTTGTCCTGCCAGGCTCAGAGGATACTGAACATTTCTGCTGGAAAAAACCTTCCTCCATTCTGTTCTTAGTAATGCCGTTAAGTGGTTGTATAATCTTGGACAAATCACTTTTCCTCTGTTTCTTAATCCAAACAGTAATAGTAATAAAAACTACTAACAATTCTTGAGTACTTAGCAGGATATGGATTATCTCATTAAAATTTCACAACTACTTTATGACATATTACCATACTCCCATTTTACACACAAGAAACTGGGAATTACAATGGTTAAGCAACTTGTCCAAAATCACACAGCTAGGAAGTTGGGGAACTGGTATTCAAACCCCAGCAGCCTGGCTTCAATGTGCG
This sequence comes from Pongo pygmaeus, assembly GCF_028885625.2. NCBI lineage: Eukaryota > Metazoa > Chordata > Mammalia > Primates > Hominidae > Pongo > Pongo pygmaeus. The sequence continues at coordinate 54,840,127 of NC_085930.1, read as the reverse complement.
GCCAGTTAGCCACTGCACTGTCCTCCCTCTCAATATGCAACTCACCCTAGAGAGCCATGCGATCACTTCCGTAAAATAAGGGAAGAGTGCTCCAGCCTGTTCTAAATATAAAATTCTATCAGAACATGCCTTTCAAGATCTAATGAGTTATGGGTAGAGTGGGTGTATTTAGAAGAGGATTCAAGAGATGAAGAAAGATAAATGCAAAGGGCTAAAGCCCTAACTATGGAATCTCACAACTTATAAATTATCACACATCGCTAGATGGTTACTTCTCTGAGAAAAACCAGCTATTGTTTTTTTTAATCTTAAATATTTAACTTTATTTTTCTGCCAACAGATGGGATTCAAATTGAAAAGCACACAGTGGAAAATACAAACTACCTATATTTCTGATTAATATTGTTTGTATACATGTATCATGTATAAAAGTGATAGCACTGTTCATTCTGCATTTTTCCCCTTTAACTAAACCATTATGAATTGTTCTACAATGGAATTTCAAATAATTACATGGTATTCCATTATGGATGTTCCATAATCAACCAATCACTTGTTTTTAAACATGTAAATTGTTTCTAAGATTTTCCTTATTAGAAACAATAGCAAGAAAAATATCCATCACTAAAACTTTACAAACATGTATTATTATATCTTAAAATAAATTCCTAAAAGGTGAATTGCTTGGTTAAAGGGCATATACATTTTAAAGGCTTTTGATATGTATCACTAGATTATTTTCCAGAAAGATGATATCACCACTAGTGGGCAACTAGGGTACAAATAATCCTCCCTTCTTAGCAAGATAGAGGATTCTTGCTTGCTTGCTTTTTAAAACTTAATATTTATCTCTTTGACAGAGAAAAAAATGATACTTCACTGTTGTTTTAATTTGCATTTATTTCATCTCTTATGAGAGCAAACATTGTTTAATGGCTATTATTGGTTCATGACCAATCTTCAGGCACTGTGAAACAAAAGGAATCTTAACAAGTTCAATATAGACAGCAGCCTATGGTTTTTTAGACCTCTGCAGACAGTGCTAGCATAATTAAGTAGTATCCCCTCTATGGTACCACAAAAATTATAAATTTTGAAATTCTTTTTTTCTTCATACAAGTATAACACTTCAAAATTCCCCTGGAGCAAAAGGAATCTTTACTGGAAAATTAAATTTTAATCTTCTGAAATAAAAGCAACAAAGCTTTTTCTCAAACCAGTAAGCACTGGGTAGATGAAAGTTACTTCGATTTTCAAAGAACAGTAATTATAAATACATAGTGACGGCCGGGTGCGCGGTGGCTCCCGCCTGTAATCCCAGCACTTTGGGAGGCCGAGGTGGGCAGATCACAAGGTCAAGAGATTGAGACCATCCTGGCCGACATGATGAAACCCCGTCTCTACTAAAAATACAAAAATTAGCCGGGCGTGGTGGTGCGTGCCTGTAGTCCCAGCTACTCAGGAGACTGAGGAAGGAGAATCGTTTGAATCCGAGAGGCAGAGGTTGCAGTGAGCTGAGATTGCACCACTGCACTCCAGCTTGGCGACAGAGTGAGACTCTGTCTCAAAAATAAATAATTAAAAATAAATAAATAAATAAATACACAGTGACTGGTGCCAGCTGCCGCCATCCAAGAGAAGGGCGGGTGTGACTCCTTCCAGGAAGTCTCCACAGCATGGAGAAACCTTCTGGCACACAGCGAAGCGGGCAGTAAAGATTTTAGCTCTATCCCTTATGAATAGTGTGAACTTGGGCAAGTTATTTAGCCTCTTTAAGCCACAGTTACCTCATCTGTCAAAAAGAATGACGGTATCTTTCCAAAAGTCATTGTGAAGAATAAAATTCAGTGAAATAACACCAGTAAAGTACCCAGCACACCATGCATGTTCAATACATGGTAACTAATTTAATCACTCTACCTCCTTCCACTACCCAACCCTGCCCAAAATCTCCCATGGCCTGACTATGACATATTAACTGAGTTTTGCATTTTCTCCTTATACCTCTTTTTTCTCTTTCTCTTTCTTGATCTCTCTCCCTCTACCTTCTCTATCTCATTCCTCCACCCTCAGACCAAACTGACCCTGGTAGACAAAAAACATATTCCCTGTTATTTGTCATTCGTATGCAGATATTTTAAAAATTCCTGATTCTTCACTTAAAATCAATGACTGTAACATTCAGTATTTGAATAACAGATTTACAAAACCAAAATTAGGCACCTAAAAATATATATAACTACCACCAATGAACTGCTTTGGGCATTGCAAATAATTCTTGCCTTCATGCGACAAAGATCTTTTGTAGAAAAAAAAAGCTTCTCCACTTAGGAACTAAGTGAAGGACACACATCAAAGCACCATCTTCAACCTCAGCCTTTCACTGCAGTCACAACTTATAACTTCTCTGCAAAGAATAAGAATTCTTACTCACCACTGGGGATCCATTTTGGCTGCTTCTGCTGTGACCTAATACCTGGAAATGACCCCACTCATCCGTGTGTCTGTGCTAGTCCCTGTTACAACAGCAGAGAAGCAAAGCTTTCACCCTGTGCAAGTCTTCCTCGGCAATGACTGTATACCTACCCAGCTAACTTTCTTTAAGAGAAGCTGTTCCTCTTTTCTCTACAGATTTTGACCACACTTGAGGAAGAAATTTAACCCTTTCCTTGCAGTTTAAATTCATTGACATAGGTCTACATGTATTAAAGAATATATAATTCAGTAGCTTGAGTTCCAGACATGAGGTTAAGATGAGCCTGACTAAAAAAAATCTCCCCTCTTGAAATTCCCTCAAAAAACCTAGAAAATAAAATAATTAGAAAGAGAAAACAAACCTCCGCAGCTACAAAATAGAATAAAGAGGCATTCTACAGATTTTGGTAAGATAATAAAAAGTGATTTATTGTGGATGTGGATTGGGAGTGAGTAGCCACCTAACCCTGCCAATTTCCACAACCAAAGTCTGGAGAGTTTCACTGAGCTGGGGTGGCGGTGGGAGATGGGGAGATGTTCTGTGAGGACTGCATAACCAAGGAGGGCAAACAGAAGCTACTGCTTTTATTATTTCATTCCTTCTATAGCCAAGGATTACATTGATGAAAGCAAATATTCTGAAACAGAAGTCTGAAAAAAAGGCAGCATTATAAAATTAATAGATGTCCCTAAGAGATAAACATAGAATTAATAAACAGAAACTATACTAGAAGATATTTCCTCGTATGAATTAAAATGGGCATCATCTAGAAACTCAAACTGTTTAGTATATCAAAGCAAAAGTTATGAAAATTGATTCTCATCCAGGCAAATAATTGTGAATATTTTAAATTCCAAAGGCAAAACTAAAAACAAAATGAAAACATAGAATGACTACAGAGAAACAAAAAACAACTTGGCATCTTATTCAACCCTAAATGGCAAAAAATAACAGAACAATATCTGCAGAATTTTGAGTTAGCATTATCTACCTAGATAAGATGCCAGTTAAGTGTCAAGTCAATAGAAATATGTCACCAAGCAGGCAAGAAAACAACAAGTGCAACAGAAATACCACCACCAAGACAGCCTTCCTAAATAAATTATTTAAGGATATATTCCAGAATAATAAATGAATTAAAATAGAAAGCCTTAAAATGGAGAAGCCATGGCTGAAAACACCAGTGCTGAGCTTTAAAGCAAGTTAAACATGGAGAAATAAGATTAAATAATTATAAATTAGTTTAGACCAAAATGCTAAATAAGAAAAACTTATTAGAAGTAGATTACATATATTATTTCAAGGAAGTTTAAAAATAACAGATGACATCACTGCTAACTAGAGTAAGGAAGCAAAATCAACACAATTATTAATCTTCAAATAAGAAGATAGAACAATTATTATTTTATCAACTTTGATAATTTCATCCGGATTTGAGAATTTTTAAAAATGAAGACAGCAATGATATAAAATAAGTTATCTATCTTCAAAATTATTGCAGAGCAGGAGTGCAAATAAAATAGTATTTATAACTACATGACACATCAGAAATAAGATGAGATAAAAAAAATCCATGTAAATCTCATTTGTTATAAGTATAAATATTAAAGGTATGGGATGTCATTTTTCAGTTTCTTGGTAGCAATGTACACACTCAAATTTCCATTTCTTGGTATCAATGCATACACTCAAATTTTTATTTAAGATAGCATAAGCATTTTCTCCTGTTATCATAAACTTTTTAGTAGTCATTAAATAGTACATTAATAGTACATCAAGTATACACTGTGAAAGCTGGCTGTAATGGCACATACCTGTAATCCTGGCTACTCAGGAGGCTGAGGTGGGAATATTGCTTGAACCCAGGAGTTTGAGACCATCTTGGGCAACATAATGAGACCTTGTCTTATACACACAAAAAAGGTATATATTGTAGTAAAATTATCTTCCTAATATCAGACAGTTTTAGCTTTCAGTATTTTTATATTACAATTTTCTGATTAATATATTTAGTATATATATTTAGGAGTTTTTAGTATTTATTAGTTATCCATTGCCATATAACAAAGTATCTCAAAAATTTATTTCCTTAAAACAATAAATGTTTAGGGATTGATATCCAGAATATATGATTAAAAAAACTCCTACAACTTTGCAGAAGAAACAACAAACAATTAAAAAGTAGGCAAAAGAGTTGAACAGACTTTCTTCAAGGGAGATATACAAACGGCCAATACTCACATGAAAATGTGCTCAAAACCACTAGTCATTAGGGAAATGCAAATCAAAACCACAGTGAACGTCAGCAAGATGGCAGAATAAGAAACCCCAGCCTGTGCTCCCTCCCACAGAGACACTAACTTAACTATACACAGACCGATTCCTTTTGTGAGAAATCCAGAAGCTGGCTAAGAGGCTACATCACGCTAGATGAGCAAAAAAAGCAACGGCACTGAAGCCAGTGGGAAAATTCATAGTATACCCTCACCATAGTCTGTCCTCTTGGCACAGTGCCACATGGTTAGGAGGAAATTCCCAGTTCTTGGCTTCTCCCTGAAGAAGAAATGAGAAGACTAGACCATATAACCAAAGTTCTGACTTTTTGGCCGGGCGCAGTGGCTCACGCCTGTAATCCCAGCACTTTGGGAGGCCAAGGCAGGCGGATCACTTGAGGTCAGGAGTTTGAGACCAGCCCGGTCAACATGGTGAAACCCGATCTCTACTAAACATACAAAAATTAGCCAGGCATGCTGGCACATTCCTCCCAGCTACTTGGAAGGCCGAGGCAGGAGAATTGCTTGAACCCGGGAGGCGGAGGTTGCAGTGAGCCGAGATTGCACCATTGCACTCCAGCCTGGGCAAAGAGGCGACACACCGTCTCAAAAAAACAACAACAAAAAAACCCAAAGTTCTGACTTTCTTGGGGGCTGCCTGAGGGACTAGCCTCTGTCTTACCTGTCTTAGAGAGTTAACAGGACCCACCATACTCTAGATGCCTGGGGGACACTGAGAACAAAAAAATACTGGGTGATATATTGCTGTCCTAGAGGGTTCTTGCTACAGCAGATACAGACTGATACAGTTCAGTGGCCTGTCCCTAGGGAACATGGAAAAGAGTGAAGCATGCAACCAATATTCCTGCGTTTTGGGGAAATGGGGAGATGCCCATAGGATTGGTTTCTTTCTTGCCTGTCTTGAATCACTGGCATACTCTAGATGCCTGGGGCCCCATGAAAAGAAACCAAAGAGCTGAACAGCATGATGCCATTTCAGCGGACCTGTGGCACAGCAGAGGCCAATATAGCTCAGTGCCCTCTTCTTCAGGAAGGCAAGAGAAAAATAGAACATGTGTCCAGAATTCTGGCTTTTCAAGGGGCTGCCAAAGGGACTGGTTTCCATGTATCCCCATTTAAGGCAGAGAAGGTCTAACATACTTTAGAAGACTAGGGGCTGCCAAGAACAAAAAAAAAGAGCTGGACCGTGTGCTGCTACTTTGGAGGACACACACTATAGAAGACAGACAACAGGAGGAGCAAGAGATAATGAACTCGTCAAAAAGAGAAGCCAGAAAATCTCTCTACTTAGGAATCTACGTGCACAAGCCCAGAGAAAACGTATCCACAGAAAATGTTTGCGAGGTCCCCAGAATCTTTAGCCAGGCTAAAGATTATGAAGGTCTTTCCCAGTACAAAGCCAGCTGGTAAAGACTGGAAGAAGTGGCTGGTTTTTGTTGTTGTTTGTTTGTTTTGTTTTTTAATATGCAGATACCAACACAAAGTTCTAAGAAATATGAAGAAATGGGAAATGGTCAAGTCAAAGAAACAAAATAAGTCTCCAGAAACAGATCCTAAAGAAACAGAGGTATATGAATTATGTGACAAAAAAATTCCAAATAACCATCATATTGATGCTCAATCAGTTCAGGAAAGTGATGCATGAACCAATGAGAAATTCAATAAGGGTAGAAAATATTAAAAGGAACCAAACAGAAATTTTAGAGCTGAAGAATGCAATTTTAACTGAACTAAAAAATTCACTAGAGGGGTTCAACTGCAGATTTGATCAAGCAGAAAAAATAATCAGCAATTCAATTACAAGTCATTTGAAATCATCCAGAGGAGCAAAAAGGAACAATAAAAATAACAACAAAGAAAATAAGTAAAGAAAGCTCGAGAGACTTATTGGACACCATCAAATGGACCAATATATGTATTAGAGCAGTCCAAGAAAGAGAAGGGTTGGAGAGCTCATTTAAATAAATAATGGCTGAAAACTTCTCAATTCTGAGGGAGAAAATGGACTACAGATCCAAGAAGCCCAACAGGCCTAAATAAGATGAACCCAAACAAATCCACAATGAAGCACATTATAATCAAATTGTCAAAAGCCAAAAAGAGAATTTTGAAAGCAACAAGAGAAAAGCAGTTCATTACATACAAGGACACTCCTATAAGATTAGCAATGGATTTCTTAGCAGAAACTTTGAAGGACAAAAGGGAATGAGATGATGTATTAAAAGTGCTGAAAGAAAAGAACCAGCCAACCAAGAATACTCTCTCTGGCAAAACTGGCCTTCAAAAATGAGAAATAAAGACTTTCCTAAACAAACAAAAGCAGAATAAGTTCATCACTAGAGTTGCCTTTCAAGAAATGCTAAAGAGAGTCCTTCAAGTTGAAATGGAAAGATACTAAACAGCAATACAAAAACATGAAAGTATAAAGCTAACTGGTAAAGATAGATATATAGACAGGTACAGAATACTGTAATAGTGTAACAGTATTGTGTAAATCACTTAATTCTGGTATAAAAGTTAAAAAAACAAAAGCATAGAAGTAATTATAATTATAAAAATATATTAATGGCTGTACATTATTAAAAATATAATTTGTGACATCCGTAACTGTGTGTGGGGGAAGTAAAAGCAAAGTCTTTATATGAAGCTGAATTTAAGTTTTATCGGCTTTAAAAAGATAGTTATATCTATAAGCTGTTTTATGTAAGTCCCACGATGAGCACAAAGAAAATACCTGTGGAATTTCCACGAAAGAAAGTAAGAAAGGTGTAAAATCATGTCACTATAAAAAAATCAATGAAACACGAAGGAAGATAGCAAGAGATAAAAAGAGCAACAGAATAGCTACAACACAAAAAACAAATTTCAAAATGTTGATAGTAACCCCTTTTCTATCAATAATTACTTTAAATATGAATGGACTAAGCTGCCCAAATGACATAGCACAGTTGAATGAGTTTTAAAAAAATAAGATCCAACTATGCACTGTCTACAAGATTCACTTTAGATTTAAGAACACACATAGGCTGAAAGTATAAGGATGGAAAAATATTCCATGCGAATGATAACCAAAAGAGGGCAGGAGTAGCCATACCTACAAAAGATAAAATAGACTTTATCTTCGTAAGTTTGTGCAACTATAGTAAGATATCTGAAATTGGGTAATTTATAAATAACAGAAATTGATTTCTTACAGCTATGGAGATTGGGAAGTCAAAGGTGCTGGCATTCAAGTCTTGTGAAGGCTTTCTTGCTGTATCCTCACATGGTGGAAGAAGGACAAAAAGAGATAAATTGCTGTGTCCTCACATGGTGGAAGAGTAGAAGAGCAAAAAGGGCCTAAGCCAGTTCTCTCTAGGCATTTGATGAGGCTATAATCCATCCATGAAGGCGGATATTTCATTATTTAATCACATCCCAAGAGGCTCCACCTCTTAAAACCACTACAATGGGGATTAAGTTTCAACACATGAATTTTTGGGGACATTCAGACCATAACAGACTTTAAATCAAAAATTGTCAAAAGAAACACAGAAAGACATCATATAATGATAAAAGGTTGAATTCACCGGAAAGATATAACAATGATAAATTTATATGCACCAACATCAGAATACCTAAGTATATGAAGCAAACATTGACAAAACTGAAGGGAGAAATAGACAGCAACATTATAATAATAGAGGATTTTAATACCCTAGTTCCAATAAAGGTTAGAACATCTAGACAAAAGATCAATTAGTTAACAAGGGGCTTGATCGACACTATAGACCAAATGGACCTGACAAACATACACAGAACATTCTACCTAATAGCAGCAGAATTCACATTTTTCCCAAGAACACACAGAACTTTTTTTTAATAGATCACATGCTGGATCACAAAACAAGTCCTATCACATTTAAGATTGAAATCATACCAAGTATCTTTTCCAATCACAATGGAATGAAACCAGAAATCAATATTAGAAGGAAAATTGGAAAATTCACAAATATGTGGAAATGCAACAACATACTCTTGAACAAATGGATCAAAGAATGAATCAAAAGGGAAATTAGAAAATATCTAGAAACAAAGAAAATAGACAACATACCAACCTTTATGGAATGCAGCAAATGCAATACTAAAAGGGAAGTTGATAACAATAAACATATTAAAAATATCTCAAATAAAAAATCTAACTCTACATGTTAAATAACTAAAAAAAGAAGAACAAGCTAAGCCCAAAGTTAGCAGAGAAAGGAAGTAATGATTAAAACATAAAGGTGGCTTATGCCTGTAATCCCAGCACTTTGGGAACCCAAGGTAGGAGGATCACTTGAGGCCAGGTGTCCAAGACCAGCCTGGGCAACATAGCAAGACCCTGTCTCTATACAAAAAAAAAAAAAAGAAGACTCAGATAAGAGGAAAAATGAAATAGGAGACATAGCAATTGATTCCACAGAAATTTAAAAAATGTTGTAAGAGACTGTTGTGAACACTTACGTTCCAACAAATTGGATAACCTAAAAGAAATGGACACATTCCTAGAAACAGAACCTACCAAAGCTGAATCATAAAGAAATAGACAATCTGAACAGACCTATAACTAGTAATCAGATTGAATCATCAATCAAAAACTTCCCATTAAAGAAAAGCCCAAGACCAGATGACTTCACTGGTGAATTCTATCAAACATTTAAAGAAGAATTAACACTAATCCTTCTCAAACTCTTCCAAAAATTTGAAGAGGAGAGAACACTTCCAAACTCATTTTACAAGGCCAGTGTTAACCTGACAGCAAAGCCAGAAAAAGACACTACAAGAAAAGAAAACTACAGGCCAATATCCCTGATGCAAAAATCTTCAATAAAATACCAGCAAACCAAATTCTATTGTACATTAAAAGGATTATACTCTATGACCAAGTGGGATTTATCCCTGGAATGCAAAGATGATTCAACATATGAAAATCAATATGGTACATCATTAAAATCATATGGTCATCTCAATAGACACAGAAAAAATACTTGGTAAAATTCAACACTCTTTCATCATAAAACCCTCAACAAACTAGGAATAGAAGGAAAGAAGGAATTTACCTCAACATAATAAAGGGAATATTTGAAAATCCCATTGCTAGCATCACACTTAATGGTGAAAAACAGAAAGCTTTTCCTTGATGAGGAACAAGGTAAGTGTGCCTACTTCATCACTTCTATTCAACACAGTGCTGGATGCCCTAGCTAAGTAATTGGGTAAGAAAAAGAAATAAACGGCATTCAAATTGGAAAGAAAGAAGTAACATTATCTGTGTTCACAGATGATGTGATCTTATATATAGAAAACTCTAAAGATTCCACCAGAAAAAAAAAGTTAGATCTAATAAACGAATTCAGTAAAGTTGCAAGATACAAAATCAACATACAAAAATCAGTTGCTTTTCTATACACTAACAATGAACAACCTGCAAAGGAAATTAAGAAAACAATTCAATTTATAATAGCACCAAAAATTCTTAAAAACTTAGGAATAAACTTAAACAAAAAGGTAAAAGACCCATATGCTGAAAACTGCAAAGCATCAATGAAAGAAATTAAGAAGACAAAGATAAATGGAAAGATAGCCGTCTTAGTCTGTTTTGTGCTGCTATGACAGACTACCTGACACTGCGTAATTTATAAACAATAGAAATTTATTTCTCGTGGCTTCACATGCTGGGAAGTCCAATAACAAGTTGTCAGCATCTTTCAAGGGGCTTCTTGCTGCATCATCCCATGGCAGAAGGCAGAAGGGCAAGACAGGGAGACAGTGAGAGAGAACAAAAAGGGACCTAATTCACTTCTGTAACAAACTTATGGCAGTGATAACAAACCCACTCCTGTGATAATGACATTAATCCATTCATAAGGGAGGGAGTCCTCCTGACCTAAAATTATCTCATTAGGCCCCATCTCCCAACACTGTTACATTGGTAATTAAGTTTCCAACACTTGCTTTTGGGGGGGTACATTCAAAGCACAGCATTTGTCACCTGCATATCTTCTTTGGTAAGGTGTCTGTTAAGGTTTTTGGCCCATTTTAAATCAGTTGTTCATTTTCCTATTGCTGAGTTTTAGGAGTTCTTTATATATTTTGGATAACAGTTTTTTAAAAATTAAATATGTCTTTTGCAAATATTTTCTTCTAGTCTGTGTCTTGTCTTTTCATACTCTTGATGGTGTCTTTCACAAAGCAGAGATTTTTAATTTTAATAAAGTATAACTCATCAATTATTTCTTTCATGCATTGTGCCTTTGGTGTTGTACCCACACAGTCATGAATGGATCCAAGGTCATCTATATTTTCTTTTATGTCATCTTCTAGTATTGCAGTTTTTCATTTTAAATTTAGGCCTATGACCCATTTTGAGCTAATTCTTGTTTTTTTTTTCTTTTCTTTTTTTTTTTGCATCTGGATTTCCAGTTGTTCTAGCATTATTTGTTGAAAATGGTATCTTCTTCATTGTATACCATTTGCTCCTTTGTCAAATATCACTTGACTGTATTTTTGTAGGTCTATTTCTGGGCTCTCTATTGATCTATAATCTATTCTTTTGCTAATACCACACTGTCTTGACTACTGTAGCTTTATAATAAGTCTTGAAGTTAAGTGTATCAGTCCTCCAAGTTTGCTGTTTTTCTTCAATTTTCTAAGATATTATTTTTTATATTTTCCTTTCCCAACATGTTTGCACTAAGACATTTTTGAAATTCAGATATTTTATATATTTTGTAGTAAAACTATGGATATTTTTTATGCAACTTCTTCCAACCCCTTTGAATCTGACAAAACCCATTTCCCAACTTGAAATAAAACTTTTCGATTTTATCTTTTTTGGTTTCTAAGATTGCAGTTTTTTTTTTTTCTTTTATTATTATTATTATTATTATTATACTTTAGGTTTTATGGTACATGTGCGCAATGTGCAGGTAAGTTACATATGTATACATGTGCCATGCTGGTGCGCTGCACCCACCAACTCGTCATCTAGCATTAGGTATATCTCCCAGTGCTATCCCTCCCCCCTCCCCCCACCCCACAACAGTCCCCAGAGTGTGATGTTCCCCTTCCTGTGTCCATGTGTTCTCATTGTTTAATTCCCACCTATGAGTGAGAATATGCGGTGTTTGGTTTTTTGTTCTTGTGATAGTTTACTGAGAATGATGATTTCCAGTTTCATCCATGTCCCTACAAAGGACGTGAACTCATCATTTTTTATGGCTGCATAGTATTCCATGGTGTATATGTGCCACATTTTCTTAATCCAGTCTATCATTGTTGGACATTTGGGTTGGTTCCAAGTCTTTGCTATTGTGAATAATGCCGCAATAAACATACGTGTGCATGTGTCTTTATAGCAGCATGATTTACAGTCCTTTGGGTATATACCCAGTAATGGGATGGCTGGGTCGAATGGAATTTCTAGTTCTAGATCAATCACAAGCATTCTTATACATCAATAACAGACAAACAGAGAGCCAAATCATGAGTGAACTCCCATTCACAATTGCTTCAAAGAGAATAAAATACCTAGGAATCCAACTTACAAGGGATGTGAAAGACCTCTTCAAGGAGAACTACAAACCACTGCTCAGGGAAATAAAAGAGGATACAAACAAATGGAAGAACATTCCATGCTCATGGGTAGGAAGAATCAATATCATGAAAATGGCCATCCTTCCCAAGGTAATTTACAGATTCAATGCCATCCCCATCAAGCTACCAATGACTTTCTTCACAGAATTGGAAAAAACTACTTTAAAGTTCATATGGAACCAAAAAAGAGCCCGCATCGCCAAGTCAATCCTAAGCCAAAAGAACAAAGCTGGAGGCATCACACTACCTGACTTCAAACAATACTACAAGGCTACAGTAACCAAAACAGCATGGTACTGGTACCAAAACAGAGATATAGATCAATGGAACAGAACAGAGCCATCAGAAATAATGCCACATATCTACAAGTATCTGATCTTTGACAAACCTGACAAAAACAAGAAATGGGGAAAGGATTCCCTATTTAATAAATGGTGCTGGGAAAACTGGCTAGCCATATGTAGAAAGCTGAAACTGGATCCCTTCCTTACACCTTATACAAAAATCAATTCAAGATGGATTAAAGACTTAAATGTTAGACCTAAAACCATAAAAACCCTAGAAGAAAACCTAGGCATTACCATTCAGGACATAGGCATGGGCAAGGACTTCATGTCTAAAACACCAAAAGCAATGGCAACAAAAGCCAAAATTGACAAATGGGATCTAATTAAACTAAAGAGCTTCTGCACAGCAAAAGAAACTACCATCAGAGTGAACAGGCAACCTACAAAATGGGAGAAAATTTTCGCAACCTACTCATCTGACAAAGGGCTAATATCCAGAATCTACAATGAACTCCAACAAATTTACAAGAAAAAAACAAACAACCCCATCAAAAAGTGGGCGAAGGACATGAACAGACACTTCTCAAAAGAAGACATTTATGCAGCCAAAAAACACATGAAAAAATGCTCACCATCACTGGCCATCAGAGAAATGCAAATCAAAACCACAATGAGATACCATCTCACACCAGTTAGAATGGCAATCATTAAAAAGTCAGGAAACAACAGGTGCTGGAGAGGATGTGGAGAAATAGGAACACTTTTACACTGTTGGTGGGACTGTAAACTAGTTCAACCCTTGTGGAAGTCAGTGTGGCAATTCCTCAGGGATCTAGAACTAGAAGATTGCAGTTTTACATGTAACTTTATGTAAAATTGACTTTACTAAGTTGGTGAGGTGAGAATATAAATAAATCCTTTCCCTCATTTTAAACCAGTTGTTCCCTTGTTATTTGTTTAATTCTGGTTTACTCCTCCACTGATTTGTGATGTTTTCTTAGTAATATTGTAAAATCTTTCATGTATGTGAAATAATATACAGCGTGGGGACAATTATGTATCATACTCTTAATTAACATAGATTTAAAATATCTTATAATAATTTTAGTATCCATTAAGGCTATCTCTTAATTTATTTTTGAAATCTTCAAAAGTCATAGTAATTATCCTTTCTATTTACATTCTGAAGTAATTTTATCGTATTTTAAAATGTAGTCTCTCTTTAACTGAGTCTTTTAAGAACTTGTCAGTAAATTTTACAATTGTGCTATTAACATTTATTTTATTTTTCCCCATGTTATAAACACATAATACATTGTTAAAATTTTGCTTTAAACAATCAATTATCTTTTAGCACATTGAAATATAAGTAACAATAAATTTTATCTTACCCTCATTTATTCTGTTTTCAAATCTCTTCATTTCTTCGTGTATATTCTAGTTTCTAACCCATATTATACATCATATTTCTTCTGCCTGAAAAACATTTTTTCTTTTAAAATTTCTTGCGGTGTATGTCTGCTGGCAATGAATTTTACCAGTATTTGTCTGAAAAAGTCTTTATTTCTCCATTGCTTCTGAAAAATATTTTTGCTGCATAAAGAGTATGGGGTCAACAGTTTTCTTTCTTACAGCACTTTAAATATATCCCTTTACTGTCTTTTTACTTACATGGTTTCTGGAAGAAAATGTCTGCTGTAATTCTTATCTTGTTTTTCTACATGTAATATCTTTTTTTCTCTACTTGTGATATCTTTTTTTCTCTGGCTACTTTTAAAATTTTCTGTCTTTGGTTTTTAGTGGTTTGAATCTAACGTGCCTAGAAGTGAGTTTTTTGCTTTTGGTTTTTGGTATTTATACTTCCTGGTGTTCTCTGAGCTTCTTAGACCTGTGGTTGGAGGTATGCTATTAATTTTAACAAATTCTTGGTTATTATTTCTTCAGATATTTCTTATGTCTTATATTCTGTCTCTCTGATCCTCTTAAATTTCAATACATGTATGTTATATCACTTGATGTTTTCCTCCAGCTCTTAGTGGTTCTGTTTTATTTTCACTCTCTTTTTCCTCTGTGCATATCTGTTTGTGTAATTTCTGTTGACCTATTTTCAAGTTCTCTTTCTTTTTAAAATTTTTTCAGAATTTTATTTTTTAATTGACAATTAATAATTGTACACAAAGGGTGCATAACAATATTTTGCTACACATAATGTACGGTGATCAGATCAGAAGTTCCCTTTCTTTTGCTGTGGTCTGACAGGTTGGTTTAAGGCATTATTTATTTCTGTCCATGCGTTTTTTTATATCTAGCATTTCTATTGATTCTCTCTTACAGTTTTTGTCTTTCTGCTGAAAATATCTGTCTGAGCTTGCATGCTATTTACCCTTTGCAATAAGTTATTTGATATATTAATTATAGCTGTTTTAAATTCCATGTCAGTTAATTCCAACATCTTTGTCATATCTGTATCTGATTCTGAAGATTCCTTTGTCTCTTCAAATTTTGTTATTTCTTGCCATTTTGTGTGCCCTATAGTTTTTTTGTTGCAAGTTAGGTGTGTTGTATAAGATAGTAAATACTGAGGTAAATATATTATATGCTGCAGACAAACATGCCTTTCCTTCTGCAAGGCCTTTAGTAGTATGGGGATTTACATTAATTTAGCATGGAGTTCAGTTGGATTTGAAGTTTGTTGTTAGTATCTTTGACCTCAGTGCACTATAGGCTTCAGATTTCTTTAGTAATACCTATGCTAGGGTATGGGCTATTTGCCAGAGTGTTTCTCTAAATGTCTGCTCCCCACTTGGCTTTGTGTTTCCCTGCTTTGTTTTGGATCTTCCCTTCACACTGCTCCACAGAATGAATTTGTCTCTTGCAACTCTCTGAGCTATATTCTGTTCTTATTTTACTTGGTTTATTAGAGTGGTTATGATGGTGGGGGACAGTTCTCTGATATTCTGATCAGGTTTTGTAGTAGTCTATTTTCACATTTCTATAAAGAACTACCTAAGACTGGGTAATTTTTGAAGAAAAGAGGTTTAATTGATTCACAGTTCCACAGGTGTACAAAAGCATGGCTGGCAGCCCTCAGGAAACTTACAATCATGGTAGAAGGTGAAGGAGGAGCAAGCACATCCTACCATGGTGGAAGAGGAAAGAGAGAGAGACAGAGACAGAGTGACAGAGAGACAGAGAGAGAGAGAGAGGAAGTACCACACACTTTTAAGCCATCAAACATCATGAGAACTCATTCACTATCATGAGAACAATAAGGAGGAAATCTGCCCCATGATCTAGTCACCTCCCATAAGGCCTCTCCTCCAATTCAATATGAGATTTGGGTGGGGACACAAATCCAAACCATATCATTCTGCCCCTGGCCCCTCCAAAATCTCATGTTCTTCTCACATTGCAAAATACAATTATCCCTTCTCAGCAGCCCCCTAGACTTAAGTCATTTCAGCATTAACTCAAAAGTCCACAGTCCAAAGTCTCATCTGAGACAAGGCAAGTCCTTTCTATAAGCCTGTAAAATCAAAAGTAAGTTAGTGACTTCCAAGATACAATAGGGGTACAGGCCTTGGGTAAATGCTCCCATTCCAAATGGGAGAAATTGGCCAAAACAAAGGGGCTACAGGCCCCATGAAAGTCTGAAACCCAGCAGGGCAGTCATTAAATCTTAAAGCTCCAAAATAATATCCTCTGATTCAATGTCTCACACCCGTGGCACACTTATGAAAGGGGTGGGCTCCCACAGCCTTGGGTGGCTCCGCCCCAGTGACTCTGCAGGGTACGGCCCCTTTGGCTGCTTTCATGGGCTGGTGTTGAGTGCCTGAGGCTTTTCCAGGTACACAGTGTGAGCTGTTGGTGGACCTACCATTCTGGGGTCTGGGAATGATGGTCCTCTTTTCACAGTTCCACGAGGCAGTGCCCCAGTGGGGACTCTGTTTGGAGGCTCCAACCCCACAATTCCCCTCTGCACTGCCCTAATAAAGATTCTCCATGAGGGCTCCACCCTTTCACCAGACTTCTGCCTGAACATCCAGGCATTTCCATACATCCTCTGAAATCTAGGCAGAAGTTTTGAAACCTCAACTCTTGCCTTCTGCACACCTGCTGGCCTAACACCATGTGGAAGACACCAAGGCTTGGGGCTTGCACCCTCTGAAGCCGTGGTCTGAGCTGTACCTTGGCCCCTTTTAGCCATGGCTGGAGCTGGAGCAGCTGGGATGCAGGGTGCCATATCCTGAGGCTGCACAGAGGAGTTGGGCCATGGGCCTGGCCCATGAAACCATTTTTCCCTCCTAGGCCTCTGAGCCTGTAATGGGAGTGGCTGCTATGAAAGTCTCTGAAATGCCCTAGAGACATTTTCCCCATTGTTTTGGTTATTAACATTTGGCTCCTCTTTACTTATGCAAATTCCTGCAGCAGGCTTGAATTTCTCCCCAGAAAATGGGTTTTTCTTTTCTACCACATGGCAGGGCTACAAATTTTCTAAACGTTTATGCTCTGCTTCCTCCCTTTTTTTTTTTTTGAAATGGGGTCTTGCTCTGTCACCCAGACTGGAGTGCAGTGGCATGATCTCGGCTCACTGCAAGCTCCACCTCCCGGGATCACACCATTCTCCTGCCTCAGCCTCCTGAGTAGCTGGGACTACAGGTGCCTGCCACCATGCCCAGCTAATTTTTTGTATTTTTAGTAGAGATGGGGTTTCTGTGTGTTAGCCAGGATTGTCTTGATTTCCTGACCTTGTGATCTGCCCACGGCCTCCCAAAGTGCTGGGATTACAGGCGTGAGCCACCACACCTAGCATCTGCTTCCCTTTTAAATATGAGTTTCAGTTTCAGATAATCTCTTTATTCATGCATATGAATGTACATTTTTAGAAACAGCAAGGTCACCTCTTGAATACTTTGCTACTAAGAAGTTTCTTCCACCAGATGCCCTAAATCATCTCTTTTGAGTTCAAAATTTCGCAGATCTCTAGGGCAGGAGCAAAATGCCACCAGTTTCTTTGCTAAAGCATAGTAAGGGTGACCTTTACTCCAGTTCCCAATAAGTTCCTCATCTCTATCTGAGACTACCTCAGCCTAGACTTCATTGTTCATGTCACTATCAGCATTTTGGTCAAAATCATTCAACAAGTCTCTAGGAAGTTTCAAACTTTCTCACATCTTCCTATCTTCTTCTGAGCCCTCCCAACTGTTCCAACCTCTGCCTATTACCCAGTTCCAAAGTCACTTACACATTTTTAGGTATCTTTGTAGCAATCCCCCACTTTCCTGATACCAATATTCTGTATTAGTTCATTTTCACACTGATCTAAAGAACTACATGAGACTGGGTAATTTTTGAAGAAAAGAGATTTAATTGACTCACTGTTCCACAGGCTGAACAGAAGCATGGGTGGGAAGCCTCAGAAACTTACAATCATGGTGGAAGGCAAAGGGGAAGCAAGCACGTCTTACCATGGTGGAGCAGGAAAGAGAGGGAAGAGGGAAGTGCCACACACTTTCAAACCATCAAATCTTGTGAGAATTCACTCACTATCATGAGAATAGCAAGGAGGAAATCTGCCCCCATGATCCAATCACCTCTTACCAGGCTTCTCCTCCAATTTGACATAAGATTTGAGCAGGGACACAAATCCAAACCATATAAGGTGTCTTTTTTTGGAGAAAAGACATACAAATTTATTGATGTATACATAGGGAGAACCATAGAGTGATTATCCTAGGTTTCCATTCTAATCAGGCATTGTGAACCTGCTTCATGGGGGCCTTCACTGGTGTTACAACCCCTCCTCTAGCTCTAGTACTAAGCCTAGAACCTATTCTTGCCTTTCTCCCAGGGATAAACTTTTTTTTCTTGTTTTCCTACCCCAGTGGCAATGGGTTGCCACAGCACCCTAAGAACAAAATTTTTGTTTCCTTTATACCTACAGGGTAAGCGTTCTGTTCCATAGGGAAGATAGAGTAGATGAGTCTGGGCAGAGTTTTGGCAATAGTTGCTGTCCCCTCACCAAGCCAGCCTGGTGATGAAAACTTTCTAAGAATTTTTTCCAATTTTTCTCTTGAGCTCCTAGTGGGATTTGATATGGTTTGGCTGTGTCCCTACCAAAATCTCATCTTGAATTCCTGCACGTTGTGGGAGGGACCCAGTGGGAGGTGATTGAATCATGGGGGCAGGTCTTTCCCATGCTCTTCTCATGACAGTGAATGAGTCTCACAAGATCTGATGGTTTCAAAAAGGAGTGTTCCCTTGTACAGCTCTGTCTTTGCCTGCCGCCATCCACATAAGATGTGACCTGATCCTCCTTGCTTTCTGCCACGATTGTGAGGCTTCCCCAGCCATGTGGAACTGTAAGTCCAATTAAGCCTCTTTCTTTTGTAAATTCCCCAGTCTCGGGTATGTCTTTATCAACAGCATGAAAACAGACTAACACAGAGTTCTTATAGAAAAAAAAAAAAAAAAACCTGTGAGAAAGTGTGAACTCTAAGGGGTTTACTGTATCACAGTAGCCCATACTTAGCATTTAACAATTTATTAAAGTTTTCTAGCTTGATTCTTGTTACTGGCTTACATGGCATCTGGAAGCATCAGCTAAGGTAATAAAATGCTCTGATCTTGTTTTTCCGTGTATGAGCTTGCTTTTTCCAGATTTTGTTGAATTTTTGCCCTGTGACCTCAGTTCTCTTAGGGATTCAAGAAATTTTATTTGTTTGCAGTTTGTCCAGGATTTTCTTGTCATAAGGATGAAAACAACTCTCTTTCTAGCTCTCTACATCTCTGAGGTGAAATCAGAACTAATATCTATAACTTTTAATATATAATTTCTAGAACTCAATGAAAATTAACCAGACACAAGAAGTTGCTGGATTTAACCTTGTGGTCAATATATTTAAAAATCAACTGTACCTCTATATACCAACAACAAATAAAATGTTAAAAATTAAATAATACTATTTAACATCAAGGGGTATGTGAAATTTCTTCTAAGTTCTTACATTGGAAGGCTTAATAACATAAAAATTCCAATTCTTCCCAAATTGGTCTATTGATTTAATGCAATCCCAATTAAAACCCTAGCAGATTTTTATGGAAATTGACAAGCCAATTCCAAAATATATGTAGAAATGCAAAGAACCAAGAATAGTTAAGTCATTCTTGAAGAAGAAAAATGAGGTGGAAGGACTTGTTCTGGTAGATATCAAGACTTTTGTAGAGTTATAATAGTTAAAAGAGTGTGATGCTGGCACAAGGACAGGCAAATAGACCAATGGAAGAGAATCCAGAATCAGATTTACACATGTATGGTCACTTGATTTGGGGTAAAGATGACACTGCTGGGCAGCAGGAAATAAATTTCATTTTCAATGAAAATGTGCTCAGAAAATTGTTTATCCATAAAAGAAATAATAATTAAACTTAACCCCTATCTCACAGCTCAGTTCCACGTGGATTGTAGATCTAAATGTAAGAGGCAAAATATAATAGTATTAGGAGATAATGAAGAAAAAAATCTTCATGACCTGGGGAATACAGCATTCCTTATATAAAACACAAAAATCTTGAGGACTTTAAAGGAGAAGATTGATAAATTAAACTTTATTAAAATAAATAATAAAAATATCTGTTTATCAAACAATAGCATTAAGAGAGCAAAATGGCAAGTCACAAATTGAGAGAAGGTACTTTGAACTTGTATAATCACAAACACACTATATCCAGGACACATAAGAAACTTCTACAAACTCCAGTAAGAAAAAGGAAAGTGAATAAATAAAAAAACAAAAGATTCCACCGAGACTCAAGAAAGGATATCCAAAAGTTCAAGAGTCCAATAAACATGAAGAAGTGTTCAACGCTATTAGTCATTAGGGAAATGCAAATTAAACCACAGCAAAATACCGTCTCACACCCACCAGCAGAGCTATAATTGAAAAGATTGTTAGCTCCAAATGTTGCCAAGGATGTGGAACAACTAAAAATCTCAAACACTGGTAATGTGTAGGTAAATTTGGAAAAATCTTTGGCGTATCCTACTAAGTTTGGACATATGCATACTACATGAGTTATCTATTGCCGCATAACAAAGTACCCTAAGACTTAATGATTTAAAACAACAAACATGTTTCCTCACTGTTTCTGTGCGTCAGGAATTTGACAGCAGCTTGGCTGTATGGTTTTTAACTTAGTGTCTCTCATGAGTTAGAAGTCAAGGTGGCAATTCTTCCGAAGACTGGACTGCAGCTGGAACATTCCTTTTTAAGATGGCTCACTCCCTTGATTATTGGCAGAAATTCTTGGTTCCTCACATGGGAGTGAGCCATCCCTTCTCACCACGTGGACCTTTCCATAGTACTGCTTGAGCATTCTCATGACATGGCAACTGACTTTTCCTAGAGTGGACAAGGAAGAAGCTATAATGCCTTTTATGACCTAGGCCTGGAGGTATTACACTACCACTTCTGCTATTCTGTGTACCAGAAGTAAGTCACTAAGTCCAGCCCACACTTGAGGGTCATGGATTTAGTCTCCTCCTTTTGAAGGGAGGACGGTTGAAGAATTTATGGACATATCTTATTAAGATCACCATACATATCCTATGACCAAACAATTTTACCTCGAGCTATAGAAGCAAAAATGGATGGATGGGTGACCCTCAAAACAGCGTAACATGTGAAAGAATGTTTATAGCATCATTATTCATAATAGCCAATTAGCAGAAATTAAATGTCTATCAATAATAGAATGGATAAACACATTGCAGTATATTCTAATACAATGGAATACTATTCAGAAATGAACATAAACTACAAACACATGCAAAAACACAGAAGAATCTCACCAACATATTATTAGGCAAAAGAGATAAACCCCCAGAATGTGTACTACATTGTTGTTTTATACAAATGTTAAAAGGAGGCAAAGCCAATCTAAAATATAAGAAGTCAAAATGGTGGTTACCTTTGGGGAGAAGCAAGGAGGGAATAATTAAGCAGGGTTACAAGAGAGTTACAAGAGGGAGGTTCCGTTCTATATTTTGTCCTGAGTGGTGGTTGCAAAGGTATATTTACATTGTGATAGCTCGTTCAGCCATGCATTACTGATTTGTGCATATTTCAGAATTGCCTTATACTTCAATTTTTAAAAATTGTTAAGATATCAAGGAAATAAACAGTACTCTTCCAGCAAGAAAGAAAACAGGTATGTGTGCAATTTGGCTTGAAAGTAGCCAGTGTGTAATATCTGCTTTAGACCCAGGGTTGGTGTCCTATTGCATTTGGGCTGCTATAAAAAACTACTATAGACTGGATGGTTTATAAACAACAGAAATTTGTTTCTCATAGTTCTGAAGGCTGTGAAGTCCAAGATCAAGATTCTGGCAGATTCAATGTCTGGCGAGGACAGACTTGCTGGTTCATAGATGGCTATCTTCTCTCTGAGTTCTTACATGGCAGAAAGGGTCAGAGAGTTCTTTGGGGGTCTCTCTTTTAAGGGCACTAATCCCATTCATGAGGGCTCCAACCTCATGACTTAATCACCTCCCAAAGATCCCATCTCCAAATACCATCACCTTGGGGACTAGGTTTCAACATATGAATTTGGGAGCACAGAAATATTCAGTCTCTAGCAGTTGATAAATGCAATCTGTGGCAGGCCTCAAAGCATATAGTTGTGGTAGACTTTGGTGGTAAGCATCAGTCTATTCCCACAAAGTCTGAGTTGTAGAATGTTGGTTCTGAAAAGACCTTCTGGATCATTTGGTCCAGTGATTTTTCAAACTGACCTCCCTGGCAGAGACAACCCCTTAGGTACTCCACAGGATGTCAGAAATTCTCAGAACACAGTGTGAAAACTACTGATCTAGCTAACTCCCTGGTGCTACAAATAAAGAAACTAATATTTAGAGAGACTGTTACTTGTTTAGAGTTATGCAGCTACTTGTGGCAATGTCCAGAGATTCATTCCCATCTGAATGTAATATCACAGGTTATGCTGTTCTGGTGGAGAAGGAAGAAAGGGGAAATGTTACACATCTCAGGGCCATGAGCTTTGGAGTAGGTACTCTTCTAGTCTGTCATTCTAGGTGATGAAAAAGAGAAAGTTAGCAAAGAGAAGCTGAGATATAAAACATGTTAGAAAGTGTTCCATTTAGGGGTTGCCCTGGGGAATGCCCTATTTTGTCACCAAGATGCAAGACATTCTCTCATTCAACTCATGCTTTAACTAGCTTCTCAGCTCTGGCTGCACATCAGAACCACCTGAGAACTTTAATAAGATACTGCTTCCTGGGCCTCCCCAAATACTAATTGAAACAGACTTTCTGGAGTGAGCTGGAAAGAATAGGATATTTTGATCCTCACTGAGCTTAACCAAGATGTATGTGGACTGACCTCATCATTTCAGAGTAGCTCTGACTGCTCAGAAGAGTAAGAAACACTTAGAGAGAGAGAAAAAAAAAAACAAAACAAAACCCTTGCCTCTTTGTTCTGGGACTGAGCTCACAGAGGTAATGAAAGGGAAACCATTAAAATCATCCATAGTTGGCTACAAAGTGGTGGCATGATTCAGCACAAGGAATTCACATCTACTAATCACAGCCTCTTGCATTTTGGTCAAGAAGAGATTGCAAAGAGATGGGGGGATGTGGGGACAGTGGCAACTGGCAATGACAGGGAAGGGGAGAAGCATGTGGCTGAGTGGTATTGTGTCTGTTTCCATATTGATTAATAATTTTCTCTCTCTCCCTCCCCTCCCCCTGCTTCATGTTGTCAAAGGAGGTGGTGGCAAACTTCAGACACTCTACCTTTGTTGCTATGACTTGAGGACTTGAACCTCTTCTCTGCGGCTCTAGTCCTAGGAATGCAGCCCCCATTTGTCCTTGGTTTCTCCCCTTATAATAAAATGTTGCAAGAATTAGATTCTTAGGCTGTGCATGGCAAGTGCAATTAAAGTTCCTTGGTTTTATAAGTGGCTTTTGGCAGACCATGGAGTCTACACTTCTACTTATAATGGGTGGATCCTAGCAAGACTTTTCTCTGAGAGAGGTCACCCTTAAAGATACTTTAGTTCTCCATTCCTTTTTCCAGCTAAGGGAGCCTGACATCTTCCTAACCTGGATTCTTCTCCCCTTTGAAGTGTAGAATGCCAGAAGTGAAAAGAACCAAAGAGATTATTACATCCAGTTTCCATTTTGTAGATTAAAAACACACTTGAACAAAAGTGATTTATGTAAGGTTACCCAGTATGTCAGGGGAAATGTCAAGGTACAAACACACTTGGTTTAATTCTATAGTAAAAGGTCACTAGTTTTTGTCTTTAAAATATTTATAATGATAAAATATGCCAAAGGTACATAAAAGTACATAAAATAATAGGCACCGTCTATCTTATATCACCTAAATTTAAATGATTTTGCATGTCTAGTGTGTTTCATATGTTTGTAAAAAAATAAAATGTTAAGGATTCAGCTAAAGCACCCCCTAATCCATCTCTCTCTTCCCTCCCTCCTCAGGAGTAACAACATTTAAGACTGGTGAGTCCCATTCCCCTGAATATATATATATATATATATATTTTTTTTTAGCCGGAGTGTCACCCGTCGCCCAGGCTGGAGTGCAGTGGCTGGATCTCGGCTCACTGCAAACTCCGCTACACTGGTTAAAGCGATTTTCCTGTCTCAGCCTCCTGAGTAGTTGGGATTACAGGTGTGCACCACCACGCCTGGCTAATTTTTGTATTTTTAGTAGAGACGGGGTTTCACCATGTTGGCCAGGCTGTTCATGAACTCCTGACCTCAAGTGTTCCACTCACCTCTGCCTCCCAAAGTGCTGGGATTACAGGCATGAGCCACCACGCCTGGCCCCCTGTATATTTTTATACTTTGTTCTACATACATATGTATCTTCCATAATACTATGCGATATTGTTTTGTGTCTTAATTAGCATAATGCTTTAGTCTTTTACAGCTTCTTTATTCACACAACATTATATTTTTAATATTCACCCATGTTGTAAATCTAGTTAATTCACTTTAACAGCTGCATATAATCTCATTTGTGAATAAACACCACCCTATTTGTCTATTATTCCTCCATTATAAAGTTGTTCCCAAGTTTTGCACAAATTGCTTTGCAATGAACATCCTTGCACATGTACCTGTGTTCAAGAATGAGTTTCTATAGAGTAAAGACCTTGAAGGGAAATTACAGGGTCCTGGGATATGTACACTTTTAATTCTACAAGATATTGTCAAATTGTTCAACAAAGTGGTTGACTCAATTTATACTTCTCACATGTTTGCCAATACTTAGCTAGCTCAGACTTTTACATTTTAACCAATTTGATGGATATGAAATACCATTTGTTGTTTTGGTTTCCATTGTCCTGATTACCAGTACAAGTTGAGTGTCTTCTAATGTTTACTAGTGAATCAGATTGCTTCTTATGTGAATTACATGTTTATATGCCTTAGCAGAGGGTTGTCTTCTACTGATTTTTAAGGAGTTCTTTATATATTTCCAGTTATAACTTTTTTGCCTTTTTCATGAACAGCAAATATCTTTTCCTAGTTTGTGACTTTTAAAAAAAAATTTTATGTAGTCTTTTGCTTACAGAACTTTTTAATTTAATATAGTTGAATGAGAATAACAAACTGTTTTTCCTTTCACACAATACTTCACTTCTGACACAAGATGTGAGGGTATTTTTTCCATACCAAGCAGTTTTCCTCTTCTTTTTTTTTTTTTGAGATGGAGACTCGCTCTGTCGCCCAGGCTGGAGTGCAGTGGTGCAATCTCGGCTCACTGCAAGCTCCACCTCCCGGGTTCACACCATTCTCCTGCCTCAGCCTCCCAAGTAGCTGGGACTACAGGCGCCCACCACCATGCCCAGCTAATTTTTTTTTTTTTGTATTTTTAGTAGAGACAGGGTTTCACCATGTTAGCCAGGATGGTCTCGATCTCCTGACCTAGTGATCTGCCCGCCTTGGCCTCCCAAAGTGATGGGATTACAGGCATGAGCCACCGCACCTGGCCAGTTTTCCACTTCTTGGTGGACACCAAGTGAACATCCTACAATTTTACTCAATTCTAATACAATTACCTGGAGATAGCATCAGATCCCAAAGATTAAGGGTTCAGCCCCGTGAGACTGTCCCTTCCAATTTCAGATGCCAATTGCGAGTCAAGGTTATCACCTATATCTCTGATCGTCTGGCTATAAATTGGAGGTACTCACAACCCCCTTGTCAGGTTCAATAATTTTCTAGAATTGCTAACAGAACTCAGGTAAACAGTTTACTTCCTAGATTACTAGTTTGTTATAAAGCATACAACTCAGGAACAGCCAGATGGAAGTGATGTGCAGGGCAAGGAATGGGGGAAGGTAGGCCCTCTCCAGGTGCGCTGCCCTCTCAGCACCTCCACATGGTCGGCACCATGAAAGCTCTCCAAACGCCATCCTTTGGGGGTTTTATGGAGGCCTCATTACACAGACATGATTGATTAAATCATTTGTCATTGGTGACTGAACTCAATCTCCAGCCCCTCTTCCCTCCCTGGCACTACCCCCCATCCACAAACTAGGAGTCATCAGTCATCTTATTAGCATATTTATCAGTCAATTTTCACACTGCTGATAAAGACATACCCAAAATTGGGTATTTATAAAGAAAAAGAGCTTTAATGGACTCACAGTTCCACTTGTCCGGGTAGGCCTCACAATCACGGCAGAAGGCGAAAGAGTCATCTTACATGGCGTCAGAAAAGAGAGAAATGAGAGCCAAGCAAAAGCGGAAATGCTGGATAAAACCATCAGCTCTCATGAGACTTATTCACTCCCTGAGAACAGTATGGGGGAAAACTGCCCCATGATTCAATTATCTTCCATGGGGTCCCTCTCACAACATGTGGGAATTATGGGAGTTACAATTCAAGATGAGATTTGGGTGAAGACACAGCCAAACCATATTAGCACACAAAAACATAATTATTACTCCAGAGATTCCAAGGGTTTTATATGCCAGGAAAGGGGTGAGGGAGACTAAATACATGTTTCTTATTATGTTGCAATAGTTTATATATCAGTCTCCCTTAATGAGTTATTCTTTTTATTTTCTGTTGAAATTTTCATTCTTTTTTTCAAGGTCATATGGGTATTCTGTATTTTCTTCTAAAAGCTTGAAGTTTTTGCATTTAACAATGAGATTTTAATTAGTTTGGAATTCATTTTGTACGTGGTATCAAGAAAGAATACATTTTATCTTTTAACATAAGAAAAATCAATTGCCCCAGCATCACCTATAGAATAGTTTATGGCTGTCCCCCTGAATTACGATGCCACCTCTGTGATATATCAAGTTCCCCATCTATATGAGTATCTACTTACGGAGTTTTACATTCTTCTTGTCTGTTTGTCTATCCATGTGCCAATGCCACACTTTCCACTGCTCTAGATTTCTAATTTTGAAGTCTGACAATGCAAATTCTTCTTCTTCTAAATTGTCTTGTCTATTTACTACCTTATAATTTCCAGTTAATTTTAGAAATGGTTTGTAAAATTCTGAAAAATTTTTCAGATTCTTATTAGAAATACATAGAATTTGTTAATTTGGGAAGAATTGTCATCCTTAATGATACTGAGGGTTCTTATCCAAGAACATGATATATCTTTGCATTTATTTAGGTCTTTAAAAAAATGTTTCAGTCCAGGCATAGTGGCTCACTCCTGTAATCCCAGCACTTTGGGGGTCCAAGGTGGGTGGACCACTTGAGGTCAGGAGTTCAAGACCAGCCTGGCCAACATGGTGAAACCCCATCTCTACTAAAAACACAAAAATTAGCTGGGCGTAGTGGTGGGGGCCGGTAATCCCAACTATTCAGGAGGCTGAGGCAGGAGAATCTCTTGAACCTGGGAGGTGGAGGTTGCAGTGAGCCGAGACTGCGCCACTGCACTCCAGCCTGGGTGACAAGAGTAAAACTCCGTCTCAAAAAACAAAACAAAACAAAACATGTTTTCATTGAGAATGCTGGCTTGATACTAACTTAAAACAGTTACAAAAAAAGAAAAAAGTGTTTTCAGTAACTGTTTACAATTTTCTTCATTAAGCTATTCCACATATTTTGTTGGACTTATTTCTGGTTACTTAATAGATTTATTGTGTATTTTAAAGTCATATCTTCCAAATATATGTTGCTGGTATATTCAAATGTCAGTGACATTAATATATTGATCTTGTTTCCAGGAACCACTCTTGTTAGTTCTTATATATAATGTATAGATTCTCTTAATATTCTGTGTAGATAACGTAATATTATCAATAATATTTTTACTCTTCATTTTCAGCCTTTTAATTCTATTTTATAATTGTGTTGGCTAGAATATCCAGTATCATGTTGAATAAGAGTTGTAATAATAAACATACTTGTTCCCAGACCCCTTTCATT
The DNA here is from genome assembly GCF_028885625.2 of Pongo pygmaeus. NCBI lineage: Eukaryota > Metazoa > Chordata > Mammalia > Primates > Hominidae > Pongo > Pongo pygmaeus. Next base: position 54,812,001 of record NC_085930.1, on the reverse strand, counting down.
AGCTTCCACCACCTCCTGCTTTTATCCTTACTCCAAGATTGTTTTGTTCTAGGCCACTAGCCAAGAAGTAAGTCTCTCAGTCCCTGCTGACCTAGACTTCCCTGTACAGGCATGCAGCTCCTACAAACCTCATTCAGCCAGTTGCGCTTAATAAAGGTGTCCAACCATCCTTAGGAGTTTTATTTTGGTGGTCCAGTACTCTCTAGTGCAATGTGTCTGAGGTGCTTGAAAACATTTTATTCTTTCTATATGTTTATGTTCATTAAAGGAATCACCATCTATCTAGGGTCAATAGTCAGAAACCTGTATCCTTCTCTCAATCCCCACACTAATTGATCATCAATTATGTCAGTTCCACATTCTACATAACTGTCAAAATATTCTCTCTTCTCCATTTCCAACACCAGTTATTGGCTTGGGCCCTCAGTTCTCCCACCTTAACTATAGTAACAGTTTCCTAACTAGTCTCCCTGTCTTTCTTCTAAATTCCTGAACACCATTCTTCTCACTGCTGCCAAGTTTATCTTTTGAAAACACAATTCTCATTATGCCTCTCTGGATTCAAAATGCTTCATTGGTTCTCCATTGTCTCCTGCATGAAGTCTTAGTTCTCCAGCTGGTCATACAAACTCTTTTTTTATTCTGGCTAGCTCTCTAACACACCAGCCTAGCAAAACTTAAGTGCTTATTGTTCAGCTATGCTGTTTATTGGTGCTGTGATTTTTGTATAGGCTGGTCTCTCTGCTTGGATTGCTCTGGCAAAGTCATATTCATTTTCAAACCTAGAGCAGATGTCCCTTCCTCCAGGAATTATTGATAAAGAGTGCAACAAATATTTATTGAGTATATCTATATTTCAGATACTATGCTAGATGCTGGGAATACAAAATGCATAAGACATAGTCTGAATCTTCTAGTGTCAATCACCTACTTACACTTCTTACCTCCCTTTAGCTTTAAGTGCCTGGTGCATGATTTTTACTTACCTGATTCTTCATTCTTTTCCCTGTATGTCTACAAAATCTTCCCCATTCTTGATAAATACCGTACACATATAAATGTACAAATATTACATTATTCTCAAATACAGATGCACATATATAGTATTCAGAAAACACACAGTATTCAGAAACATTCATAGACACAGTTTCAACTAGGAAGTACGATTATAAATGATGAGATAACAGCTTAGTACTTTGTGGTCAGATCCTAGCTCAGTCAACACACAGAAGCATTGTACAGCTAGGGTGGTGAAGGGTATTGTGTTCTGAAAATAGATTGCCTAAATTTGCATCTCAGCTCTGCTACTTACAAGCTGGGTAGACTTGGGTAAGTTAATGAACCTTTGCACCTCATCTGTAAAATGGGGACAATGATGATCCCTGCATCATAGTGCTGTTCAATACAAATTATTGTATTTGTATTTACTTCAATAATGAAAGTGCTTGGAAGCTAGTTTGAGCGTAGTGAGTTATCTCAATTGGTTGTTCCCAGTCAGCTACAGATAGAATTCCTTGTTGTCTTTCCCCCATTCTCACTAGCGCACTTAGCTAGCATTTTTAAAAAAGTGCCCCGAATAGTGCCTAAGACAATGTGTTTAATACATGGTAGCTATTATTATAACTTTGTATAGGAGGAAGTCACTATCAGCAGGTCAAGTGATTTTTACTTTATATCTAGCAATGAAAGAACTGCTGTTGTTCTGAGCCAAGTACATACTCTTATTTAATCTTTATTGGACGAATGGCACATGTAGGAAGAATGACTGGCCCAAAAGAGCCCAGAGCTGTGGGATTCAGTTTTCCCTTATGTAGAGCTAAATAACATATGTGGAAAGAAATTGTATTAGCACACATTGACAGAGCCAGCTAGCTGTAAACACAGACAGATGGAAATATATTAATAGCTATGTGAGGGTCTACAGTGTACCAGCTAAGAGCACAAACTCTGGAGTCAGATCACCTCACCTAGGCTCATTATTCTGCCATTTACCAGCATCGTAACATTGAGCAAGTTATCTCTTTGTACCTCCGTTTCCACATCTATAAAATGGGATTGATAATAATAGCCCTTATTTCATGCAGTTACTGTAAGACTTTAATGAAATAAAGCATGTGAAGCACTAAGAACATTGCTTGGTACATAGTACATAATAAATGATGAAGAAAAAAGATGCACACGGTAGACAGAGAAACGGGTGAAAATAAGTCATCTAAGTGTTCACTTCAAGAGAAGCAATGAAGGTAGATGTTCAACTGGATAAGTAATTCCCAAGGGAAAAATAAGGAAATTCTAATTCTAATGCACTTGAGATAAACTTTATTAAAGCTATTTTTCATTTGTTTATATAGAAGTCTCCAACTTATCCTCCCAATTATGTTTGGTTTACAGCACCAGGATTTCCCAAAATATGTTCCATGGAGCATCTGCCCTAAACCATATGTGAGAAAAAAGGGTTTTGTGGCTGAATGACTTTGGGGGAATGCTGAGTGCCGTATTTCTTTCTATATTCAAATGTACATTAACACTCTAAGGTTTAATATGTCCTGAAAAATTGTTTCATTTAGTTTAATCCAGCATTTCTTGAATTGACTTAATAATAGGGCCCTTTTTTCATATACTGTGTATTAACATTCCAGGGAACTACTGTTCAATGGAACAAACATGGGAGAAATGCTGGCTTAGATGAATATTAAAATGGCCTTTATACCAAAGCGGGGGCTGAGGGGTATAGGGGGGAGGTGTGGGAAAGACAGGGCTCACATGTCTTTTTAGACTGGAATTGAGCATTTGCCGAAGACTATTCACAAACCCGGAAACTATGCAAATCCCTCAGGATCACAGACATCCAAACATACACAGTGTTGCTGGGAGCATGTACAGGGTCTTTAGAGGGGGTTGAGGGACTTGACCCCCAACCCTCACACTGCAGCTTCCTCCTGCTGCTGCTGCTGCTGCTCCTGCTGTGCTAGGATCCCTCCACGGAAGACCTATAAGGCTCCTAAACATTTTACCATCTATCTTTGGCCACATACTTCCTGAATTTACTCTCTGGAAGAGAAGAGGCCCACTGGGGAAAAGAGAAGCCAGATCCAGGAGGGAACTGGAAGAAGGAAAGACAGGGAGAAGAGACTGGGTTAAGATCCCGCATCAGATCTAGGACAAGGATGCTCCTCTGGGTGGAGACAAAGTGAGGGATATCAGCAACGCAGGGTAAGGGGCCCTCTCACAGCAGAGCAGGGCATAACATGAGCTCAGGAGAAAAAAATATTGACTTCTAAGGTTAGTGACCAGAATGGGAGCTTCCTGAAACTGTGTTTAATGAATTTAATGAATTTTTATTCATTTATTTTTCTTGAAGAAAAATGTGATGGCTGGTGGGCTTCCTGCCGTGGAAGGAAAGACTGAGATTACATGCTACGTGGCCTGGTGCAAAGAGACCTAGAGTCTTTGCAAAGCAAAAGGTCAAAACCTTGATCTGACAAGGTCAAAACCTTGGTAGGGGCTGAGGTCTGTGAGTGGCTTCTCAGTGACAATGAAGGATAAGAAAAAATAAAATAAATATATACCTACTTATAATATTTTTATAAGAAAAAAATAAACATTAGAATAATATTAAAATAAATAATAGAATAAATAAATAAATACACCTATTTGAACAATGCCTAGCTATAGAAAGCGGCAGCGGGATTTTTTTAAACTCTCATAACTTTATATTTTTCTATAATATTTGACTTTTATAGTTGTAGAAACTTGAGTCAACTTCTCTAGTTTATCTCTACCTTCTAGAAACACATATTTATTTGTTTATTTATTTATTTATTTATTTAATTTTTTATTTTCGAGACCGCGTTTCGCTCTGTCGCCCAGGCTGGAGTGCAGTGGCGCGATCTCCGCTTGCTGCAACCTCCGCCTCCCAGGTTCAAGCAATTCTCGGGCCTCAGCCTCCCGAGTAGCTGAGATTACAGGGGCTTGCCACCACGCAGGGCTGTTTTGTATTTTTATTAGAGACAGGGTTTCGCCATATAGGTCAGGCTGGTCTTGAACTCCTGACCTCAGGTGATCCACCCGCCTCGGCCTCCCAAAGTGCTGGGATTACAGGCGTGAGCCACTGCGCCTGGCCTAGAAACGAATCTTTAGTTTCTAGAAAATCTGAACAGACATTACGTGTAAACTTCATATTACTGTGTTTTTAGTGAAACAAACAATGTTTTGCAAGTATTTATAAGGGAATGGCAATATAACGCAGGAAACACACCCTACAAGGTTATATCCACATAATTCTAGAAGAAGGGGGGATACATTTGCAGGTGGTGAGATTTCCCGAGAACTTCTGGAGGAAAGTGGGAATCTTCTCGGTCGGCGGGGTGGAGGACGGTGTTTCAGCGAGCAGGAGGCGGCGGCAGGTAGGGAAGGTGGCCGCAGTCCCCCGGGAGCCGGGGGCGGAGCAGGAAACGGCGGCGCGCGGGGCGGGAGGTGGAGCCGCGGGGAGCGCCGCAGGTGGGGACTAGCCGGGCGGCACCTGCCCCGGGACCAGAGCTGACGCTCCCTCCCCGCTGCGCCGAGTGAGGGGAAACCCGAGGGGTTCCTTGGAGAAGGTGGTGCGTCCTGGGGCCGCAGCTGAGGAAGAAAGACGCAGTGCCCCGAAGCCACTGAGCTGAAAAGGGCCAGAAAGGGGGCGGCATGGCATGGCCCAAACTGCCCGCACCTTGGCTGCTGCTCTGCACCTGGCTCCCAGCAGGTGAGCCTTGGAAAAATGGTACCCACCCTGGACCCAAGGAGACAGGAAGCCATTGTGGCCTGGCCTTGCAGAGCTGGCCGCGGGCAGGGCAGTGGAGGCCTGGGCCGCGCTCTGGTGGCGCTTGGCATGGGCGCCAGGAGGTGCGGGGACTGGATCGAGTTTCTGCCTGTGGGAACCTGTTGCTTTTCTCTTTTGTTAGTCCAGGCCCTTCCCAAACAGGTGCAACTAAGAAACCTGGAGCCTTTGAGCTTTCCTTCCTGCAGTCATTAGGCAGTTCTTGATCTCTGAAGCTGAACTGATAGGGGCAAAAGCACCATTCTTAAAAATTCCTACTTTTTCCTTTCGTCTGATATGGTGACAACCATATTGGCCCAGAAGTGCATATATTTCATTTCTGGGAGGTTATAATATGTCCTCAGTATATAAAGCAATGTTTGGCCAGAATCTGAATCTATTGTGCAGGACCACAACGTGTGCTTCTGGGCTAACCATGTTCAATGTCACTTTTCTACTTTCTTTGTATCCAGTCACTGCCCTAACTTTACCCCTTGCTCATCCCGCATCAGGTGTCCAACCATCTACCCTCTCAGGCTTCATTCTCTTACCCTCCACACCAATCTCCTCTCTGTTTTGGAAAACATGATTTTGTGTATCTCTGTGTGTGTCCTGGAAAGCTGACAGAAGTGTGTCTCTCCACGAGTGAAACCAGGTAGGAAAGGGTAGCTGAGGGACGGAATGGGCAGGGTCTTTCAGCTCTTTTCCAATTAGGATGTAGGTGTGGCCTTGCAAAGAAGAATTTATAAGTTCCCTTGGAAGCTCCACCCTGTTTTATTTCATTTTACCCCTCCCCTCCCTTTCGGAATAGCTGCCCTCTTACCTCTAAGTTGTCAGTGGAAG